>NC_061511.1:202932367-203198967 GCF_022539505.1 Lolium rigidum | reverse complement strand
TCCAAGAATAGAAAGAATTTTGGTTCATAGAGGATGACATGCGGGACCCATGATCCCGCATCGTAAACGGCTCGATCGGAGAACGTTGAACGAGATGGCGCGATCGAGAAAAAAACAATGCCGAGAGGCTGCCATCCGGGCCCTACATCCCTCGGCGGTGCGGATTTGCGTTGACTCGGCCGGCGAACCCGAGATTTCGAGATGCACCACGTCCCGGGCCACCATACGCGACGTTTTGGCCGCTTTCGTCGGGCTAGGTGGCCTCAAAAACGAGAAAAAAAGTTTTGACATGCACCACGGAGGGACCAAAAATCGTCGGCCATGGTACACCAGCAACCACGGCGCGACTTCAACTTCGTCGGCCATGGCAACTTTTCTTGTAGTGCTCGGGTCAAAAAAGTACGAAAATAACCTACCCAGAATAGATCCGGGGGCCGGTCTGGGGGCCGGTCAACCGGGCCTGGAACCGGGCTGGCCGGTTCAAACCGGGCCAGGGACCGGGTGGCAACCGGAGGCTGGCAGTGTCGCGCAGTAACCCGTCCGGTTGGCATCAGCGGGACGCCCGTTTGGCGCCGGGGTGGATCCGGCGGACCGCCCGGTTGGACCGGGCCAGGGACCGGGCGCGCCGGCGTGGCGGCCGGTCTGACCGAGTGCTGGGCCGGCCTGGACTTTGGCTTCTCCTCTCGCGCATGCCTCCCGCTCCTCCCTCACGCGTCCATGAGATATCTTCATGTCCAGCTCCATGTCCAGCTTCACGTCCATCTTCACGTCCAGCTGCTCCTCTCCTCCTCGTGCGATGCTTGTCTCCTCTTCATACCTGATTATACATAAGTAACAGGACTTAGGCAGTATAAAGTTCTCATCAATCAAAGTATCGTTTAGGAACAAGTTCACCTGTTGTTTAAGTAGCTTTGCACGAGCCCTTGTAATAGGTCCAATCCGAACTTCATTGGACTTGAGTTTCACAATAGCTTCATCTTCATTTGGTAATGACGGAGGTAGTAGTGTGGTAGGGATGTCCTCATCATCTCCCCCCTTCAAAAGGCGTCGACCTCGACGCTCCAAGGTCTTCTCCGTCATATGGTGTCAAATCAGCAACATTGAAAGAATTACTGACACCAAACTCATCAAGTGAAAGATCTATCGAGTATGCATTATCATTGATCTTGGCAAGCACTTTGTAAGGACCAGCACCACGAGGAAGCAACTTGGACTTCCGCAACTTCGGAAACCTATCCTTGCGAAAATGTACCCATACCATATCACCAGGCTTGAACAACATGTCCTTGCGCTTCTTGTTCATTCTTGCAGCATTGCTCTTGCCTGGTGATATGGTCTGGGTACATTTTCGCAAGGATAGGTTCCCGAAGTTGATGCCAACCGGCCCATATGCTGATGCCAACCGGGCCCTCTACTGAGCCGCCCAGGCATGCGGCCGGTGGCCAGGCCAGTCAGACCAGGCCCTGGGCCGGTCATACCGGTTGCCAGGCCGGTCCAACCGGACCCTGGGCCGGTACAACCGGTCCCCAGGCTGGTCCAACCGGGCCCTGGGCCGGACCGACTGCTGCTGCTGCTGTTTCTCCGGCGATGCTGGCTGCTGCTGATGTTGTTCCGTCTCCGGCGTTGTTAGCTGATGATATCGCTGTTCTTGCTTCGTTTTCCGACGATAAGCTTGGCATACGGTGTTCGCTTGGCACGAATTCCAATTATGTGTTCAATGATTGCCTTGACATGCGGAAGGACGTACAACGTCATGTGTCCAAACTAAAGTGGTATTTACACCATTATGCGACAGTTGAGGAATATGAACATTGGGAAAGGAACATGGAATTGGGTTTCACTCGTTGTCGCCGATACGGAGGAAAGTTCACTGGTTATGATGCATATATTCTTGCTCACTGGTGTGTGGACGAGGAGTTGTATGATTATTGGTGTGATGCGGTTGACAGAGGTGAGGTTGACTATACTTGGAAGGACTTCAAGACTTTTTTTCGTGGAGGGTAATGGTTACCGTTGGAGGAACGTGCGCAGCCATCTGAAGTTGTGCATGCAATGAAGGAAGTGGGCATGTGCATAGTTCCTATTCAGGAGGTTGTTCCACTACCAACAGTAACTGAGGGCAAGGTGATATTTTCAGAAGAGAGGAAACCTGGCTCTGATACCAAGAGCATTATTGTGACTGTTGAGAAGGTTGTACCATTGAGCGGGCTGAATATGCAACTCAAGCAGGTACAAGATGATGCTTGCAAGACAGTTGATAAAGTTCAGCGGTGGAGTTTGTTTCAGACTCAGTGCTTTATCAAGGGCAATGCTTGCAAGTTGATGATTGATGGTGGTAGCTGTACTAATGGCATTAGCAAGGCGATGGTGGCAGCATTGGGGTTGTCTACATGGCGTCTTCCTGAACCTAAACGTCTTGAGTGGTTGAATAGCTGTGGTATGCTGAAGATTACTCACAAGGTGCGTGTGCCATTTACAGTTGATGATTATGTTGATGAGATAGAGTGCGATGTGTTGCCATTGGAGGTGTGTGGATTACTACTTGGGCGTCCATGGCAGTATGATCGTAATGTGACACATGCTGGGAGAGAAAATACATATTCTTTTATGCATGGTGGCAAACAGCGGACTTTGCAGCCCATGGGTGATGATCATATCAAGTCCGATGTTGAGTTAGTGGTGCGTAAGGAGAAGTTGCACAAGCCTAAAGTGCAGCAAGAGGTGCATGATGTTCCGAGCATTGATATTGGTGATGTTTCAGCTATGCCTGTAGATGACAAGCCAGTTCTTGTTGGTGACAAGCCGGATGAAGCTACACTTGTTGTTGATGTGGATGTTGCAGCATGTACTATCGTTCGAGTTTGTGTTGATGCCAGTATACAGACTGATGATGTTTGTGCTGATGATGTTTCAGTACATGTGGCGCGGATGCGCGTGGGAGGAGTGGGAGGCGAGCGCGTCAGTGGAGATAGTGGGCAGCGGCACTACCGTGCTAGGAGTACTACAGTCCAGTTTTCCGCGACACCGCGGATGCATCGAGGCAAGGATGGACGTGTGAGACATTTATGTGGCCCAAGAATTACACATCTTGTGCAGGGTCATGTGCAGCGACACAGGGGTCCATCAAAACCTCGCAAGAAGAAGGTATTGGCGCCGAAGTTCAAGCTCATATGGAGAAGAAAGGAGGAGCCAAGTGTTGTATCAAGTCAAGAAGGCCGCGAGGGAGGATGTAGTGTGGAAGGCAAGCAAGACTTGAGGACGGCGAGGACGTGTCATGTTCATATCACGTCACCTTATCCAGAAGACCCTCACGCGTTGGGGACAACGCTTCTTGAAGGGGGGGAGGATGATACGGGCATGGAGGCCTATGTGGAGCCCAGATTCAGGACTCCACCAGCTTAGTTATCTTAGTTTATGTAATGGTCATATGTGGGCCAATTAGGGTTTTTATTGATTTGAGTCAGTTTGGTTTGGGACTATCCAAACCAAGTTAGGGAGGCCCACTTGGGCTGGCCGGCCACCACTCCCCCTCATATAAGGAGGTGGGGCGGCTAGGGTTTAGGTAGCTAAGTTTAGACTAAAGATTAGGGTTTTCCCCATTGCGTGAGTTCACGTGTATCATCCCTCCGGGGGTACGGCGCTGCCGTTTATCTATTATATCCGCTGCGAAGGTTCTTGTGTTCATCAAGGATTATCTAGCTCGAGGTTTGAGCCGTATCGTTCATCGATCCGTTGCTTGCTCGATTCGTTCCCTCTTCTCCAGGCTGCGTTCATCGCGTTATTGAGAGGAATTACTACCCCAGGTTCTCGCTGTGAAAGATCGGGCATCAACCTAGGAGGATCTAGTGGGATCCCCTTTATCAAGAACAATTGTTTATCTTAAACAATTGGCACAAACTTATAAGGTAAAGAACAATTTTTTATCTTAAAGTTGTATAAGGCATGGTTAATGGTTATTTGTTATTCACTTCAAAAGAATAACTTTTTAGTGACATATTTATTAATGAACAAGAACTATTTCAGTTAAGAGATATTGGCTTCTAGAGTTTACTATTAGTGTAACGACCCGGAAAAAACACAATATATTAGATTTTCTTCGTTGTGTGTTTTTCCGTGTCGTTCCAAGTCATCATATCATCATGCATATTTTGTACGCAAAATTATATTATTAAAATATTATTTTATTGAAAAAACTATTCTCTCCTTCTTGTCCCAAAGTTATATTCTTTTTCTCCTGCTTTATTTTCTGATATAAAAGCTTTTAGAAATTGTTTAAAAGAAAACAGCAAAATAAGAAAAGAGAAAACAAGTTTACAAAAAAGGGAAACAACCACCCACTGGCAAGGCCATCTAGGCCCAACCGGCAGCCCATCAACCCAGCAGGAGCCTCCCTCCACCGAAACCCTAGAGCCCCCCTGGACTTTTCGCAGTCCACCCCCATGCCGCCGGCGCCCTTTTTCCCCTTAACCCCCTGCTCTTTTTGTTTTTCCTTCCAAGTCCTCCCACCCCACTCTCTCCCCCTCATCTCTCTTGTCCTGACCCGCACGCGAGGAGAGGCGATTTACACAAAAATAACCCTTTGTTGCAACTATAGCACAGACTGACCCTCCGGCCAAACTATTTCACCCATCTAACCCTTTTGTGTGGCGTCCCTCACATCGGCGCCACACCTCACTGTGTGGCGCCCATGCGTGCGGCGCCACTCTCCCAGCCGACGTGGCAACCTCGGCGCTGAGGTGTGCGCCGATCCGACGTGGCAGGATGTGTGGCGCCGCTCCCATCGGCGCCACACATGCACTTATAATTGCCCAAAACATACTGTAAGACAAATCGCCTGGGACGGCCCGCTGCGTGCGAGACGCATAGCTGGGCCGGCCCTTTTTTATTTTTCCCTCTCCTGGCCCATTTCCTTTTCCCGCCAAGCCCAACTATTCAAATCGGATTTAATTCATTTAGCTGAAATTCTTTACTGGTGCCAAATTCAAAATCCAATAAAACAAAATCCACTAAGCCAAAATTTATGAGATTTATATGGTTGGAAAGCTTAGCAAAAACTCTAACCAACCACACTGGTCTCAACCCTAGATCTGTTGTAGAAATTATGTAGAAAAAAGAACAAGTCAGTACCTTTTTCAAATTCCAACAATTATTAAAAATCAACCATAAATGATTTTGAGTTGATTCCAACTCCTATAATTCACATTTCACATACTCTACTCATGGCTAGAGCAAAATAATGGCTATGTGGCCATTTCTAGTCCATTTAAATTACCCAAAATTATTTATTAAGTAGCATGAGAGGTTTCCTCTCATTTAAATCATTTTCTGAAGTAATTCAATATGAGGGAATAGCTTTGGTAGAAAGAACCTCATATTTAATTACTTGGTGATATTAAATTGTTCCATAGTAGTATTTAAATTGGATGAGGTGTAATACCTCATTTAAATCATTTTCCCAAATGATAAATGTGAAGTGTTGACTTGGTCAACATGATCTCACACTTATTAATTGAGGAGATTAAATCTTAATAAGATTCAATGAGAGGAAATTATTTCTTCTTACAAGATTTTCTTAAAAGAAAACAAAGCCAACCACCTTGTTAATCATGTGTAATGATGAGATAGCTTGTGTGATCCATGTGAGTGTTAAGTCTAGCACTTAAGCATTGTTTGGTGACTGTATGCCTCGTATCCATTTATAGACGCTAGTACCGAGGACTACCAGGAGGAGGAGGTTTTCTACCAAGAAGAATAAGAAAACTTTGATCACTGTACCAATCAAGGCAAGCTATACTCTTGCAAGTTACCCAAGTGCAAGCTCAACTTGAGCAAGGCACTAATACCATACTACTTTGTGTTTTACTTTCCAAGTCCCAGTTTTTATCTTACAAAGCTTTTACTTGGATCATCAAGGTTTACTTTTATAGTTAACTTGAGTCTAGATATGGAGTAGTACAAGAACATCCAGGTTATCCTAAAGAGCTACAAGCTAGTTAGCACCCCTCATGACTAGTTGCTAGTGCTAAAACTAAAATTGACTACTCTAGCTGGGAACATATGATCTTTTGATTTTCAAAACCTTGGAATGATGAGTCGTTCTATTGAAAGATTTCTGAAGGTGAAGGTGACTTGAATGACATGGTGATTTTGATAAAAACTGATGATTGGGTTCGGATGTGATACCATTCCAATTTTTGAGTACCCCCACAATACCTGATTATGGGTAAGGCTTTAGCTGGAAATTTATGTGTCTTAGTATGGTTTCCCTCTGAACAAGCGTCATAGAGGTTATGCCGAGGCTGCCTCCGTTGAAAGTGAAATGACGTGAAAAGAGTTGAATGTCCTACCCAAGCCCTCGTGCGCTTCCAGGATAGCAGATTGTTATCACTGGGAGGCCAAACTCATGGGGGAGGTGCCTATACTAGGATGTGTAAGTGAAAGGTTAATGGTTGATGATCCGCATACTGAGTTATGATCATTCAGGGCTATCCCTGACGGATGTAATCAAATGTTTTGACACAAGTGTGCAACCTCTGCAGAGTGTAAACCTATTCGAATAGCCGTGTCCGCGGTTATGGACGGTTGGATGGTCATACTGTTCCGTTATCATATGATTTCTAAAAGTGAATTGGTGAATTTGAAAGGTGAATTTGACTTGATCACAACAGAGTTGTGGGAATGACACTAATATTCCCACTTGAGTTAAGTTAGGCAAATGAAGAGTCTTTGTTTACTAAACGCTTATGAAATAAAACTGGCTTTATGCAAATGAACCTAGAGCTTAGAACCCTCTCACTAAAACTGTTAGTACTTACTCTAGTATTAGTTTGCGAGTACTTTAAAGTACTCACGGCTGTGTCCCTGGCTATTCAAATGGCCAGACTATGAAGAGGAGCAGCAGTATCAGGATGACGGACAGCAGGACGTCTATGACAACTAGGATCGTCTCCTGACGTCAAGCGTTGCCTGTGAAATAGATGGACTCTACTACGTACTCCCGTTATGTGTTATGTATTGATCCTTAGATCAAGTGTTGTAATGAGACTGGATCATGTGATCCTTTTTGATGTAAGACTATTATGGTGTTGTAATGAATGATGTGATGTGATATGAACTTATTATGTCTCGCAAAAACAATCTTCCTGGGATTGCGATGTATGGCATAATAGGCATCTGGACTTAAAAATCCGGGTGTTGACAGAGAGTGAGAGGGGTGGCCACGAAGAGACGGAGAGGGGTATATTGCCCGTTAGATTAGTGGATTAATGGTTGGTGGAGTAGATCCGTGTGACAATGGCTCAACCAATTAGGATAAGTTACGGTTTCTGTGAGCATTTGTGATAGTACTTGAGGGCAAAACTGAGTAGTACTAAGAAAGCAAGGGCACGTAAATAGTAAATAGACTAAGGGATTCAAACAAAAGAATTACAAAATGAAAAATGTGTGTTTTGTACAATATAATTCATATTGGGCTAAATTATTTGCAATTCAAATATACATGAGTGTGACAATTATGGCCTCATTTAGACAACTATGTTTTGGGGAAGATGTTTTACAAAGGGGTTTGAGTGGAAAACCATGCATCTTCATAGCTACTAGTGATTCTGGGAAAGTGGCAATTTGTGGTAAAACTTGATTTATCTATGTTTGTTAAGGTTTCCTAGGGGCCAGGTTGCATATGAAGACTCCATGAGTAGGTGCCACTATGTTTTTTTTGATTTTTTTGCGCATGAAATGACTCAATTAGCTATGTTAATCTCATTTGTTGACTCTCTGTTGACCAGCTACTTGAGGGTAAAACTGAGTATATTGCACTTGGCAGTATAAGTACTCGAGGGGAAAACTGAGTACATATAAAATTTCTGTATAAGGCCCGAGGTTATAACTGAGTACACCAAACGTCCCAGGGTTAGACTCGTGTCGCGATGCCCGCTGCAGCCGTGCATAGCGGACGTGTGTTGCGGTACATGCCACCTTCGTCTTTATGGAGCCCCTCTTTCTCTCCCTCGATGCTCGCCCACTCTCTCATTCTCACTTTCAACCGTCTCTCCTGTCCCATCATCTTCTCCACATCAGAAGAAAAAACCCCGAAGAAAACCGCCGGCGATGGAGAAGAATGAGATGCCCATTGTGGTGCATCAGCCGCCGCCGCCCCCGTTGATACGTCTCCAACGTATCTATAATTTCTGATGTTCCATGCTAGTTTTATGAAAATACCTACATGTTTTGTTCACACTTTATATCGTTTTGATGCATTTTCCGGAACTAACCTATTAACGAGATGCCGAAGTGCCAGTTCCTGTTTTCTGCTGTTTATGGTTCCAGAAATCCAACAAAGGAAATATTTTCGAAATTAGACGAAATCAACGCCCAGGGTCCTATTTTCCACGGAAGGTTCCAGAGCACCGAAGAGGGGCCAGAGGGGAGCCAAGGGGGCCCCACCCCACATGGTGGCGCGGCCAAGGGGGGGGGGCCCTATGGTGTGGGTCCCCCAGGACCCCTCCGAGGCTGCCCTTCCGCCTATAAAGTCTCTCCGTCGCGAAAACCCTAAAGAGATAAGCCACGATACGAGAAAAGTTCCAGAGCCGCCGCCATCGCGAAGCCAAGATTCGGGGGACAAAAGTCTCTGTTCCGGCACACCGCCGGGACGGGGAATTGCCCCCGGGAGGCATCTCCATCGACACCACCGCCATCTTCATCGCCGCTGCTGTCTCCCATGATGAGGAGGGAGTAGTTCTCCCCCGAGGCTAAGGGCTCTACCGTAGCTATGTGGTTCATCTCTCTCTCTCATGTGATCTTTATGTGATCATGAGCTTTGTGATCTAGTTGAATATCATCTATGTGCTACTCTAGTGATGTTATTAAAGTAGTCTATTCCTCCTTCATGATGTAAAGTGGACGAGTGTGTGCATCATGTAGTACTTGGCGTAGGTTATGATTGTGATCTCTTGTAGATTATGAAGTTAACTATCACTATGATACATATATTATCTTGGATTTATGATTTGACGTGGATATCCCTATGAGTGGTGTTTGTCAAGTACTTGATGAACTCGAGCGGAGCTTTTGTAGCCACTACACGATTAGTGATTCCATTAGGAGAGTTATCCAGAGTAGCACTATTATACACTCTAGAGGTTACTTTAATATGAACTCCGGATTCACTCTCCACGGTGTGACGGTGACGGTGTGCGCATCGTGTGTGTTTCCTTTATGAAGTTGTGGAGCTTGTTAACTCCGGCTTGAGGGTGCTCTCGTAGCCCTACACAATGAATGGTGTTTGTTATCCAACAAGAGAGTGTAGCATTTATTTATTCAGTTATGTGATCAATGTTGAGAGTGTCCACTAGTGAAAGTATGACCCCTAGGCCTTGTTTCTAAGCATTGAAACACCGTTTATTTACTGTTCTACTGCATGTTTAGTTGTTTACTTGCTGCCATATTTATTTCAGATTGTTATTACCACTCATATTCATCCATATCACTTGCATCTTACTATCTCTTCGCCGAACTAGTGCACCTATACATCTGACAAGTGTATTAGGTGTGTTGGGGACACAAGAGACTTCTTGTATCGTAATTGCAGGGTTGCTTGAGAGGGATATATTTGACCTCTTCCTCCCTGAGTTCGATAAACCTTGGGTGATTCACTTAAGGGAAACTTGATGCCGTTCTACAAACCTCTGCTCTTGGAGGCCCAACACTGTCTACGGGAATAGAAGCGTGCATAGACATCACCCGTCCAGGCCACCGTCGCTGCTTCCAACGAAGCTGCTGGCGCATCGGCCGCCGCCCTTATCCAGGCCCCCGTGGCTACTTCCAATGTAGCCTCCGCCGCCGTCCAGGCTCCCGTCGCTGCTTCCAATGTAGCTGCCGCCCCTATCCAGGCCCCCGTGGCTGCTTTCAACGTAGATGCCGGCGCATCGGCCGCCGCCCCCGTCCAGGTCCCCGTCGCTTGGGACCCGTACGAACCAGTGCCGTACGTTGCACCGGAGAACCCCTATGACACCAGCATCGTCGACGATGAGCCGGAGGTAACCCTTTGTTCCCTTGTTCTTATCCCATTTCATCCCTTTTGTGTTAGATCTAGTGTTATTAGGGTTCGTCTGTTCCTAGTTCAATCCTTTTGTGTTAGATCTTGCGTTATTATTGTTTGTGATTTGCTTTTGTTTAAGCTTCGGCTAACTTATGTGAGTAATCAATCCCATCCGGTTAATTTATGCCGATGATGATGAATATTTGGGCACAAATTGATTCAGGGTTTGGTCAGTGAACAATTGGTGTGTACAAATTTGTTGTGCATGATCTTTGGTTTACTGACTCCAATCCTGGATATAAGTGTGTCAAATGTAACTGAGGCTACCTCTTTTTTTCATGCCCATATTATCATGCATGATCTTTTGTTCACTCTCTGTTCCATCATAGTTGCAATTGACTCCGTGTTTTTTGCACGATCTTTGGTGCTACATGACAGGTGCAGAGCAGCGACGTCGACAGCGGCGACGAGTCCTTCATCACCAAGACTCGTCACGTCCTCAGGAGGATGCAGTCCGGCCATTACGATGGCCACTTTGCTGGAGGCATTTACAAGTACCCCTTTTGCAACAGGAAGCCCCGCGCTACCGACTTCAACTGCCTGGTGAACCCTGCTGAATCCATTGGCAGATGCGGCGCTAGAGTTGGAACGACCGTGAACGTGCATGCGTTCATGGCCCAAGACAAAGCACTTGGGATTCACCTGCACAGCCTCCAAGCGAGTCACATGCGCTACCTGGAAGCGTTGAACGTGCCTACTGCACTCTCTGTATGTGACCGCTCTATCTGTAGAGCAGCTTAAATTCATGTAAAATGTAGCTTATGTTGGATCTAGGGATCTATTGGTAGTACTGTTGGATTGGCTGCTGTATGCAGTTTATCCTATATTTTCTCTGGATTTGTGCCCTATATTTCCTACCTGATTGGGTAAAACGAAGGCATAAAGAAATGAATGGCGTTAAAAATTAGAAGAAGAAGCTGCTCTAGATTTGCTACTAATTTGGGCAATCAAAAATGAATGAGAACGAGCGAGAGAGAGAAAAAAGGTGCGTTGAAAACTGCTAATCTGGGCGAAAGAGACAGAAACCACTAAGGACCCGATGGCACGAAAATAGAAAACCCTATAAGTTACTAGTCACTATGGAGGTAGTAATTTAGACTAGTAACATATGTAATGTTAGTCTAAATTACTCTCCACTATAACTAGCCTTAATTAGTAAAGACATCCAGCCATCAAATTAAACAAAATGAAGGATATATGATCCCCTTTCCTAACTCTTTTGCTTGTTCGGGAAAAGTCACTTTTCTCATCATGCCATTATATCTCTATTTAGGACTAAATCCCATCTTCTCTAACATCTTAAGCAGAAACTTCCTATTGACCCTATCATATGCTTTTTCTTAGTCAAGTTTAATAAAATCAGTCTAGGGTCACTTATTCTAACCTATTGTTTGTACATTTTGAGAAGATTTTGAAGCTGCAGTCAATCAAAGCTATTGGTCTGAACTTCTATATAGTTATAACATCAGCCTTTTTTGCTATTAGAGGCAAACTGGGGTAATTAAGACTAAAATCGTTTACTTATTTAAATTTGGTTTATCACATTTATCCATTAAAATTAAGTTTGGTTAGTTCGGTTTTGGCTCCGGTTAAATTGATTTTTTTACGCCCACCCCTATCCACAAGGCGTGTGCAAAATTGGATCATGTGCTCCTACCTTGAATTTTTGACTTGCATGACCAGCCACAATAACGTTCACATAATATTTAGCCGGAGTAGATAAGTTGAACTCATTATGTTTTTTTCTAGTAAACCTTAAATTGAAGATCGAAATTCGCACGTTTTGATCCTTGTATGACATGTTGCCGCTGCTGAATGATTTAGTATCACTTTCCACAAATTAAATTTTGTTCTAATACTATTCTTTTTTAATATTTCGCATAGAATCATCTTTTGCTCAAATTGTGGAAAAGAAGTAACATGCCACCTACTTTCACGAGCCCACCCATGGTTGTCTGACGTAGAGAGTCATATTTGGTGCTAAAGTTTCAAGATAGCTAGCTAGTCATCTTCTGCTCAAATCATCTCTTTTCCCCAAATTGTTGAATAGAAAGTATGACGTGTCAATTCCAACCTTAGGGCATGAGCAATGGTGGCATATACAACTAGCTGCTCCATGTAAAAAAGTTATCATAAGCAACATGGTAAATTTTATCTCTCCAATAAAAGCTACAACTTTAATCAGAAAAAAAATGACCTCACAAATATGATACTATGTATGTTTTTCTCTCTTCAAAAACCATATTTTTAAGGCTTAAGATTTCACTTCCTGAAAAGGAGGCTGCCTCCTCATCCGAACCTACTTTAAACCACACGAACCTAGTTAAAGGTTTGAAACAGTATCTCTAGAGCAGTGCATTGGGCATGCCCTTAGCTAGGCCGACGGATGTTATCTTGGCCGCCGGCCAATCAGATCAGTGCCAGTCGAGTAATGAGATGAGGGGGCGTTTCGTGGGCGACGCGACCTGGCTTTCCGTAGGGTGATAGGACACTGGCCTCTCACACTTGCCTGTGACGGCGAAAGAACATGAACATGGTGCCCTACACGGTGCAGTTAGCTACTCGCTGAGTTTTCCCTTTATCCATTCCATGATGCAATTGCAAACTGAACGATGTCGTCGGAGCACGCCAGCAAATTAGCCTTTCGATCCCATGCGCGCATTATTGCCGTTTGAATATTCAGGGGGATGTACTTTTTGAAAGTGCATGCGTGACTAGCCACTTAGCTAGGCCATGCACAAGAGAACCTTCCGAACCCGATCAGTTGTGACCGGTTCGGTCAGTTCTCGCTTGAGCCGCGTCACCCCTCCCTCAACCACAACCGAAAATAATTAGGTTGGTCTCTTTTCGAGCAGTTTGGGTAGAGAATTAGGTCATGCTCTCTTTTCGAATATGCAAATGCAGTAGAATTAAAGTGTTCGAAATAATTGCGGTAGAAAAATAGTGGCGTACGCTAGGCGTCGGTCGCCTGATAACCACGCCAAAATCGGTTGCTTTCACGCATGTTGGATTGCCATCGCACGGTCCAAAATCATCCGGTGTTTCCCCACGTCGTCCTGCGCTGTGTCAGTTTGTCAGGTGGGAGGTCAGGCTTTTGGCACGCTGCTGCTGACTTTCGAGCGGAGGACGTGCGTAGAGGACATGTGCTTCGGTTGCACAAGTTGATATGTGCTAGCTCTCATGTGCTAATGTACTAAAAAATTATTCTCTGCTAGATCCACCCAGTAGCACCTTCTAAATGCACACGGGAAAGCTGCACTTGTTGAAATGATTCACTACTATAGCATTGCAACAAAATCTGACTACAAAAGATGTTTAAACAACAATTTATTCTAGAGATTAGTTTGCTACATAAATTAAGAACGATGACAATAAAAATCACGAACGAGAACAACAATAAAAATATACTATTACTACAAAAAAAATCAAAACATTTTTTATAAAAAATAATGTTACAAAAAGTGGTTAAACAACATATTTTTGCTACAAATTGGTTTACAACAAAAATTACTAATAAGTTTAACAAAAATCACAAATAATTACAACAAAACATTCCAACAAAAAGAATTGTTAAGGTATAAATTATTCTGCGGATTCATTTGCAACAAAAAACATCTTATATTTTAATAAAAAGATTTAAACATTTACAACAATAAAAACATTTATTTACAACATTTGGAAAACTCGTGAAAATAACAACTTGTAGCAAAGGCTCCGAAAACACTACAACATCTTGCATGTTCTTTTACCACAAAACTCATACAAATTCGTTACAATTTGGATACACATTTGCAACATCGAAAATCCATGAAAATCTAACCTTTCGTTGAAGCACCGACCTCGCCCAGCTAGGCCCCCGTCGACCAATACGGCTCACCAGAGCCTCGTAAGAGTTAAATGCCAACATTTTTAGCGTGCACCAAAAGTTGAGCATGTTGCTTTTGCAAGTGTTTGCAACTAAACACAAACGAGACGCCGACTTTCAATAAAAGACAACATGAAACCTTTAAATCAGTCGCATTTTATAGCACCACGATACAAATTAAAGAAATACGATGAGTAGCTAGCTAGGCTTGACAATATTACAACTTCAGCTAGATGAATGCTAGCCTAACAGGCCATATCTCTCCATCCTGGTGTGCTAGTACACTAGTACTCCATGTGAACGTGGTAGTACATAACCAAGCACAAGTGGCCAAAAAGCTACAGCAGCCGTGGGTCCAACCATGTGAGGTACATGCAAGGCAGGCAGCTGCGCAGGGAAAAAGGTGAGCATGCAATGGAGCTGCATGCGAACGTATCAACCTGGACGCAGAAAAAAGGTGGCCAGCTGTGCGCGCACGAGGGGCGGCTCTAGCGGGAAACAGAGCCGAGCGAGCGAGAGGGACCGATTCCGCGCACGGGATCGGTCGCCCGAAAGCAAGCGTTTTTCAAAAATAGTGACCTTTACCCAATGTTCTGGTCGGCCAGTGCCCAGTAGGATATGTCACGCACTCACGCTGCTGGACCGGCCGATACGGAGTCTCCATCTCGTCGATCGACTACTCCATGGTGCATGCATGGCTCATGGCTGCATGCCTCGTAGCGTTGTGCCGTGCATGCAGTAGCTTGATTTGTCACAGTTTTTGTTGTTTTTTATTACAAGGGATAGGACGATTTGCTTTGTAAACATATATACGTGGTGTTGGAATTAGACCCACCTCATCTAAAAAAAAGAATTAGACTCACCTGAATCAAGCATGGGACATGCACCGGTTCGGTGTTGGATATAAATGTTCAATTTCTTTCATTAGATCGGCATTTTGGTTGTATTGGTCGGTGCATGCAGTTATGCATGATATTAGATCTACAGTATAAGATTCTGGGAGTACTAAAAGTAAATAACTGCGGCCCCTTGCTGCTGGAAAAAAGACCACAAACATTAAACTTAGGATACCTCTGCTAAAATGAATAAGGCATAGAAATTTAGTCATCAAAGCTTACTATGTTTACCGAAATATCAAGAAGACAATATAAACATCTACAACATTAAACAAATATGTTATGAAAACATATCTTACGCTGAATCTACTAATGTTGATTTGATAACGTTAATGTTCATATTTTGTTCTATAACATTGGTCAAATTCGGAGGATTTTGACTTTTGACTAAATTTATATGCCTTATTCATTAGAACGGAGGGAGTCAGTTACTTTTGACATGCCCATTATTTCCTTTTCTTTTGAACAATAACAAGAGTTCTACTGTGTACTATAAGAACGAGAGGGTTCGGCTTAGTCGATTAAGAAATGTAATAGTTCTTTTCAATCAAAAGTTGATAGCTATCATGCCAAGATTTTCTTATCTCTTTCCTTCAAATTTTATTTTTTAAAGATGAAAATGGATCTCTCCCGGGCTCCATTTTCATTCAAATGAAAATATATCATTCAAGTTTGATCGAGTGACTTAGAAAAAGAAATAGTTATTTTTAATGGTTGCTTGAGAAGATACAGAAAATTGTACAAGACGGCATAAGCCAAAGTTGTTCTTCCATTATTTAAAAAGACCAACATTTGCTCTGAGGATTCTTTTTTGTTTTTTTGTTTTAGATTGACAAAGGACAGATGCTTGTCAGACCACTACAATCTGCACTATTTTTTTTGCGGGGGGCTACAATTAATCTACACTAACCATAAGCAGAAAATAAGTTTCTGGTGTTATCTGATAGGTGCTTAGCAGCTATCAGATTTTTCTTCCATTCTCCTCTTCTAGTTCCATCCTTTGAGTTGCTGGTCGCTTGTGAATGCATCACCTCCAGCCAGGTATTGGTAGCTGTGCCTGTTAATTTGCCGATCACACCGGATATTTTGACACCCGAGAGTGCACTACCGCACTGCAAAGTTCGGAAACACCATGGTTATGTCCCTGAACAACAACAACAACGACAACAAAAGGAGGATTAATAAAATCACATGGAATATAAAGGGCAAGAACATTAAAAGATATTACATGCTAGCTCTATGGTCTGGCTAGAGCAAGAACACTGGCAGTGGGCAGTCAAGAATAGATCAACATGATGATGGACCACTCACTGGAGATACGGAAGTGACATGTTCCTTAGTGATGCTGGGTGCTTCTTCACAAACTCCTCCCATTCCTTGGGGTCTATCCTGCCATCGCCATTGGAGTCGGCTTGACTGAATGTCTGACAGCCCAGGAGCAGTACACAGGGCATGTTAGAAGGAAGAAAATAGACCGCAAGGACAAAATACTTGTAGAGAAGTAGTAGTATCTTGTTAGTTACATTATCGACAATTGCGTCTACAGCATTATCCGAAAGGAGTAGGTCCGACTCGTCCAGGATTGCCAAGACCATCTCCTTGAGCTGTGTCAGCAGTTGAGGCAATCAGTTAGCTACTCGTTAAATTCAGCACAGTGCATGCACAACACTACAACTTTACTTATGTCAAAAAAAAAAAAAAACACTACGAATTTACCTCCACTTTCTCGATGTAGCCCGTGCCCCTCAAATCGTACAATTTGAATGCAACTGCAAAGAGAATGAAAGCAATTTCTTAGGACAAGTAGATAAATCGACAGCGAAGACAAAGTATCAGAAGATGGTTTTCTAGGCATGCGTACACGCAGTCTTGTCCGATTCAGGCGCTTTTGGGTGGAACGTGCTGAGCGACCGCACGAACTCCCCGAACTCGATGACACCGTTCCGCTTGAGGTCAAAGAGATCGAACACCCTGTCGGCGAAGAGATTCGCTCCTTTGCTGGTCCTGAACAAGGCGAGCTGGAATTCCTCCTGCACCGGGATACCATCAGACCGGGAGACGACGCCATTAATTGTTGCTGTAGGAGATCGGATGGAAAGATGTGCGTTACCTTGTGGATGAGGCCGTCTCCGACGATGGAGAAGCTGAGCTTCTTGTAGAGTTCGTACAGCGCCTCCACCTCGTTCACCGTAACTGCCACACAACAACGTCCGCAACGTTTCAGTTCAGTTGCATGCAGAGGAAAACCGATGCTATAAAGAAGCAGGAGCTTGGGAACGCGTGCTTACAGCAGGTCTGGGAGGCGAGGACGACGGGCTCCTCGTAGCCGGGCGCACGAGCGGACCGACTCGACGGCGACGCCGCCACCGAAGACGAAGCGCAGCCCATTGCCTGCTCCGGAGATGGATTGATGGATAGGCGGCCAGGCCGGCTAGAGCTAGACGATGTGGCCGGGAAGCTAAGCCGAGCACGAATTCCCGAAGGTGTTGGCCTCAGGGCCACGGAGTATATGTAGACGATAGCGCACCATGCTTCGAGTGGTTCCATCTTCCGGCTTACGTAACGTACGGGTGCTCGCTGTTTGCCCTGTCACGGGAGATTTGCCAGTTTCGTTCGTTCCTCGTCCTTTCATGATGGCCTAACGTGTCCTTTTCATCGATGGTACCTTTCACCCTACCACCACTCTCTGAAGATTCAGGCCTTCTCTTATTCGCGTGATTCTACCTTTTCAAAGCATTAGGTGCATGGGAAACACGAACACGGAAATACAAGTTGTCATTTCAACACACTACACGCAACAGGCGAGCGGCCGTCGGCATAGGGTTCTGCCGACAGCCGCTGTCGGCACCTCGCCATTGGCACATCCGAGTTGGCCATCGGTACAGCCGTAGCCGTCAGCACAAACATCAGCCCGACGGGTGACTTGAGCCGTTGGCACATTTGCAGGTGGGCCCGTAGATGGGCCATTAGCCCAGGGAAGACATTGTAATGCTGTCGGCACAGCTCTGCCGTGTCCAAAAATTTGTTCTATGCCGACGCCATTGTTGTATTGTGCCGCATCTGCCGCCGCGTGCCAAAAAACTGCCGCTGGCCAAAAAAAATTTCTCCACCTATGTCGAAGGCAATGTCGTCGGCACACTCTGCCATTTGGCATAACTAAGGGTCTCGCCTACCATTTTGTTTTTCTAAGCAAGCAGAATAGCAGTTAAATCACATAATAATTAGCAGTAAAATAGCAATTAAATCAGAAGATCATCATCATCATCATCATCCATAACATATCTAAGTGTCCTCAGCGTATGCGCCGATAGAAAATCACGAGACAAATAAAAACCCACACATAATATATAAAATAAGGATCACAAACATTATCATAGAATAACGATACACTTAAGAACTAGACCCACACACGAACCAAAACATTTAAAGAACTAGACCCACATACGAACAAAACACTACACGCTCGATCGACACACGATAAGCTACACCATATTAGATAGATACCCGAACTCGATACTGAAATTACTCGATAAACACATACTAATCAGTTATCGAAATCTTCCTCATTGCTGAGGGTGTCCTCTGAAGCGGTAGTTGAGCATATGTCCACTCACCGGTCATAATTAGGGTCCCATGTCGACGCATCTCCTTTGGTGTACTCCGCTTCATATTCGGCCCTCCCTTATAGCTTTCCCGCCCTCTTCGCTCTCCTCTCCACTTGCTTCTCCTTCCAGAATGTGCGCATGGTTGCCACGTCTTCGGGATGGTCTCTATGCCAATGCGCCATGAACTGCGCGTCTGTCTGGGCGATGGAAATCCATCGCTGCCTTTGGCGGTAGCGCCGCATTTGCCCCTCTAAGTGAAGTGACGGCTTAGGAGTGAGACTCTCGGCTTTCGTCAGCGGCCTGGCCTCAGGGAAGTTCATTTCGTTGAACGGCCGGACAAACCTCCACGACGCAGCGTCGTATGTGCGGGCAACCTCCTGCTTAGTGTAGAAGATGCCGAGCCACACACGCAGTCCAGCGGCGGTGATTTCAGCAGTGAAATGGCCCCCAGGCCGCAAGCGAATTCTGATGAAGCCTGTGTTGCTACGGTGACGAGGAGCCACCTCAACGGCAGATGAGCTGAGAGGATTCAGTGGTGGTGTTGGAGGAGAACTGCTGGATGGGATTGGAGGAGAACTGTTGGTGCTGGAGGAGGACTGCCCAAGACATGGCTATATATAGGAGGTGAGAGATGAAACGGGGGGAAAACCTGGCGGGATAAAAACAGTGGGAAAATATGGCGGGAGAGAAAGGGCGGGAAAGCATGGAGGTAGAGAAACAAGTGAGAAAGCTGGGTAGGAGAAACTGGGCAAAAAAAAGCCGATGGCACATATCTTAAAAGTTGTGCCGACAACCAGGCCGTCGGCATGGTTGCAACACCGTCCACCCATTGTCACGACGGAATTTCTGGGCCCACACGCTAGGTGCTATGCCGACGGGAAGTGTGGTGCCGACGGCCGCGGTTGAGACAGTAAACACATGTGTCGACGAGGCTTTTTTTTCGACGGCAGCCATTGGCACATCTGTCGTTGTGCCGACGGCCATGATGTGTTGACGACACTTTTCTTGGGCTGGCAGGGAACAGCTCTATGCCGACGGTCCCGATAGTTTGCCAGCGGTACAGAATATGGCAGTCGGCACCTTGTGTTTTTCCCGTAGTGACATGTGCACAACACATAAACTTTCTTCAAGATGTAGGTTTGGTGTGTAGACTGGCTGGGCGACTATTTCTTAGTCGATTTAGATTTAGATTTAGATTTAGATATTTCCTTGGTCAATATTCCTACCAGTATACAGGCAAGTAATCACAATTCACGAGTTTTCATGTGAAAAAATATTTTTCATCCACCGCTGGAAAGATAGAAAGACGCAGTGATCTAGATTTCCACCCTAGCCGCCGCCATCTGCTTCGTCTTCTGCTTGCCGCTTCGGCAGCGGGAGCGGGTGGGAACCTCGCACCCTGCGGTCGGCGCTGCTTCAAGGCCCGTAAAATTAGAGTTTGGTCAACTGGCAACGACTTTATGGTGGCTTTGGAGATGCCATCCTAGACAAGAATAAGGTATCCCCGCCTCCTCATCCACCTCGTCGACAGGGATCTCGCCAGTGGTGTCGAGGAGGGCGGGTAATCGTGTGGTCGTTGCTTTCATTGAGTGGTGGATTTCGTTCGGTCTATGTGTACTAAAGGTTTGGTGTTAGAAGATTTAGATCAACACAAGGGTCCAATGGCGACGACTCGGCTCTCGGGTGCTGGTCCATAGGGGCACGTGCACGAAGACTTCCTGACTGTCATCACCATAGTCAGGCCGGCTTCAGTAGAGGAGCAGCGACAACGGCGCGTCGGCGGCTCGCTCTGGCAGTATTGGCGGTCGTTATGTTTCGATATTTATTGTATGCTTGAAAGAACAAGCTTGGTGGTTTATTATATTATATTATGACACATGCAAGCACAATGTGCCATATAAAAAAGACTTCAGAAATCTTGAGTGATTCTGAAATATGATTTTCTTTAGTTCCCCTCTGAGAAGAAATAGTGTTACTAATACTACCACAAAATACGACGGAAAATGCATGTGAGTCGGCTATGTGAGCTTGATAGACTGAAATCCGATTTTGAAGTTTCAATGTATTTTTTATTTTCTATACTAATAATATTATCAAGAAGTTGGATAGACAGCTCGATTAAGTTTTTTTGTTGTCAATAACTTATAGAAGAAACGCGAGTCTAGTACCACAGGAAAGATACATGAACAATGTGTGCACTAGTAGAGAAACACCCCTTTAGTACCGGTTCCAAAGAGTCTTTAGTACCGGTTTTGGAACCGGTACTAAAGATCCGGTACTAAAGCCTCCCACCTTTAGTACCGGTTCCTTACGAACCGGTACTAAAGGTGCCTCCACGTGGGCATGGAGGAACCCGCGGGGCTGGAGACCTTTGGTACCGGTTCGTAACACGAACCGTACTAAAGGCTATTTCGTTTAATTTTGTTTATCCATTTTTTCTAATTATTTTTCACTCCCTTTTTTAATTTTTTTCCAGAATTTCTAATATTTCCGTTATTCTCTAACTACACTTAATCTCTAGTTAAATTACTTACCCGTGGTCAAACTTCCCGGTCGGTCACTTATCCTCACACTACTCCAACACTAGCACGCTTAACTTCCGAGTTCCTTTACGTCCCAATTTCAAGTGCTTCGCGCGCATGTTGTTGATAGTAGTATCATATCAATCCTATTAACATGTTGGTCGATATCACACTTCTTTATTATTTGTATTGCAAATAATTCTTCTAATAAACAAAAGTAATGATGTAATAATAATGTTGAATAAATAAATAAGATTAATTTTTTAATTTGTATTATTTTAATTATTTTTAAAAAAATTAATATTTTTTTGCCAAACCTAAAACCTGAAAATTTGAAAATCCTATAATTTGCTAAAAGTAATAGTAATATTCTGGGATTCAAAAAATCTTAGAATTATTAATTTTAATTTTTAAAAAATTAAAAATATATAAAATTCTAAATTTTTGGAAAAACCCTAAAATCTTCCAGCTTTCATATTTTCATTTGGAATTTTGAGATTCTAAAAATTGGCTAACCGGGTAAACCTCGGTGAATTCGGATGTAACTTTTTCCCACGATGATTTTGATATATTACACTTTTTTTCGACGTCGTATGCAAAAGTTAATGTGGTTTTACCATTTTTCAAACTTTTTTTACAAAAAAAGTCAAAAGTCAAATTTGTTAATTTCATCGAATAGTAGATTGCATAACATACAAGAATCTGAAAACATTTTATTTTTTAATTTTCTATCATTTTCATTTGTATTTTACAAAGCAAAAAAAAGGCGATCCACAGGGGGGTGGAGGTGCGTGGGGAGCAGGAAAAACTTTTAGTACCGGTTCGTGACACGAACCGGTACGAAAGGTCTACCCTTTAGTACCGGTTCGTGTCACGAACTGGTACTAAAGGTTTTTCGGCTGACGCCAACCCTTTAATACCGGTTCGTGACACGAACCGGTACTAAAGGTCCTCCACAAACCGGTACTAAAGGTTGCAGGCGGCCTTGGCAGTGCAACCGGTACTAATGCACCCTTTAGTACCGGTTCGTAAGGAAACCGGTACTAAAGGGTTGGACGCAAGCCCCCTTTTCTACTAGTGGTGGCTCTACATAGAATTATGAGAAAGTAAGTAATGACCATTTTACGGGAGTTGAGTCTTTTTTATATAATAAGTCTAAGGGGATAATCTGCTCCATCTGTTTCTCAGCTCATGTATTCTCCATACCTTCATGGAATTATATGGCATGTGTTTGTTTTTTTTTTTGACATACTTTGGCTTGCTACACTTTATTGCATTTATATTCTATTTGTCATTGAGTCCATTTTTTTGCCAACATTTACCAAAGTTTGCCTTCAATATTTCAAGCCACATGTTTATATTTTATAGCTAATCATACTTTAGCATGGCAAATTATGACTAAGAACCAAACATGCCCATAAGTCAAACCTAGCGAGCTCCACACGGAAGTTGCACCTATTGCATCTCATTGTTGTCTATTTCCTCCAAGACAGACTTTCTCGCCAAGTCTGTGACTTCAACTCCCTAGGCCAAGTACGAGCCAGTAGCCAAGAAATGAGGCATTTATTCTACCCTCGAGCCATCCAACATGCAGACAGACACGACCTATGAGTAGGCCGAAGCGTGGCCGGCGGCGTCCGTCGTCTGACTTGGTAAAGCCATGTCACGGCTACAGTGTGGTCTAACTTGGAGTCTCCTAACCGATAGATGGAAAAGAAATAACCATGGGCCGATCCAAATCGGCGATCAAAACGGTCCGTTTTTATCATTTGAGTCGGTCGCGGGATAGAATGCGTCTCACGGTCTGGCCCGCAGACAGAATGTGTCTCACGGTCCGGCCGGCCCGGACATCGTGTGAGTAGCGCGATCCATTCGGTCCAGTGTCGGCCAAATCATCTTGCATATCATCTTAAATGTTGCATACATATTGGCAGATTTTTTTTGAAGCAAATTAGTAGAACTTGAGTAAAAACATAGTAGAAGACTAAATCGTCTTCATCTTGGCGTCTCCTAGTCGTCCTCGTCGGAGTGGCAGTGGCGGCGACACATGGTCCTATCAAAGACCTTGACTCTGAAGTCGCTGTGGTCATCGTACTTGAAGATGACAAAGTGTCCGGCCTAAATGTCGTGCGAGCGGGCCAAGCGCCTCCAGCCGTTATGGAGGAACATCTGCCCTTCGCCGTAGAACATCACTTCCGCCAGCCACAGGCCGGTCGCGTCGCCAGATATGTGCGGGAGGACATGGTGAGGGCCCTTCGACGATCGAGACGAACCTGTGGGACAGGCGCAACCTGCCCTAGCTCATGCCCTGGTGCATGGTCACGCCAAACTCGAAGCCAGAGAGGTCGATGGCGACGTGCTCGAGCGATGATGGTGGTGATGGCGATGACGACGCTGGTGGTTGACTCTGGCCACTCCCACTACTCCTTCCTCGTCGCCCTTGGCTGCGGCCTCGGCCACGCCCACGGCCATGGCCCGGAGGCCGTCCTAGGCGCCCTCTCCTCGAGACTATGTTGCATGTGCTAGTGGTGGTGATGTGGGCATTATCCTTCGGGTACCAGACATTGGCCTACCTCCTTCGGCCCAACAAGGAACTCATAAGGTCCGTTGTGAGCTAAGGTGGGCTCAAACGTCGGTTGCAGCAAGGAAGCCATAGAAGAAGACGGATTTTTGACGAACAAGGCAAGAAGATGTCGCTAAAGGAAAGATAGATTAGATATTAATGTAATCTAGTCGAGTTTGGACAGGACTCTTGGCACCTGACGTCCTATATAAAGGCCAGGAGAGAGCCTGCCGAACGATACTCACGAAATCACCACAACCTAGCTTACACCAACCCTAGAAAATTTGCCTTCCGGCGAATCAACCACATCGCAGTCTATCGGCTTCCCCATTGTAACCTATTTTTCATCGATAAATCAAGATTAGACAAGCACTAGTAAGAGTTTTACCTTATCGAGGGTCCCGAACCTAGGTAAATCTCGCCTTCTATTCGCCTGGTATCCGATGTCTCGTGCTAACCTACAGGATTCCGTCAACCTAAGCCCCTCATGATGGGCATTGCCGAGGAGCTCCCTCGATAAGTGATGCTAGGGATGGAAGATGAGAGATTGTGGGAACAAAATGACCGCAACTGGCCTGCTTATAAAGGCCGGAGCACTGGATGTCAGCGCGTAGAATGAAACACCGACATTGATGGACGACAGGCGGCGCGGCCAAAGCGGTAGGGCCAACGTTGGGCGGTGCGACCAGAGCAGTAGCGCGGGGGTCAGCCTACTTCCATTGATGGATAGAGGTAGAAGCCAGTTGGGTCGCTTCCATGCGGGCCCTAGTTGCAGGTGGGCGGACACGGGAGGACACACTTGTTGTCTGCGCTGATGCATCGATTTCCCAAATTTAGTGAACAGATGGATCTGGTGGATGGGTTGATTATTTTGCATCACCCTGCTGAGCGTGCTCGGCCGATCTGTCTGTCCGCGCGGACCGTTTTCAGATAACCCAGAACTAGATGGTCGGCCAGGCTGAAGATGCTCTAAAGTTGTTGTAGCAGTCATTTTGCACTTGTAGCACAGCTCAAGCACAGCTCCTCATTTGAACCTTTTATGTGATCCAGTAGCTAAAAGATGAGGCAAGTTAGATAAGTGTAGCTCTTGCAAGTCAGAGAATCCGGAGTGGAAGCCGTGGTGGCCTTCGAGACGAGTCCCTTGGGCTCGAAAAGAGGCATCCTCGATTGCATTGGTAGACGTTGAAACAAAACCGTCTTTTGGAGTATGGTTCTGCTTTTTTCCTTATAAAGTTGATTGATTTTGAGGATTAACGTACTCATATCTGCGGAAACCAATTTCTTTCGATAAAAGTTTATATATTTTTTAGTTGGTTCCCCACAAGATTTCTTTTTTGATAATGGGCGCTTTATTACTTTTGCCAAGCAATGTTCCCCACAAGATAAAAGTGTGAGAAATATTTGCAGAACTTCTAAGAAATATCGGGAAGCAACGTGAGAAGGAAAATTGCAATGAACATAAATGTCTTGCTACTTTGTTTCTTATTTTAGACCGTCTACTATTTTTTGACAAAGATATATATTAATATTGTGAAGATACTAACTACACGCAGCCTCTGCAACAACGCATTGTTCTAGCCGCGTTACGGATGCACACAACTAGAAAAAAAAAGAATTACTAGAAAAGAAATATCCCGCTAGAGTGATCTATTTCTTGGAGCAACCGAACTAGCACCACCGGGACAACACCAGAAGTTCAACAAAGTCATCACTCTCAAAATAATGCATTCAATAAAGATATTGCCAGACACAACCAAGACTATCCACCGAGATTGTCTACTAATGATGCAACCACTAAACTATATATGATTTCAGAAGTTCTTGTAATGAAGGTTCTATAAGAAATCGTATCACACCTCCTACTGTTAAGCATATAATTTTGAAAATAGCTCATCTTTAGTAAACATAAAAAATCTCTCTCTATCAATGAAGGCCAAGAACAACACGCTTGTCCTGAGCAAAAAGACCATGGAAGCTCGAGGGGCGTAAGCTCGTAAATCTAAAAAAAAAGTAGTTTCTGTAGTCTTGATTCTCGTTATTTACTCCCTCTAACCAGAAACCATTGTCTTGTTATCATCTGAAGCTTTCCCGCTATTAGAATTCGTTCTATTGTCCTATTTCTGTTTCGGACTGCCTGGGAGTGCCATAGCTCAACCGGCCATATCACACCAATGATCATGCCTTTCCTGTTTGTTGATCTGCTCTAATCTTCGACTTCTGAATGCATTACAAAGCTCGGAAATGCCGTGGTAATGTCCCTGAACAACACAAACGACATCACTGATAGAATAGTTGAAATGTAAAGGCAAGAATCTTTTCTATATATCTTGTTTGGTTTGCAAGATTCAACATCATAGGAATTTTTCATACGGTTTAGTTTGTATGCAATTCCAAAGGAAAGTTTATCTGAGAATTCTGGCATGCACAAATATGGGTCATGTTTTTTTTGTGGTATGATCAAACAACTTGTAGAGAAATGCCAAGATGGGAAATCCACTATACGAGGAACTTCATGTTGCTAGAAAATCACTCTAACAATGGCATAACTCAAATCTTTATTCAATACTTCAACTTAGTGTATACTTAATTTCAATGGGGCTACCTAACTACATAATGACCTTCTCATGGCCATCCTTAAGCATTAATGTTTGGTTTTTTTTATTTTGGAATGGGGACATACCCTGGCCTACTCCCTCTGTCGGAGAATAAATGTAGCTTTCTTTTTTTTAGAGCTCAAAATTTTTAAATTTAACAACAAAAATTACACAAAAATAACAACATCTGTGACATCAGATTACTACTTCCTCCATCCTAAAATGTAAGGCGTCTAATGATTGGTCAAAAGTCAAACCTTACTAATTTTGATCAAATATTTAGGAAAAATATTTACATCTACAATATCAAATTGACATATTAAAAAAATATTTTATGGTAAATCTATTAATAATGATTTAGTTGTTAGAGTACGTGTTAGAGTACGTAATGGGCTTATTGTTAGAGTACGTCATGGGCCTGGCTATAGCCCATTAGTATTAGGGTTAACTTTCTATATAAGGAGAGGAGACGTATCAATCTAATCAAGCAAGAATTAAGAAGGAAATCTCTTCCCTCCTGCCACCGGCCGTGGGCAAGGCCCCCGGCCGGCCCTCTCGCGCCATCCCTCTAGCAGCACCATAACATTAGTATTGTAAATATTCATATTTTTATATATAAATTTGGTCAAACTTTAAAACGTTGATTTTTTACTAATCCTTAGACGCTTTACATTTTGGGACGGAGGGTGTATATTATTAAACTACATGTCTCAGATGAATCTACAAGTATTATTTTAGCTTATAACTGCTACTACTTTCTTCTATGGTGTTGTTCAAAGGTAAAGTTTGACTTAAGACATGTCTAAATGTACACTTATTTGTGGAGGTAGACAGCATGCATCAATTCAGCCTCACATTAATGTGAATAATCCTCGACTTCCTTTCTTCTTTCTTCATTCTAAGAATAGTTTACGCAGGAGGGGGTAAAAGTAAAACCCTTATTTCTACGTACAAATACGCTGGATATATGACCAGTGTCCTAGTTTTAGCCAGCCTACTACTCATATCTTAATTTTAAAATTTACTACAATGGCTATTCTAGAGTCTTCTCATATATCCTCCACATGTACAATCTCCAAAATTAATCATCTAGAAGCTTCTTTTAACTTCCTCAATAATTTTAGAACCTCCAGAATATTCTGAAATATGCATGGCTTATTCTCAACACAGCTAGAATATTACAGACTAGTGTGTTCTAAATTTCCGCAGAATATATATGGCATGAGATCCTATCATTTGTTTCTCTGTTTGTAGAATCCATTGAACCAACGAGTTCCTTAAAATTCGGAGAGACAAAACGAACTGCATGTGACAACTAAAAAAGTAGTAGAACAGATGAGACTACTTACTGGAGATAGGGGAGCGACATGTTCCTCAGTGACGCCGGGTTCTTCTTGACAAACTCCTCCCACTCCTGTGGGTCTATCCTGCCATCGCCATTCGAGTCGGCTTGATTGAATGTCTGACTTGGTCCAAAAGGAGCAGCAGAGTATATTTTAGAAGGAAGAATAAAATAGTTCCCAAAGACTCAATGCTGGGAGAGAGGTATATTGTTAACTACATTATCAACGATCTCCTTCACAGCTGTGTCTGAAAGAGATAGGTCCGATTCACCTAGAAGCGCCAAGACCATCTCTTTGAGCTGTTTCAAGAGTCAACGCCATCTGTTAGCTGAAATTCAGGGTCACTCGTGGAAATTGCAAATTCCAGCCTTTATATAAGTTGAATGAGTGAGAGAATGATTTACCTCTTCCTTCTCGATGTAACCTGTGCCTCTTAAATCATATAACTTGAATGCAACTGCAAAGAGGATGAAACAAAACAGAAAATGCTGATCTATTAGGTAAGAAAACAAGATAAATGGACAGCAGAGGGGAATGGGCAAGAAAATTTATACACTTAGTCTTCTCTGATTCCGATGCTTTTGGGTGGAATGTGCTGAGCGATCGCACGAACTCCCCGAACTCGATCACCCCGTTTCGCTTGAGATCAAACATATCGAACACCTGCCAGCCAAGATGGAAAGCCGGCCGGTCATCATAAGGACTTGCTCGTGCAAAATCATGAATTTAGGATCGAAAAGGACGAGACACGATGAAGTGTTCTCTTACCCTATCCGCGAAGAGATTTGATCCTCTGCTGTTCCTGAACAAGGCGAGCCGGAACTGCTCCTGCTCAACGGCAACAAAACAAGAACCCACACAAGATGAGCGTAACCTATAGCTGGGAGGGGGAGACAAGATTGGGTCGAGAGATTTATCTCTGTTACCTTGTGGATGAGGCCATCCTTGATGGCGGAGAAGCTGAGCGTCTTGTAGAGCTCGTACAGCGCCTCCACCTCGTTCACCGTGACTGCAAACCATCCGCACGAATTCAGAAAGCAACGTCGTCAATTTTCACTTTCAGCTCAGTAACAGAACCAGAGGAGTACTATTATCAGGAGGCAGGAGCTGAGAATGCGTGCTCACATGAGGTCTGGGCGGCGAGGACGGCGGGGTCCTCGTACCCCGGCGCGCGCTTGACCTTGGGCCGCCTCTTCGACGATGAAGACGATGAAGAAGACGACGACACGCCGCCCATCCTATGCGCCGGGACGGTACGCCCGCTCCGTCCGCTCTGTCCTCTCCACGCGCCGTCGATGAAATGATTGGCTGCCACCCGGCGAGACGACGACGGCTCTCCGACCCTGTCTTTGTACTGGGTCTCCGTCTCTCTGTCCCCTGGCCGTGGCGCCGTTTAGTAATGGCGACTCAATCGGTCAAATGGTTTTTGCCGCGGCGTACACTTCCCACTGGAGATCCGATCCCATCCCCTCCCCTCCGCTGCGCCCTGCCTGTCTCCGTCGGCGGATCTCCGGTCGCCATTGCATTATCTGTTTTCTTTATGTTATCCGTTGCTTTGACAATGGGAATATATGGTGATGGTGTTTTTTGTTTTTGGAACGCTGGATGCTCGATCGGCCTCTCTTCATGTATCCATCTCGGCGGCTATGGCCTATGGAGTTGGGCGGCTGCTGCAGCTAGGATTGTTGCATGAAACCCTAGAAATTGTTTTGTATTTCTCGATTTTTTAGGACATTATCTGTAAATTTAGGATAATATATTATCCCGGTTTCTTTTTTAGTTTTCACATGTGTCGCTTCATGTAACTTGACTTTTTCATTAATGAAATATGTAATTGCTCTAAAAGAAAAGTATTGCGAAGATACCAATTAGATTCACCATCTACAACAATGTAGTGCCCTAATGATAGTACGGATACACACAACTAGAACAAAGAATACGACCAAAATAACACCAGAAGTCCAACTTCTTCAAAAGCGATATAACTAAGAAAGAAACAGTGCACATGCATCATCGTCGACCGATCATAGATCATAGGTTTTTCATCCTGGAGAAAATTCTCTCTCACAAAACAATGTCTTCAACAAGGCAATTGCTAGGAACAACCAATTAAGGCAAGATCTTGGATTTGCATTATGATTTTTCTTTATATTATTATCCGTTGATGCAAACCTGCAAACTTACCCCAAAGATTCTGATTAATATACGTGAGGCACTTTGAATTTACCAATATACTCCACTTGAACCGGTCCCCTACGCGTCCGCCTGTGAAAATAGATGAAATTTACACCCCCTTCTTAATTTTCGAAAACTTGGTGAAAAATAATCGTATCTGCAAATTTTTATTTATAAAATGGTCTCTTTGCATAAGGAAGGGCGGTGTGCTAGAGGGCATGACACCCTGGAATGTGATGTCACGCTAGGTAGTATGATGCCTTGGTCGGGGCGTCATATTGTCCGGCATGCATGCTATCAAGTACGACGACCCACATTGGGCGAGAGGTCGTGACGGGATTTCACAGAACGATCGATGTTAGTTGTTATAATCAAGACATGCAAATATAAAGAAGAAAGATTAAACGAACACAAGAACACAAGTATTTTAAAAGACAAGTGTAAACAACAAGGGAGCCAGCAAAACGTCAATATTGTGGGAGAATTTACATAGCGCGTTGGGTGCTGCAATTTTGGTTGAGGTAGCCACGCGAGGGAAAGCCATGGTCGAGGTTGTCGCTATCGGTGTCAAAGTAATCGCACATGAAGTCGTGGACACAGGGAAGAGCTACGCAGTCTTGGGCGCAGATGGTGACGAAGATGTGGACTTGATCAAGGCAGTTATCGACGAGGGTGTCCATCCTGAAGATGATCTAGTCAAAACCACTAGAAGTGAGGCGCCACACCGGGTTTGCCAAGTCTAGGGACACGTCGGGGATGAAGGCTCGTGCCGATGTTGCTAGCACGGAGCAGGCGTAGAATGGGACCAGTACACACGTCGCGACATGTTAGAGAGGCTAGTAGAGAAGGCCTCCATCCAAAGACTTCGTCGTAGGTTTGTTTGCAAAGGCACAAACTTGTCTTGCTCCCAGTATGGAGGGTTCGGAGACTTTGGCTAGACACCGGAGACTCTAGACCAGAGACTCCGGTCCTTCCTACATTGATGTCTTTTAGGCTGGAGACTACGATCCTTCTGGGTACCGACACAGTGAAGGCCATGGACTTCAGGATAATTTGCCTACAACGGCTATATTTCATGGGGGGCTATAAATCCCCCTTCTTCCCCAAGGGCTCATTGCTTCTTCTTAGTGTCTTTTCTTCATTGTTAACCTTGAGAGCTTGCACTAAATCCCTATTTCTCATATAATTCTTTCATGTACTTGAGGGAAAAGCGAGAGGATATCTAGATGTACATTTCCGTCAATCAGTATCCTCTTTAAGTGAGAGGAACCTAGTTGATCTAGATTTTGGAGTTATTTGTGGATTTCCTTTGTTCTTTCTCTCTTATTCCTCCAATAGCTTTTGCAGCATTGCTGGAATTTGAGAGAGAAGGATTTGAGCACCTTGTGTGTTCTTGCCATTGCATTTGGTGCATCGATTTGAGTTCTCCATGGCGATACCTGGAAGTGAAAGTTTCGTGAGCTATTTACGTGATTTTACTTGGAGTTTGTTCCTCTTGGTTCCTTAGACCCTAGACGGTTTATAGACCTTGATGGTGATTCTTGAGGCTTCCAATTAAGTTGTGGAGATTGCTTCAATCTTGAGTCCCTTTATGGTGATTTGGTGGGATTTCTTGCGAGTCTCCAAATATGTTATGGAGATTTCCCAAGCTTGTGTTGGTTCGATGACCACCCTCAAGATTTCATAGTGGATCGAGGATTTCCCTTTTGGTGGGAAAGCTAGTGGAGAATACGGTGAGACATTGTGGAGTTTGGAGAGCATTGTGCCTCCGCGCCGCTCCATGGAGATTAACACCCGCAAGGGTGCGAACTTCGGGATACATCACCATCCCCTCGTGCCTCGGTTATTCCTATATACACGAACGTGTCCTTGAAGTTATATATCCTGCTATCACCTTGTCGATTTTCTTGCTTAGAACAAGTTGTTGGTACACATAGGTGAACCTAGTTTATATAGGTTTTGTGCTTCAAAAATTAAACGCAAGTTTTATTTCTCAATTGTTAATCCCATCTCAATAAGATCGAGCCCGCCTATTCACCCCGCTAGGCGTTATTTTTTCTTTAAGTTTCTGCTCCTGTTATTCAAGGGTATGAAGATCTAATCTCTCTCGTTGCTTGTATCTTCAACATTAGATTTCAGCTCCCCTAGATTGGATATTAATTTTAATTCACAACTCGTAGGATTTTTTGGTTCCAATGCTGCAAATCCCACCAACTTCGCCCACATGTCTCCACAAGCCACAAGATTGGCAGCGCCGATCTCTAGGCGGTGGCTTTGACAGTCCGTGAATCCCCAAACCTGCTCCACTGGAATCCCCAAAATGCCTATAACAAGACCATTGGTATCAAAAACCTAAGGGTCAATTCATTCAGTGTCAATGTTAAATCCTCATGTAATCCATACGGCCACTCCACTCATTTCTCATGTTCATCCTCTGGTGACGATGTAGAGCAACAATCATGGGCGTGCTCAACTCCATCCGCTTCTCTAGCCATAGGTCATTGGAGCTCAGTTCTTTTGGCGGCTTCTCCAAGAAGCTGCCCTCCCCCAGCTTCCTGGAGAAGCCGCCCACAAAATTTAGGGAGGCTTTCAGACTAGTCTAGGCTAGACTATTTTGGAAGGCTTCCTAAATTTTGGGGGCGGCTTCCCCAGGAAGCTGGAGGGAGGGCAGCTTCTCGGAAAAGCCGCCAAAAGAACTGAGCCTGGTTTCTCAATACACACAGCTTCAGAGCTCGAGGACGAAGGCGGCATGTAGTTTATTAGTTTATTTTCTCGTATTCGAGAGGCTTGGTTTCTAGCTAGAATGGTGGACCAAGTGAAGGTCGATATTGTAGGTTCAGTTGGAGTATCAAAAAGAGAAGCATGGTGATTGATGTTAGTATTAATGATGATGATTGTTCAAGCATTTCTGGTACATGCTCCCTCCCGTAGACGATAAGTTAAGAAAAAAGGACGATAAGGTAAGAAGGCAATGTGCATTATTTTTCTTGTGTAGCGATGTACCGAGTAAAAAGAACTAAGCCATGCCGCGAGAAAATCCGGAAACAGTGTGAGGTGGGCGGCCATGTGAGCATAAAAGGTGGGCCAAATGTACACCATGATGCGAGTGGTTTAAAGACCATTCCTCTGACGTGAAAGTTGCACACTAATGATAACATCTGAGATATGTGCATAAAAATCATACAATTGAAATTTTTGTTCAATTTTCATGTTTTGTTGATTGGAGATGGTCAAAATTGAACCTCCAAGTACCCTACGTGAAAAATACAAGGCTTATCAGGCAACTAGTATCTACACTAACTGTAAAAAGAAAATATATTTGTGACTATCCCTTTTGAGACACTAACCACATATAATATTTCCTTCGGTTCTCCTTGGACTATTCCGTTGTAGCACACTTCTGAATGCGCTGACTTCCAGCATGTTCAAGGCCCACATAGCTCAAAAAATATAGCATGTTACTGATAATGTATTTTTTTTTCTTATTTGAGTCCACTACAATCTTCGACTCCTGAATACATCACAAAGCTCGGAAAGGCTGTTGTAATGTCCCTGCACAAGAACAATGACAACAATAGTAAATCACTTGAAATGTAAAGCGCACGAAGGTATGCAATGTCTAACCTAATTACAGGGTTACTCATCTAAATTGGCTAGATGCCTAAATATGCGCTCTTGTGTATTAAAAAAAGCACATAGAAATCGCAAATTGTATACCATGGTGGCACCCTTCCTCCAAATTGAGATCAAGTGCCTTGACAGAGCCAAGACACCCTATAAATAGTGTGGCGTCTTGCCCCCTTTTCTAGTCGTTGGATTGAGAATAGGTTGTCTGATGAACCTCAACAGTCGAACGCTACAAGACCCATATACATGACAGTTGCTTCGTCATTTCGTCTACGGTATGTATGGTACAGGACCATCCACAATACGTCTGCTACTTAATCTTGTATGTCCATTATCCAAAGGCTAAGTCGACAAGGCACCACCGTTCACCGGTGACTTGCCTCTATTAAGTCACGGGATTTCAATTCCCTTCAAATGGACCTAAAAGGGTAAAAGCACGATCAGAAGTGAACAGTAGAGGGGAAAAAAGATGACTACTCACTCGAGATAGGGTAGTGACATGTTCCTCAGGCATGCCGGGTTTTTCTTGACAAACTCCTCCCATTCCTTGGGATCTATCATGCCATCTCCATTCGAGTCTGCTTGATTGAATGTCTGACAGTCCAATAGTACATGTTAAAACGAATGAAAACAGCTCTGAAGATTGAATGCTTGGCAAGAAGTATCTTGGTAATTACATTGTCGATGATCTCCTCGACGGCGAAATCCGAGAGACGTAGGTTGGCCTCATCGAGAATTGCCATGACCATTTCCCTAATCTGCTTCGACAGTTTCAGTCAAACGTGTTAACGGGAAATTCAGAAAAAACTCTTAGCCATAGATCATGGATTTACGCGGTAGAATGTGTGGGTAAATGGTTTACCTCTTCTTTCTCGATGTAGCCAGTTCCTCTTAAATCGTACAGTTTGAACGCGACTGCAGAAGAGGATGGCAGCAAACACAAAATGCATATGCTGATTGGTTTTGTACGCGACAAAAAATGGATGAACAGATAAGTTAGGCATACTTACACGCAGTCTTGTCTGATACCGGCGCTTTTGGGTGGAACACGCTGAGGGACCGCACGAACTCCCCGAACTCAATCACCCCGTTCCGCTTCAGGTCAAAGAGATCGAACACCCTGTCGGCGAAGAGATTTGCTCCATTGCTGTCCCCGAACAAGGCGAGCCGGAACTGCTCCTGATCGATGAACCCAGACAAGGTCAGAGAACGGATTGATGATGGCCGATATGGAATATCGACGCCAAGAATTGATAACGGTGATAGAGAGAAAGAGACTGGATGGAGAGGTTACTTTGTGGATGAGGCCGTCTCTGTAGATGGAGAAGCTGAGCTTCTTGTAGAGCTCGAACAGCGCCTCCACCTCGTTCACCGTGACTGCACATTACGTTTTCAGTTCAGTTCAAGATGAAAGGCATGAGCGCATGCAAACTTGTATATATAGTGAGAAGCAGGGGAATGCGTGCTCACATGATGTCTCGGCGGCGAGGACGGCGGGATCCTCGTACCCCGGCGTGCGCTTGGACAGCCTCGGCGACAACGTCGACGACGACGAAACGCAGCCCATCGCCCTGCCACGCGCGGAAAGAAAATCTTTCCGCCGGCCTCGTCGGCGACGCGGCTTGCTATCTCTGTCGCTGGCTTGAACGGATGGATGGACTCCTCGTCGTCGTCCGGGACAACCGGAGGGCCACCCGCCGTCCCGTTCTCTCGAGATTTCGTCGCCACTACTTTATACTTTCTGGTGTAACAACCCAGAAAAACGAAAAATAGTAGAGTGCAAAAATGGGTACATCCGCACGATCTATATTTACCGTCGGCTTCGGTGTTTATATCTTCAGATTTCATCCACACAACGAGACACAGAAACTGGCAAATCCAGCCGCACAAGTACTATTCAGGAGAGAGCTGAAAATTGGCCCGATCCACACCTGGATTTAGCTTTCTTGTTCCAGAGACATACGATTTTTGGGGTTATGATTGTAGAGTACTTTATAACACCTATCATTGTTTTTTTGGTTCGGAATTAATGACATTATTCACTTTTGTGGTCATATTGTGTCTCCATAATTAAACTATGGACCTATGCGCAATCTCTCGAAGAAACCCTTTAGTATCAATGTGAGTTGAAGAAAAGAACATTTTATATTTTGAAAATCCATTTCAAAAAATATTGTCTAAGTCCTTTTTCGAAATTAAAGTTTAGAATGACCCCTTGTTTTATAATGATGTAGTTCATGCGGCAGGTAGTATTTTATTTTGGTGGTTTTATGAATTTGGAACTATCTTGATGTTCTTCTTTGTAATTTTCTTAATCCGACTAGGGGCCGAACCATTGGCCGCGCCGACATGCTCTTTTGTGAGTGCGACCTGCTGTCTTTCCCACCGGCCTCTCACACTCGCGCTTACATGTGATATTTTGAGAAATGTACTGCTGATATACTTCAAAAATACTTTGCTATGAAACAAGCCTTCTCTTCATATCACAATCCTCTGCCGCTCGAATCGGTGGAGGGGAGGATGAATACAAGAGGTGCATCCACTGAGTCGGACCCACTAATCATTAGAGGAAAGTTAGGGTAGAAACCCACATTGGCAGAGTGAGCTCCTCGATCTAAGTTGTAGGTCAGCCAACATTGTCTTTCAAAACCGATAACTCGACTCGCAAAAGCCCACTAGAAGGGGCATCATGACAAAGACACAACCGCCAAAGGAACGAAAAAACAAACCGGCATATCTAGATCACAACCTGGTCGTTTCAAACTAAAGCTAGCCCCTCAAAGTCATTGGACACTGTGTCAACAAGGGGTTCGAATACGTTGCTGCCCTAGCTACTCGTCATATGCGAAGAAAAGGGTTCTGAATACACTATATGTGCTTTTCTTATTTGTTGAAGTGGACCACGACACTCGCTGACTGGATGTAGGGGAGAAAAAGTTGCGGGGGAGATGGGGAGAGATCCCCGTGGGAAGGGGAAGACACTGATGTGCAATACCTTTGTTATATTGTTTTCTGGCCACAAAAGCGGAGGAGGAAGGGGGAAGGGTTGTGACACATATAGTACTATCTGTTTGAGATCATGCCGACATTGTTTTGCAAACAAGCAATAAAGTTGATTTGGCGCGTGTCTTGAACTATTTTCCCAACCGAGGACATGAGCTATGTTTTACGCCACAATGGAATCAGCAATAGTTATTCCTCGGTTAATGATTGTCGGATAAAGATTTTTCATCCCATTTATGATTGTAAGGGTTCAAAAATCAAATGGACTAAGAAAAAGCTAAACCATTTACGGATATTCCTCTCTCTTACCTAAAGAATGCAAATAATAGTTCTGATAGTTTGTATTCATGGTTAACAAAAGGCGGAACCACTTAACAAAGGAGAGGAGAAACAGGCACCCAGCTGTTTCATATGTCTCATAATATAAGATGTTATTACAACTAATATATGTTATAACTGGTCGTAGTAACATCTTCTACGAAGAGATGGAGGGAGTACCCTAAAAAAAGGTTATCAAGGCCACTACTATATACACTAATCATAAGAAGTTTTTTTTGGTTATCACTTGATAGACGATTATCAGCCATATCAGATTTCTTCTGTTGTCTGGTTACCATCTGACGCTCATCAGCTACCAGATTTCTTCTCTTTTCTCGAGTTTTAGATTTTTCAATTGCAGCTCACTTCTGCATGGCTGATTCCTAGCATTTTCAAGGCTGCCTTAGCTCAAAACAGACCGTATGGTACTGATAACCGTGCTTTTCTTATTTGTCCATTCCACTGTAATCTTCAACCTCTGAATGCATCACAAAGCTTGGAAACGCGGATGTAATATCTCTGAACAAGAAAGAGCAAATAACAAAGACAATAAAATCACTTGAAATGTAATGGCAGGAACATCATATGATCTCTACTACTCTCTAGCTTAATTAGTTTCACTCATCCGTGAAATCTAGGTATACTGATTTGATGAATGGACATACGATTTATCTGAAAAGGTATATTTAAAAATTAAAAGTACCACTAAAGATTAAGATTTTTATGTGGTTCCTACACAAGAAAGTAATTCTCACTAAAGATAACCTATCAAAGCGTAATTGGAATGGTCGTAAGAAATGTGACTTTTATGATCACGACGAGTCCATCAATCATTTATTTTTTGAGTATCCCCTTGCTCGTCTTGTTTGGAGGGTAGTTCATATTACCTTTAATATTGCCCCACCAACAAATTATACGAATATGTTCGGTAATTTGTTGAATGGGGTTGATAAAGATACCAAAGCACGAATTCGAGTAGGAACTTGTGCTATTGTGTGGTCCTTATGGAGTTGTAGGAATATATTATCTTTAACAAAAAAGAAAATGCTCACTTTTTACAAGTTATCCATATGGCTACCCATTGGATCTACGAGTGGTCTTTCCTGCTACCGGAGGCGCAACGGGCGCATATGCATTCAGGGTGCACCCATCTAAAGACGGTTGCATAGGATATCTTCAATCTGGCTGGCTGGCGTCTTTATAAGCGATTACAAGATGCATAGACGATTTGTTCTACTTTTTTTCTTTTTCGCTGGTTGATTTTAATGAGCACTTTGTGTGGCCTTTGAGGTGTAAACTTTAAAACATAAATTCTGCAATAAAGGGCTATATGCATCAATTGATGCAAAGGCCCGGGTCTTCCCCATTTCAAAAAAAAACATAGAGGTTTCTTTGGTTTGTAGAATTCTAAAAACGTAGTAATAAGAAAAATAAAGGAATATGACATGAATAAATGTGGAAAAAATAGAGGACACAATATTTTTTATACATTTAGGTGTTTCAGTGTTTGGTTCCTAGGAATGGGAAAAATAACGGGATCCTAATGGATATCCAGATTGCTTTTAATTTGATTCTTTAGGGTCCTAGTTGAAAAGGTTGTTTGTATGTTAAACAATAAATAAAAAATGAGACGAGGACTACGATCTCCCATCTGGACGATTGGACTACCTTTTTTTGCTTTCCTGTATCGCTAGTAGTAGCGTACAGTAGGCCTCCGCTACATAAATTACTGGCGACGTACGTGTACCCTACACCACCAGTGCTGGCGACGTACGTGTACCGTACCGTACACCACCAGTAACAAATGCCATGGTAATATAGATTATTTTTCTTGCTTCTCTTATTATTTACTTTGCAACTACATGTGTTAACTACTTTTCCTATTGCTCATGTAGAGAACCACCAAAGAAGAGGGCAAAGACTAGCAAAACTGCCCTGTCCATTGTGCCTTACGAGGATGGAGCACCAACAAGGATGCTTTTTCCACCACCAAGGTTAGCACTTATAAACTTCTGCCAATGAATATAAAAACTTAGTTTATGTTCTAATTTGTTTCTTTCTCATCATAGCCAAAACTTAGAAACTACAACTAAGAAAAAGAGAGAACATGACAATACTGGAGGTTCAAAGAGGTACTTTTATGTATTATATTGTTGCTGACATAAACTTGTTGCGGCTCTAAATTTACTGCCTTACTATTGCCATACACACATGTGCAGATCAAAAACTGGCTCCATTAAGAAGGCCAAGACGAAAAACAAGGTTGCTGAAAACATTCTGGTGCCACTTGACAGCCCAGCAATGGGCACAAGGAGCAGAAAGTTTAACCCTCCTAGCCCTGCTATGAGCACAAGAAGCAAAAGAAGGCTCAGCTTGTAATTTCCATATGCTTCTATGCCCTTCCATTGATGATGTAATGGTTATTTTGGAGTTCCTGTGATACTATTTGTGAACTATTTGTGACTTATGTGTGAATCTGGTTGCTTATGTGTGAACTATTGACATATGTGAACTATTTGTGACTTATGTGTGAATCTGGTTGCTTATGTCACTTGTTGAGATTTGTTCAATTGATTATATATATATAAACTGTGTGCAGGGGATATGGCATCAAAATACAGGGGAGGTTTTGCCGATTTTTTGAATTATCGTTTCAGTTATAATTAGTTTATTTATATAGTTAAACAACAGTTTCTCTTATTGTCACACGAATTTTTGTCTCATATTGCACCAGGGGCAGAACTGACTTTGTATGTGGAAAGTTGGCACCGTTAGCTGAAAAAATACACTAGAGTGTCATATGAGGCATAAATTTTACACAAGTGGCCATAGAAGGAAGCAAAAAGTTGAGAGTGTCACATAAGGCATCACATTTTAGGACTAGTGTCATATAAGGAATTCTCTCTTCCTTTTTTGTGGCCGCGCGCGTAGCCTACTCTGCTCTGCTGGGCTAGATTCGGCGCACCTGTCGCGGTCCGGAAGCCGAAGCTCAGCGGGGCGACGAAAAACCCCATTTGACTTTGAGCCCATTTTAAATTGCCCAACGTGCCAGCGGACAGAGAGATTTTCCTTCCTTCCTCGCTCGCGTGCCAAGCCGACGGACTCCTGCGGTTAGTTTCCTTTTAATTAAAACCGTATAAGCAGTGCACCGGCCGGCCGGACGGCGATCTCATCTCAGGTCACCCAGTTAAATCCGGTATCGCTTGTCAAAAGGATCATCTTTATATAGATGGTTAGTCGGGTTAACCTAAACTAGAACGGTCGTACCTACTGCGCCACTGCCATCGCCTCCTGCGCCGCCACCTCAGCCGCCTTCACACGCGCCAGTTCAGGTGGGACATGGTCGCCCCCTAGCCTCCGCAAGCTCCCCCTCAGGTGGGACATGGTCGCCGCCACCGACTCCGAGTCCGCCGCCGCCTCATCCCTTACCGCGCAACCTTCGCCTGCTCGACATGACGGCCGTACGCCACCGTTTGATACTCAGCGAACGCCTCCTATGCATGGATGGCGGCGAGGTTCGAATCATCCAGGAACGTGCGACGGGCCATCTCAACAAGACGAGCCCAGGTGCGGTCGTGCTCGGCCATGTATTTTTCTACGTTTAAGGTGTGTCTTTCTCGTCTGACGGCGTCAACCATATATAGCCGCGGTGGGGCGGGAAACGCTGATCGCGCGCCAATGTACTAGCCGCGCGGGAAGCGGTAATCGCCAATGGCAGGGTTCGACAAGATATTAAACTATCATTACCGACCTTGACGCTGTGATGAAAAAAATTGCGCGGCCCGCTAGGCATACCCGACGCAAACGAACAAGGAGTCCATGTACAACCGATTTAGTGTCTGCAGCTAGACGCAAACGGACACGCACATACACTTCTAGTGTTCGTTTTACATCGAATCCATTGAAGATGCCCTAAACAGAAACAACGGGGGTGGCTTTTGGCAGATGTTAGTTGACGGGACCCGTGTTGGGGGACACGGAGAGGATGAACAATCAAACCTACTCCCTCCATTCTGAAATACTCTACAATGTGGACTGAAAATTTGTTCCTAAATACTCTACATTCTAGTTTGTAGTCAACAAGAACACAAATTCATCCTTTATCTATTGGATGTCACTATTTTTGATGTAGCTTGAATGGGTTGTTTACCTATTTAAGTAGTACTAATAAATGCAATGTTAATTTGTCTATTTTTTTGGGAAATTCAATTCACATGGGAGCATATGCTCCTTCCAGCGAAAAAACATTTTGAAATGTTAAAAAAGTTCCAACAAAAAATTTCTCGCTTACGTACCAACATTTTACGTGCGCACATCAAACCTTGCGAAAAACCGACATTTTTTGTGACTTGTGTGACAAAGACAAACAAAACGTCTCGTACACAACCTTTTTTACAACAAAATTTGTCTTTTTTACAGATGACACTCAAAATATCGGTTTTATGTGGAACCAGTTTGCGAACGTGTAGAATTTCGAGATGTATCAACTAAATTTTGTGTTCAAATTTTTCAATATTTTAAAAATACATTTAAAATGAAGTTTAAAAATTGCCACTCCCTATTTTTTTAGAACGTAGACTAAAACAGAATGGAGGGATTACGAGATTACCGTACCGGGACGGGGAGAATGAGACAGGACCTCTTCCTTTTATTATTAGTGGTACGGTACAAACGTGCATGTGCATCACACATCCTAGTCGGGCTAAACAAAGAGATCCCGGGAGACAGGGACGGCCGCGAGCAGGCGAGCGGGTAGAGGTTTTGCACGTCGCTGGCCGCTGGCTGGTGACTCGGGTTGTTTTTCTTTTTTGGGGAAAGCTATCACGGTCCTTTTATTGAGTTTTTAAGAAAGTTTCTCCCTCTGTCCATAAATAATATCGATATATCTACATCCATTTTTATGTCTAGATACATCAAAATTTATTCAAAGTTGAGACATCAGCTTATAGATGGAGAGAGTAGATCGTTTATCAAGCTAGAAACAATAAAACCAACAGGATCTCCCGTCCAGACACAAGTCTGATCCCCCTCTAAGCGAGCAGCAAGAAAATGAGCTACCGTATTGCCTTCCCTATTACAGTGCTCAAAAAATAATATAATCAAAACCACTAGCTAAAAATTACATTTTTCGCAAATTGCCGAGCCTCACTAGCCGAGGTGCCGCCATCATGCATTGTCCGAATAATCTCCAAGAAATCAGAGTTGACAATAGTACTCTTGGAACATTCAATCTAACCCCCGGGACGAGTCCATCCTTGAGTGCCCTTGCTTCAGCTATTGCCGTCGAAGCAATATGGGGAATATAGCTATTACATGCCGTTAAGAAACCTCCAAATTCGTCTTTGCTTAAGGCTCCCATAAGTTCCATTTCATTTTTGAAGTAAAACGCCGCCCTATGGAGGCTATGTGGCTAATGCTGCAAGCCACAGATGCGCGGGTGTGGAAGCTCATGGCCGAGATTGCACGGGCAACATGTTCTAGTGGAGCAACACCCTTGTGGGGAGCGGAACGCCTGCGTGGGGTGGGGAGGCGGCCGCACACGAGACGCTACCAGTAGCAAATCTATTACTAGCAGCGTGCTTGCCACGCACGCCAGTAACGCTATTGCTGGTAGCGCAGCTTCAAGGACACACACACGCTAGTAACGCTATTGCTGGTAGAGCAACTTCAAGGATACACGCTACTAGTATTTATTATGGATTAAAAAATAAAATTTCCAACATAGATACAATATTGCGGTTCAGTATGGATATACAATGTTGCAGTTCAGTACAAATACAATGCTACATAGAAGTAGCACAATATTAAGAACATATAGCTAGCTAGCTAGCTAGCTCGGTATGTAGCTATGTACTACACGTCCGGCTCTGGCTCTACGGGTGGGTAATGGACAATGACTCCGTCATCATCCGTAGGGTCATGGTACTCATCATTAGATGAAAAGAGTTTGCGCGATCTTTGTAATAGAAGTAGGTGTGGCCGAATACATCATCCATGTGGAAATGACACTTTCTGGACGCGGATTTTCGACTTTGCTGTATCCAACAAGGGCCATGGGCCATGGAAATAGTCGCTTAGGACTATTCAGCTTGTGACCAGTAATAGCAGCCGTGTGCTAAAAATGCGATGTGCTATCATTGGGTCTGCGCCTATAGCTATTTCCCTACTAGTGCGAGGAGGAGCCCTCTGCTAGCGTGAGCTGTTGCGCGTCGATGACAACAACTTTGTGCCGACATTCTCTACGCGCAACAGCTCACGCTAGCAGAGGGCTCCTCCTCGCACTAGTAGGGAAATAGCTATAGGCGCAGACCCAATGATAGCACATCGCATTTTTAGCACACGGCTGCTATTACTGGTCACAAGCTGAATAGTCCTAAGCGACTATTTCCATGGCCCATGGCCCTTGTTGGATACAGCAAAGTCGAAAATCCGCGTCCAGAAAGTGTCATTTCCACATGGATGATGTATTCGGCCACACCTACTTCTATTACAAAGATCGCGCAAACTCTTTTTCATCTAATGATGAGTACCATGACCCTACAGATGATGACGGAGTCATTGTCCATTACCCACCCGTAGAGCCAGAGCCGGACGTGTAGTACATAGCTACATACCGAGCTAGCTAGCTAGCTAGCTATATGTTCTTAATATTGTGCTACTTCTATGTAGCATTGTATTTGTACTGAACTGCAACATTGTATATCCATACTGAACCGCAATATTGTATCTATGTTGGAAATTTTATTTTTTAATCCATAATAAATACTAGTAGCGTGTATCCTTGAAGTTGCTCTACCAAGCAATAGCGTTACTAGCGTGTGTGTGTCCTTGAAGCTGCGCTACCAGCAATAGCGTTACCGGCGTGCGTGGCAAGCACGCTGCTAGTAATAGATTTGCTACCGGTAGCGTCTCGCAGTGCGGCCGCCTCCCCACCCCACGCAGGCGTTCCGCTCCCACAAGGGTGTTGCTCCACTAGAACATGTTGCCCGTGCAATCTCGGCCATGAGCTTCCACACCCGCGCATCTGTGGCTTGCAGCATTAGCCACATAGCCTCCATAGGGCGGCGTTTTACTTCAAAAATGAAATGGAACTTATGGGAGCCTTAAGCAAAGACGAATTTGGAGGTTTCTTAACGGCATGTAATAGCTATATTCCCCATATTGCTTCGACGGCAATAGCTGAAGCAAGGGCACTCAAGGATGGACTCGTCCCGGGGGTTAGATTGAATGTTCCAAGAGTACTATTGTCAACTCTGATTTCTTGGAGATTATTCGGACAATGCATGATGGCGGCACCTCGGCTAGTGAGGCTCGGCAATTTGCGAAAAATGTAATTTTTAGCTAGTGGTTTTGATTATATTATTTTTTGAGCACTGTAATAGGGAAGGCAATACGGTAGCTCATTTTCTTGCTGCTCGCTTAGAGGGGGATCAGACTTGTGTCTGGACGGGAGATCCTGTTGGTTTTATTGTTTCTAGCTTGATAAACGATCTACTCTCTCCATCTATAAGCTGATGTCTCAACTTTGAATAAATTTTGATGTATCTAGACATAAAAATGGATGTAGATATATCGATATTATTTATGGACAGAGGGAGAAACTTTCTTAAAAACTCAATAAAAGGACCGTGATAGCTTTCCCCAAAAAGAAAAACAACCCGAGTCACCAGCCAGCGGCCAGCGACGTGCAAAACCTCTACCCGCTCGCCTGCTCGCGGCCGTCCCTGTCTCCCGGGATCTCTTTGTTTAGCCCGACTAGGATGTGTGATGCACATGCACGTTTGTACCGTACCACTAATAATAAAAGGAAGAGGTCCTGTCTCATTCTCCCCGTCCCGGTACGGTAATCTCGTAATCCCTCCATTCTGTTTTAGTCTACGTTCTAAAAAAATAGGGAGTGGCAATTTTTAAACTTCATTTTAAATGTATTTTTAAAATATTGAAAAATTTGAACACAAAATTTAGTTGATACATCTCGAAATTCTACACGTTCGCAAACTGGTTCCACATAAAACCGATATTTTGAGTGTCATCTGTAAAAAAGACAAATTTTGTTGTAAAAAAGGTTGTGTACGAGACGTTTTGTTTGTCTTTGTCACACAAGTCACAAAAAATGTCGGTTTTTCGCAAGGTTTGATGTGCGCACGTAAAATGTTGGTACGTAAGCGAGAAATTTTTTGTTGGAACTTTTTTAACATTTCAAAATGTTTTTTCGCTGGAAGGAGCATATGCTCCCATGTGAATTGAATTTCCCAAAAAATAGACAAATTAACATTGCATTTATTAGTACTACTTAAATAGGTAAACAACCCATTCAAGCTACATCAAAAATAGTGACATCCAATAGATAAAGGATGAATTTGTGTTCTTGTTGACTACAAACTAGAATGTAGAGTATTTAGGAACAAATTTTCAGTCCACATTGTAGAGTATTTCAGAATGGAGGGAGTAGGTTTGATTGTTCATCCTCTCCGTGTCCCCCAACACGGGTCCCGTCAACTAACATCTGCCAAAAGCCACCCCCGTTGTTTCGTTTAGGGCATCTTCAATGGATTCGATGTAAAACGAACACTAGAAGTGTATGTGCGTGTCCGTTTGCGTCTAGCTGCAGACACTAAATCGGTTGTACATGGACTCCTTGTTCGTTTGCGTCGGGTATGCCTAGCGGGCCGCGCAATTTTTTTTCATCACAGCGTCAAGGTCGGTAATGATAGTTTAATATCTTGTCGAACCCTGCCATTGGCGATTACCGCTTCCCGCGCGGCTAGTACATTGGCGCGCGATCAGCGTTTCCCGCCCCACCGCGGCTATATATGGTTGACGCCGTCAGACGAGAAAGACACACCTTAAACGTAGAAAAATACATGGCCGAGCACGACCGCACCTGGGCTCGTCTTGTTGAGATGGCCCGTCGCACGTTCCTGGATGATTCGAACCTCGCCGCCATCCATGCATAGGAGGCGTTCGCTGAGTATCAAACGGTGGCGTACGGCCGTCATGTCGAGCAGGCGAAGGTTGCGCGGTAAGGGATGAGGCGGCGGCGGACTCGGAGTCGGTGGCGGCGACCATGTCCCACCTGAGGGGGAGCTTGCGGAGGCTAGGGGGCGACCATGTCCCACCTGAACTGGCGCGTGTGAAGGCGGCTGAGGTGGCGGCGCAGAGGCGATGGCAAAGTGGCGCAAGAGGGTACGACCGTTCTAGTTTAGGTTAACCCGACTAACCATCTATATAAAGATGATCCTTTTGACAAGCGATACCGGATTTAACTGGGTGACCTGAGATGAGATCGCCGTCCGCCGGCCGGTGCACTCGCTTATACGGTTTTAATTAAAAGGAAACTAACCGCGAGGAGTCCGTCGGCTTGGCACGCGAGCGAGGAAGGAAGGAAAATCTCTCTGTCCGCCGGCACGTTGGGCAATTTAAAATGGGCTCAAAGTCAAATGGGGTTTTTCGTCGCCCGCTGAGCTTCGGCTTCCGGACCGCGACAGGTGCGCCGAATCTAGCCCAGCAGAGCAGAGTAGGCTACGCGCGCGGCCACAAAAAAGGAAGAGAGAATTCCTTATATGACACTAGTCCTAAAATGTGATGCCTTATGTGACACTCTCAACTTTTTGCTTCCTTCTATGGCCACTTGTGTAAAATTTATGCCTCATATGACACTCTAGTGTATTTTTTCAGCTAACGGTGCCAACTTTCCACATACAAAGTCAGTTCTGCCCCTGGTGCAATATGAGACAAAAATTCGTGTGACAATAAGAGAAACTGTTGTTTAACTATATAAATAAACTAATTATAACTGAAACGATAATTCAAAAAATCGGCAAAACCTCCCCGTATTTTGATGCCATATCCCCTGCACACGCTTTATATATATATAATCAATTGAACAAATCTCAACAAGTGACATAAGCAACCAGATTCACACATAAGTCACAAATAGTTCACATATGTCAATAGTTCACACATAAGCAACCAGATTCACACATAAGTCACAAATAGTTCACAAATAGTATCACAGAACTCCAAAATAACCATTACATCATCAATGGAAGGGCATAGAAGCATATGGAAATTACAAGCTGAGCCTTCTTTTGCTTCTTGTGCTCATAGCAGGGCTAGGAGGGTTAAACTTTCTGCTCCTTGTGCCCATTGCCGGGCTGTCAAGTGGCACCGAATGTTTTCAGCAACCTTGTTTTTCGTCTTGGCCTTCTTAATGGAGCCAGCTTTTGATCTCGCACATGTGTGTATGGCAATAGTAAGGCAATAAATTTAGAGCCGCAACAAGTTTATGTCAGCAACAATATAATACATAAAAGTACCTCTTTGAACCTCCGATATTGTCATGTTCTCTCTTTTTCTTAGTTGTAGTTTCTAAGTTTTGGCTATGATGAGAAAGAAACAAATTAGAACATAAACTAAGTTTTTATATTCATTGGCAGAAGTTTATAAGTGCTAACCTTGGTGGTGGAAAAAGCATCCTTGTTGGTGCTCCATCCTCGTAAGGCACAATGGACAGGGCAGTTTTGCTAGTCTTTGCCCTCTTCTTTGGTGGTTCTCTACATGAGCAATAGGAAAAGTAGTTAACACATGTAGTTGCAAAGTAAATAATAAGAGAAGCAAGAAAAATAATCTATATTACCTAATAGCCAACATTGCAGCAATGTCATCAGGGTTACCCTTCTTACAGTTGTGCCAATGATGCCCATAATCCTTACAAATCGGACATAAGTGCTTGCCCTTTTTTCTTTTCTTGTCACTACAACCTTTATATCTCTCAGTTTTAGGTCTGCCGGCTGTAGCTTTAAGTAGTGGTGGATGCATGAAAAATCCATGGTCAGATTCAGGCCATTGACTCTTGTCAGGCATAGCAGGGATCAGGTTGGAATAAGCTGCTCTAAATTTTTCAGTGGAATAATACAAGTCAACGTAATTCTTTATGTGAGCATCGCTAAGTGACGTGATGAATGCAAGAGCATGTTTGCAAGGAAGACCACAAACTTGCCATTGTCGACATGAACATGTTCGATCTTGCAAGTTGACGACAAACCTAAAACCGCTGCCTCCTAATGCAACCACTTCAGCCACTTCTTCTGAGCATTCTACCACCTCCAAGTGATCCTATGGCATGTCTTAGCAATTGCATGAACCAGATCCAATTTTCGTTTGTTTCAGAGTCAAAAACTCCAAAACAAACTGGATACATCCAATTATGGCCATCCACTGCAATAGCACTTGCCAATTGCCCCTTGAATCTGCCTGTCATAAAGGTGCTGTCCACAGCCAAATATGGCCTACAGCCACTAAGAAATCCATCTATGCAAGGTTTGAGAGCAACAAAAATTCTTCTAAACCTTATTTTACCATTTATGGTATGATGGTCAATCTGCACTATGTTATTAGGGCAGCAACTTTCAACTTGTGCTTTAAACTTATACAAGTTGTTGAAACTACTATCCCAATCACCGTATAGTTGCTTCAAGGCTAGCAGCTTACCCATATAAACTCTCTTGTAGTGGATTTTGATCTTGTAGTGTTCTTTCAGCTTTTGCCGCAATTCCATTGCTCCTAGAGTTGCATCCTCAATGAGCCAATCTTTCACCTTCTCACATATCCAGAATTTAGTTGCATTCTTCACTTTCTTTTTCCTTTTTGTACTAGAACAATCGTGGTCAAAGGGATTTTTTTTCACCTACAAAACAAGAATACAAGTAAGTAAAATCTCCTCAACACTTATGCAAGATATATTCAGAAATAAGTAAGGTTAGACAATTACCATTACAGTACGCCTATCAGCTATTGTAGAAGCATGTATCCTCCATGGGCAATCATCTTCATCTCGTCTTTTACAATAGGCCCTTAACCTACGTTGTGTGCTCTTCTCTGTGTTATACTCAAAGTCGCGTTTGACTGCATGTTGGGAAAGAGCCAACCTAAACACATCCATATTGGGATATGTGGATCCTACAGTCATTGGAGGGTCTTGCTGGTCATACTCTGTATTTGGGGCATGATCTGGCTCATGCAACTCCTCCTCTAATTCAGGCTCCTCCTCGCTCTCATCCTCGCTCCCGTCCTCGCTCTCATCCTCACTCCCATCCTCACTCTCATCCTCGCTCCCATCCTCGCTCCCATCCTCGGGAACATTGGCTTTGTCTTTCTCATTCTCCAAATACATTTTCTCCTCATCAATACCAACGTGCTCATTCTCCGGGATTGGGTTGCAAAGATAACTATCACCGGCCTCTTTTGAGTTTTTGTCTGGTTGAACATCTGTCGAATCCTCGGTGATGGGCTCATTTGGTTTGGAGGGATCACAATATGCAATTAACATGTGCATTATGTTTTCTGGATCCATCCTACAAATCACAGAGAAATGCTATGTTTGCTTTAGGTTGTTACTACTAAATTTCGGCATACACATAGCATCTGGAGACTACAAATCAAGAGAAAATCAAAGCCACTCACCCTTGTTGCCAATCTGCCCAAGCCGACCAGCCCGCATCGGCGCCTCCAGGTCCGCCGTCGGCCGCGCCTCCAGGTCCGCCGTCGGCCGCCTCCAGGGCCGCCGCGCCGCGCCCGGCCGCCGCGCCGCCTCGTTCTCTGTCCGCCGGTGATGTCTACTTTCCCCCTCCTTTCCTGTAGACAGTGTTGGGCCTCCAAGAGCAGAGGTTTGTAGAACAGCAGCAAGTTTTCCCTTAAGTGAATCACCCAAGGTTTATCGAACTCGGGAGGAAGAGGTCAAAGATATCCCTCTCATGCAACCCCGCAACCACAAAGCAAGAAGTCTCTTGTGTCCCCAAAACACCTAATAGGTGCACTAGTTCGGCGAAGAGATAGTGAAATACAGGTGGTATGAATAAGTATGAGCAGTAGCAACGGTGCCAGAAAATAGCTTGCTGGCGCGTAGTTGATGGTGGTAGTATTGCAGCAGTAGTAACGCAGTAAAACAGTAAACAAGCAGCGATAGCAGTATTTAAGAACAAGGCCTAGGGATTAGACTTTCGCTAGTGGACACTCTCAACATTGATCACATAACAGAATAGATAAATGCATACTCTACACTCTTGTTGGATGATGAACACATTGCGTAGGATTACACGAACCCTCAATGCCGGAGTTAACAAGCTCCACAATAATGCTCATATTTTAGTAACCTTTAGTGTAAGATAGATCAAAAGACTAAACCAAGTACTAACATAGCATGCACACTCGTCACCTTCATGCATATGTAGGAGGAATAGATCACATCAATATTATCATAGCAATAGTTAACTTCGCAATCTACAAGAGATCATGATCATAGCATAAACCAAGTACTAACACGGTGCACACACTTGTCACCTTTACACACGTGCGGGAGGAATAGAACTACTTTAATAACTTTGCTAGAGTAGCACATAGATAAATTGTGATACAAACTCATATGAATCTCAATCATGTAAAGCAGCTCATGAGATCATTGTATTGAAGTACATAGTAGAGAGATTAACCACATAGCTACCGGTACAGCCCCGAGCCTCGATGGAGAACTACTCCCTCCTCATGGGAGCAGCAGCGGTGATGAAGATGGCGGTGGAGATGGCAGCGGTGTCGATGGAGAAGCCTTCCGGGGGCACTTCCCCGCTCCGGCAGCGTGCCGAAACAGAGACTCCTGTCCCCCAGATCTTGGCATCGCGATGGCGGCGGCTCTGGAAGGTTTCTGTGGTTTTCGCCAATCGTGTCGAGGTTTTTAGGTCAGGGGCTTTATATAGGCGAAGAGGCGGCGCAGGGGGGCACCTGGGGGGCCCACACTATAGGGGGGCGCGGCCCCCCCTGGCCGCGCCGGGGTGTGGTTTGGTGGCCCTGTCCCCCTTCTCTGATCCTTCCCGGGTGTTCTGGATGCTTCCGGTGAAAATAGGAACTTGGGCGTTGATTTCGTCCGATTCCGAGAATATTTCGTTACTAGGATTTCTGAAACCAAAAACAGCGGAAAACAGCAACTGGCACTTCGGCATCTTGTTAATAGGTTAGTTCCAGAAAATGCACGAATATGACATAAAGTGTGCATAAAACATGTAGATAACATTAATAATGTGGCATGGAACATAAGAAATTATCGATACGTCGGAGACGTATCAGCATCCCCAAGCTTAGTTCTGCTCGTCCCGAGCAGGTAAAACGATAACACAGATAATTTCTGGAGTGACATGCCATCATAACCTTGATCATACTATTTGTAAAGCATATGTAGTGAATGCAGTGATCAAAACAATGGTAATGACATGAGTAAACAACTGAATCATAAAGCAAAGACTTTTCATGAATAGCACTTCAAGACAAGCATCAATAAGTCTTGCATAATTCAAAGTAAAGGTATTGAAGCAACACAATGGAAGATTAAGTTTCAGCGGTTGCTTTCAACTTGTAACATGTATATCTCATGGATAGTTGTCAATGCAAAGCAATATAACAAATGCAATATGCAAATATGTAAGAATCAATGCACAGTTCACACAAATGTTTGCTTCTTGAGGTGGAGAGAGATAGGTGAACTGACTCAACAATTAAAAGTAAAAGAATGGTCCTTCGAAGAGGAAAGCATCGATTTCTATATTTGTGCTAGAGCTTTGATTTTGAAAACATATAGAGAGCATAAAAATAAAGTTTTGAGAGGTGTATGTTGTTGTCAACGAATGGTAGCGGGTACTCTAACCCCCCTTGCCAGACAAACCTTCAAAGAGCGGCTCACATTTTATTTTATTTTTGGGTGGCACTCCTTCCAACCTTTCTTTCACAAACCATGGCTAACCGAATCCTCGGGTGCCTGCCAACAATCTCATACCATGAAGGAGTGCCTTTTTATTTTAGTTTTATTATGATGACACTCCTCCCAACCTTTGCTTACACAAGCCATGGCTAACCGAATCCTTCGGGTGCCGTCCAACAATCACATACCATGGAGGAGTGTCTATTTTTGTTAATTAATTTGGGACTGGGAATCCCATTGCCAGCTCTTTTTGCAAAATTATTGGATAAGCGGATGAAGCCACTAGTCCATTGGTGAAAGTTGCCCAACAAGATTGAAAGATAAACACCACATACTTCCTCATGAGCTATAAAACATTGACACAAATCAGAGATGATAAATTTTGAATTGTTTAAAGGTAGCACTCAAGCAATTTACTTTGGAATGGCGCAAAAATACCATGTAGTAGGTAGGTATGGTGGACACAGATGGCATAGTGTTGTTTGGCTCAAGGATTTGGATGCATGAGAAGTATTCCCTCTCGATACAAGGTTTAGGCTAGCAAGGTTGTTTGAAGCAAACACAAGTATGAACTAGTACAGCAAAACTCACATAAAAGACATATTACAAGCATTATAAGACTATACATTGTCTTCCTTGTTGTTCAAACACCTTACTAGAAATTATCTAGACCTTAGAGAGACCAATTATGCAAACCAAATTTTAGCATGCTCTATGTATTCTTCATTGATAGGTGCAAAGCATATGATGCAAGAACTTAAACATGAGCACAACAATTGCCAAGTATCACATTACCCAAGACATTATAGAATTACTACATGTATCATTTTCCAATTCCAACCATATAACAATTTAACGAAGAAGAAACTTCGCCATGAATATTATGAGCTAAGAACACATGTGTTCATATGAACCAGCGGAGCGTGTCTCTCTCCCACACAAGCATGATGTGATCCAATTTATTCACACACAAACAAAAACAAAAGCACACAGACGCTCCAAGTAAAGTACATAAGATGTGACTGAATAAAAATATAGTTTCAGGGGAGGAACCTGATAATGTTGTCGATGAAGAAGGGGATGCCTTGGGCATCCCCAAGCTTAGATGCTTGAGTCTTCTTGAAATATGCAGGTATGAACCACGGGGGCATCCCAAAGTTTAGACTCTTCACTCTTCTTGATCATAGTATATCATCCTCCTCTCTTGACCCTTGAAAACTTCCTCCACACCAAACTCGAAACAAACTCATTAGAGGGTTAGTGCATAATCAAAAACTCACATGTTCAGAGGTGACACAATCATTCTTAACACTTCTGGACATTGCCCAAAGCTACTGGAAGGTAATGGAACAAAGAAATCCACCCAACACAGCGAAAGAAGCAATGCGAAATAAAAGGCAGAATCTGTCAAAACAGAACAGTCCGTAAAGACGAATTTTAAAATGGCACCAGACTTGCTCAGATGAAAATTCCCAAATTGAATGAAAGTTGCGTACATATCTGAGGATCACTCACGTAAATTGGCATAATTTTCTGAGTTACCTACAGAGAATTTTGCCCAGATTCGTGACAGCAAAGAAATCTGTTTCTGCGCAGTAATCCAAATCTAGTATCAACCTTGCTATCAAAGACTTTACTTGGCACAACAAAACACAAAACTAAGATAAGGAGAGGTTGCTACAGTAGTAAACAACTTCCAAGACACAAATATAAAACAAAGTACTGTAGCAAAATAACACATGGGTTATCTCCCAAGAAGTTCTTTTCTTTATAGCCATTAAGATGGGCTCAGCAGTTTTAATGATGCACTTGCAAGAAATAGTATTTGAAGCAAAAGAGAGCATCAAGAGGCAAATACAAAACACATTTAAGTCTAACATGCTTCCTATGCATAGGAATCTTGTAAATAAACAAGTTCATGAAGAGCAAAGTAACAAGCATAGGAAGATAAAACAAGTGTAGCTTCAAAAATTTCAGCACATAGAGAGGTGTTTTAGTAACATGAAAATTTCTACAACCATATTTTCCTCTCTCATAATAACTTTCAGTAGCATCATGAGCAAACTCAACAATATAACTATCAAATGAAACATTCTTATCATGAGTCTCATGCATAAAATTAGTACTACTTCCAACAAAAGCATAGTTATTCTTATTAATTGTAGTAGGAGCAAATTCAACAAAGTAGCTATCAAATATAGGAGGCACATTGTAATCATAATCAAATTCATCCTCCATAACAGGTGGTAACAAAAGACTACTATCATTATAATCATCATAAATAGGAGGCAAAGTATCATCAAAGAAAATTTTCTCCTCAATGCTTGGGGGACTAAAAAGATCATGAAAACCAGCTTCCCCAAGCTTAGAACTTTCTATATCATTATCAACGATGGTGTTCAAAGCGTTCATACTAATATTACTACCAGCATGCAAATAAGATTCCATAGGTTTTTTAATTTTCGCATCAAACAATCCATGTTTTAAATCAGGAAATAGAATAAGAAGATCATTCTTGTCCATTATGCCAAACTAGTGTAAACAAGAAACAAAAAGATGCAATTGCAGGATCTAAAGGAAATAGCTTCGAGCACAAACACAATGGCGCCAGAAAAGTACTTTACCTGGAACCGAAGTATGAGTGCCTTTTACCTTTCCTCCCCGGCAACGGCGCCAGAAAAGTGCTTGATGTCTACTTTCCCCCTCCTTTCCTGTAGACAGTGTTGGGCCTCCAAGAGCAGAGGTTTGTAGAACAGCAGCAAGTTTTCCCTTAAGTGGATCACCCAAGGTTTATCGAACTCGGGGAGGAAGAGGTCAAAGATATCCCTCTCATGCAACCCTGCAACCACAAAGCAAGAAGTCTCTTGTGTCCCCAACACACCTAATAGGTGCACTAGTTCGGCGAAGAGATAGTGAAATACAGGTGGTATGAATAAGTATGAGCAGTAGCAACGGTGCCGGAAAATAGCTTGCTGGCGTGTAGTTGATGGTGGTAGTATTGCAGCAGTAGTAACGCAGTAAAACAGTAAACAAGCAGCGATAGCAGTATTTAAGAACAAGGCCTAGGGATTAGACTTTCACTAGTGGACACTCTCAACATTGATCACATAACAGAATAGATAAATGCATACTCTACACTCTTGTTGGATGATGAACACATTGCGTAGGATTACACGAACCCTCAATGCCGGAGTTAACAAGCTCCACAATAATGCTCATATTTTAGTAACCTTTAGTGTAAGATAGATCAAAAGACTAAACCAAGTACTAACATAGCATGCACACCTGTCACCTTCATGCATATGTAGGAGGAATAGATCACATCAATATTATCATAGCAATAGTTAACTTCGCAATCTACAAGAGATCATGATCATAACATAAACCAAGTACTAACACGGTGCACACACTGTCACCTTTACACACGTGCAGGAGGAATAGAACTACTTTAATAACTTTGCTAGAGTAGCACATAGATAAATTGTGATACAAACTCATATGAATCTCAATCATGTAAAGCAGCTCATGAGATCATTGTATTGAAGTACATAGTAGAGAGATTAACCACATAGCTACCGGTACAGCCCCGAGCCTCGATGGAGAACTACTCCCTCCTCATGGGAGCAGCAGCGGTGATGAAGATGGCGGTGGAGATGGCAGCGGTGTCGATGGAGAAGCCTTCCGGGGCACTTCCCCGCTCCGGCAGCGTGCCGGAACGGAGACTCCTGTCCCCCGGATCTTGGCGTCGCGATGGCGGCGGCTCCGGAAGGTTTCTCGTGGTTTTCGCCAATCGTGTCGAGGTTTTTAGGTCGTGGGCTTTATATAGGCGAAGAGGCGGCGCAGGGGGCACACTGGGGGCCCACACTATAGGGGGCGCGGCCCCCCGGCCGCGCCGGGGTGTGGTTTGGTGGCCTCTGTCCCCCTTCTCCGATCCTTCCCGGGTGTTACGGATGCTTCCGGTGAAAATAGGAACTTGGGCGTTGATTTCGTCCGATTCCGAGAATATTTCGTTACTAGGATTTCCGAAACCAAAAACAGCGAGAAACGGAACTGGCACTTCGGCATCTTGTTAATAGGTTAGTTCCAGAAAATGCACGAATATGACATAAAGTGTGCATAAAACATGTAGATAACATCAATAATGTGGCATGGAACATAAGAAATTATCGATACGTCGGAGACGTATCAGCCGGCGCCAGCTCCATGGCGCCCTCGGCCGCCTCCAGGTGCGCCGCTCCTTGCCCGGACGCCGCGACGCGCCCGACCGCCACGCCGTGCCCGACCGCCACGCCGTGCCCGGCCGCCGCGCCGCCTGCTTCTCCGGCCGCCGGCGCCTGCTCCATGGCGCCCTCGGCCGCCTCCAGGGGCGCCGCGCCTTGCCCTGCCGCCGCGCCCGACCGCCGCGCCGCCTGCTTCTCCGGCCGCCGCGCTGCCTGGTTCTCCGGCCGCCGCTAGGGTTCACGAAACGCGTGCGGGCTTGCTGCTTGTTCGATGCTCAGGCTGCACGATTGAGTCGAAGGAGAAAATAAGTGACAAGGGTATTTTGGTCCAGCTGAGTAAAATGTGACGGAACAAATTAACGGAACCGACGGTAGTGTCATGTAGGGCATAAATTTTACACAACAAGTCATATAAGGAAGCAAAAAATTGATAGTGTCATATAAGGCATCAAATTTAAGACTAGTGTCATATAGGGAATTCTCTCAAAAAGGAAAGAAAATGTAAGACTTTCTAGTGGCTAGTTCGTTCACGGGACAAGCCCAGCCACCAACCAGCGCTGTGACTGTGATCCTCCTCCTCTTTGTGAGCGACGTGCAAAACCTTTACCCGCTCGCCTGTTCACCGGCCGTCCCTCTCCCCAGATTTCCTTCTTTTAACAACCCGACCAGGATATACCACCGCTCCCCACTCGGAAGGAAGAGAATCGGGGTGTAGAGCAGCAAAAAAAGCTTTACCAACAAGAGGTACAGGAAGAATCAACGTCGTCCGAAGAAGCGCCCGTAACTCCGCCACACAACCATCGGAGAGCCGCACGTCAGTGAATTTTAAGGCGGCATCTTCAAGAAAATCAGCACGCATGGAAGAACGCTGCTACCGCTCGATCCAAAATCTTGAGTTTTCTGCTGGAGCACATAGTCAAACCGCGCACCGCCCAAGAATTTTTTTTCTCGGTGACAATTTCTTTCCGGAGAACACCGGAAAATCCGGTTACCGTGAAATCTCGAAAATCTCAGGATCTTTTTGTTCGAGATTCTTCCAACATAATTTAAAATTCAAAAAATCCAAGCACAAAACAAAGATTCTAGTGCGCCCCCCTAAAATTGTATTTTATCGTTTGATGCATCATCTAGGTACCCTCGTCCTAAATGTTGTAGCTCCTCCATTAATGGGCTTGGCCTTAGACCCTTTGACCCATTTTTTTGCCGAAAAGGTTTACCGTTGACCTGCACAATTTCTTTTCCATCGGTAAACTCACGAATCAAATTCCAAAATAGATTCATGAGGGGTCGGATGATGTATTAGTTTGTCAAGGGTTTCGGTTTCTAAAAAAAAGGCCTAATCAGTAACCACCTTCTACTAGTGCCACATATTGCCTCCGTGCGGGATTTTTAGTCCAGAGGGCCAAGTTGCGCGAATTAAGGCAAGTTTTAATTTCTCGCAAAAATATGTTGTTCCTATTTAAGTGCACATATTTTCTCTTTGGCACCCATGCATTGGGCCGTTGGACTCACAACAATAAGAGTAGTCATAGTGGAGAGTAACATTAGATAGTAGCATGCACATGTTACTACTCTATGTTACTACCTCCATAGCCGATAGTATCATAGATATAGTAACATAGAATGCCATATTTAATACTTGGTCGAGCCATTTTTTATTGAAATGTGTGATGTGATGGTAACATACAGTGGTAGAAAAATGGCATTTAGTTCCAGTTTGTGACGGCCTTTTGTTTTGGTTGTCCATCCGGGACTACACAATCAAGAATAAAGCCCCCCCCCGTCCCGGTTGTGTTACCAACCGGGACTAAAGGCCTTCAACGTGGCCACGGTGGAACGCTCGGACTTGAGGCGCTAGGGTTTAAGATTTAACCCCTTTATTTTGTGTTTTCCATTCAATTCTTTTTTATTTTGTGTGCCAGTTATTTTTCATTTCAAACAGATTTTCGTATACATAATCTACGCTACTACATATTGCACATTGATGCATATATATATAATTTCTCTCACGATCGAGCATACATATATATACAATTTGGCATATTATCTATCTAATTACATGAAGATCACTAAATTACATGGAGGTATTAGTGGCAATGGTATTCTCCGTCTGCAGATATGACCTCCGGAAGCAAAAAAAAAAAAAATCGCGCCAATTCCTCTTGAATTGCTTGTACATGGTCCTTTGGTAGGAGTTGGTCCCGCATCTTATCATTCTTTAAAAGAAAGAGATCAATATAAATATATAAGTTGTGTTATATATATCAAATCATCATAAACAAATTATGAATGAAACTTGACACAATTGATGGTAATAAAATAAAATTGTGAATATTGTTTACGTACTTGAAGAAAATCATCTATGTGTCGCTCACTGGTCCTCATAAGCATGTACTCACAAACGTAGAATGCACATAAATTAGTCCTATGTGCCTGCCTCAAGCACTTTACGAGAATAGAATTCAATCAAATAATAGTCAAGCACTTTACGAGAATAGAATTCAATCAAATAATAGTGAAGCATGATAATGTTAGTGAAACTAGAATTAAAGAGTTGCGCGCACCTAGTACTACTTACATGCTTCCGTGAAAAACGCAGCTCCGGTTTCCATTCACCGACAACCACCTTGATGAGCTGTTTTCAAACCCTGTTCGACAAAGAAAATGAATAAAAAAGTTATTAGTTACTTGATATGAGAAAATAAATGATAGAGGTCGATACAGGGCGATAATGATTGAAATTACCCCTGAAGCATAAAAACAATGATCTCGTACTTTTTAGGGTCTTTGTCTAATGGACCCATGACATCAACTTTTCCACCATCAACTTGAATGCTTAGAAGAATCCAGTACAAGCTGCCCACGTTTATATACGCAAACATGCATAACTCATCAATTACACTAAACATCGAGTAAGCAAAATAGAATGTATACAAGATAGTAACACTCACGAGAAGTTGTAAGAAAATAGTATTTCCGTTCTTTCATTTATTGAGACACCAAAGTGTTAAACCTAGGATTTAAACTTTAGTGGGTTTTATCACTGCTCTTCTAATCACCTAATCACAGGTTGGTTCTCATTCCAAAATAGATTCGTAAGGGGCCAGGTGAGGTATTAGTTTGTCAATGTTTTAGGTTCGGCTACAAACTTCAACTCAGCATGTGTGAGTGTGTGACGGGTCGAGCCGCGGTGAGACCCCTCTAAAAGATTTTACTCTCTTCATCTTGTTCTGTTACTAGCTATTTATATTTATGCATAGAGACATGCATGGCCCATCAGCGTATTTACAACCTGCCAGTGACGCGCATGCCAACAATTCTATAGGGGCTGCGTGTTGAGACCCTCTAACAACCCCGTACCGTACGGAGAGAGTACTAAATTAAGCATCCCAAATCGCACCAACGGCCGGGTCTGGTGGAGTGGTCATGCCATGTCAATGTCAAGTAACCTCAGCCGAAAGCTGTCCACACCCGCTGATTGATCCCCTTGATTAGTTCATTTCGCTGCTCACCCAGTAGCATCATGCCGGTGAGGTTTCACATAGAGCCAGCTGCGTCGTCACATATGTCACCCGTTTTTGTACGGGCGGCCGGTTAACCATATTTGTACGTGACAGGGATACCTTAAACGGGTGCGGTCGATATAGAGGGAGCTCGGAGGTCTGCTTCTAGCTAGGATGGATGAAAGTGAAGCTGAAAATTTGTGACTTTCGAAAAAACGGAAATAAAATAAAAATATAGAAACAGAAATGAAATTTGCAAAACGAAACGAAAACGAAACATTTTTTGATGGAAATGGTAAAAAAACAGAATAACGTCTTCCGATGAAACTGACAGGAAACAAAATTTTCATTTTCGGCTAATATGGAATTTCCGTTTTGTGGTTGACGTGCAAGGCCCAATCCCACATGCCCATGACCTTGTCAAGCCGAATCCATTATGTGAATCCACATTTTAAAGTGTCAAAAAATTCTAAACTAAAATTTTACATGTATATCTAGACATTTTATGTTGGTACATAAGTTTTTTAAAAAAATTATGTGGCTCCTGTAAAAAAGACAAATTTTGATGCTGTAACACGACTACGTACAGTACATTTTTTGCCTTTTTTGTACACACCACACAAAATGTTGTTTTTCCACGAAAACTTATGAACGAACATAGGATGTCACAATGTATACCAAAAAAATTATGTCAGATTTTTTTAACATTTATATAATTGTTTTTTTATTATTTTCAATAATGGGTGCATATGCACGCGTGTGCCAAAACGCCACCTCCAGGGGCTAGGAGTTTCTAAACTTCTTATGGCACATCAAATAAAATGTTGTTCAATCAATAATAATAATGTGCTTATGATTGTTACTCCCTTCCACCATTAATAAAGTCCACATCGGTTTCGTGTCAAACTTTGACTCGAGATTTAGGTACCCACATGATAGTGCTAGTATCATAGCTAGTATCATACACATTGGTCCCACAAAACTCCCTGATGTGGCAGCTAATTAAGTAGGAGAGAGGAGATTAGTTTAACATAGGTAGATATTGTATCATAGCGCAAACAACGAGATACATGCTTAGGGTTAGGGGTAGATACATGATTTTTCTGGTTTGAATATGTCTAGACCTTATTTATCAACTTAATTGAATGCTTACTATATAACATAAGAAGACTTTGTTTTTTTATTTTATTTTTTAATTTTTATACGGATTTGAATCTTGGTCAAATCCTAGGTTTCACCAAGATTTGAATAAGTTTAAAACATGAATATGAAAAAGTAAGCATGCATGTATGCTTCTTAATTAATCACTTCAAAATGAAGCTCTTGGGAGGGTTTTTGAAATTTCCATGTTTGAAACCAAAAACCACATATCATCATGCTTGACTTCATGAGACAGAGTTTAGGGTTAGGGGTAGATACATGATTTCTCTGGTTTGAATATGTTTAGACCTTGTGAAAGAACATCTCTTGCATTTTGTTTTGTGTGTTTGATGTCAATATATGTGATACACTAATGTTTGATTAAGTGGTACAGGGATTACATAGTTTCATATTTGCATGTGTTGGATTTGGTCGGTCTGTCAAAAGATAACAAGAAAAGTTTGGCCAGGCCGGATAATCCGGGCCGGATATTCTTGAAATATCCGGCCCCCCGATTTTGGCTAAGTCTTCGAGGAAAAGCAGCTCAAGCAGGGGGCCGGACATTTGGCCGGATAATGTCCCGTATTGTACCAGGGCCGGATTATCCGGGCCGGATATTTTGGAAATATCCGGCCCCTCGATTTTGGCTAAGGACCGGAAGAAAAGCTTCTCTGGCATGGGGCCGGACTTTTGGCCGGATAATGTCACGGTTTTGCCCCGAAGGCCGGATTATCCGGGGGGGGCGGATTATCCGGCCCTACTTACACCGGATTATCCGGCCCCCCGGAAGCATCAACGGCTCAATTTTGAGAGGGGGTATAAATACCCCCCTTCTTCTACCTTGGTTGCTTGCTCAATCATTACACAAGAAATCTGCCAAGCCACCTCCATTAGAGCCACCTCAAGAAAGTCAAGATTTGCAAGATCTCCTTCCTCCCCCAACCAAAGCTCTTGATCTTTGGGGATTCGAAGGAGAAGACACCGATCTACATCCTCACCGAAGCGTTCTTCATTTCCCCTCTCTTGTTTGAGGGATCTCATGCTAGTGTTCCTATTTGGTTCCCTAGTTGATTTGTTGTTGATGTATTGTTGTTGATTGTTGTATTGTTACTGCATTTGGGAGCCTCCAATTTGGTTGTGGATGTGTGCCCCAAGAACTTTGTAAAGGCCCGGTTTCCGCCTCGAGGAAATCCCTTAGTGGAAGTGGGCTAGGCCTTCGTGGCGTTGCTCACAGGAGATCCGAGTGAAGCCTTCGTGGCTGTTGGTTTGGCTTGCGTAGCAACCACACTCCTCCAAACGTAGACGTACCTTCTTGCAAAGGAAGGGAACTACGGGAATCATCTCCGTGTCATCGCGTGCTACACTCTCGGCTACCTCTATCCCTCTCTATCTACTATTGCGTAGCTTTACCTTGCTTAGTTGATATCCTTGTCATATAGGTAAATTCACATAGTTGCATATCTAGAGAATTTACCTTTCGTGTCAAGCCTAAATTGAAAAAGAACTAAAAATTGGTTAGCACCTATTCACCCCCCCTCTAGGTGCGGCATACGATCCTTTCAATTGGTATCGTAGCCTCGGCTCTTATTTCGGGCTTAACCGCCTAAGAGTATGCCGGACGAGGTGCCCTCGGTAGGGGCCGCCCAGACGGTCTCCGTGGAAGACTTCAATTCATTGAAGTCCTCCATGGAAGCCCAAATGGAAAGCATGAAAAAGATGATTGCCGAGCTATTGGCTCCGGCCCCACCCAAGGCACCTAGTGTAGAGGTAAAAGATACGGGTGCGTTAGATGATGGAGAGGCTTCGGACTTACCCTCATCTACCAAACCCGTGGAAGGTGACAACTTAAACACTATCAAAGCTACAAGTGCATCTCCCAAGGGAACTAGTGAAAGTGAGAGCTACAATCGAGTACCTCCACCTTTCCAATCACTCGATATACCGGTTCCCATGCCTCATTTGAACATTAGGGGTGACCCACCTAAGTTTTCCGTTGATAATTTCGATACTTGGCAATTTGAGTTCCGCTCTCATGTTTGTAGTGCCTCAAATGAACTATGGAGAATCATCATGGAGGGCTTCAAGCCATACAACCCCGACAAGTTGACTAGAAGAGAAGTCGTTGATAGTCAACTCAACAACACCGCCCTTCACATGATTCAAACTAGTGTGGGGACTCCGGAATTGCATCGGGTCCGGGACTTCACCACCGCCAAGGAAGCTTGGGACGGCTTGGCCGCTAGTTGCATTGGAAGTGAGAGCACAAGGAGGAACAAGTATAATGCTCTTAAGAATAAAGCCGAAGGATTCTTGAGGCTACCGGATGAAGATCATGAACTCATGTATGGAAGACTTCTCACCGTTGCCGATGCCTTCCGGCTTATTGGTGCCACCCACATCAATGACTCTTGGATCAAGGAGAAGTACATTGAATGCATGATGCCGTTTGTTCCCATTGATGTCAAGACTCTTGTGGGAAGGGAATGCTATTCCTCTCTTACTTCTCAACAAGTCGTGCACGAGATGCAAGCTCTCAAGGTGCTTGAAGAAACCTCTCATGATTCTCGCAATCGTGCTCTTGGAATGGCAAAAGGTTCCAATCTTGCCTTGGTGGTCAACTCCGGTGAAGAAGTGATTCCTCAAGAATCTTATAGGGCATCTTGGAGTATGTCCTATCCGGAAGATTTGCAATGCCACTACCATGATCACATGGCCTTCCATGCAAAATCCTTTTGGGTTGATCCCTCCAAGGCCAAGGAAGACAACATCAAGAGGAACAACAAAAGTGGTTTCACTAGCTTTGGTCCAAAGACAAGATCTTGCTACAATTGTGATGACAAGCGCCACTTCATTGCCGAATGCCCCTATGAAAATAGAGAGCTTCATAATGGAAGGCTCATTCCCAAGGACAAGAGCAAGGACACCAAGGGCAAGTATTCAAAAGCCCCCAACAAGAAGTTCTACAACAACAAGACCAAGAAGGGCAAGAGGCCCTCAAGAGTTGTGCTAGTAACAAGGGAAGAATACTCTTCCGATGAAGTTGAAAGTTCTAGTGGTGATGAAGATGAAGAAAGCTCAAAGGAATTGGCCGCCATTGTCACCACCAACATACCCTCTTCATCCCTCTTTGAATCTCCCAATGAGAACCCTCCTATCAAGAATGCACATTGCTTCATGGCAAGGTCCTCCTTGGACACATCGATCGTGCTATCAACTCAAGAAGAGTATACCTCCGGAGATGATGATGTTGATGATGAAGAAGATGCATCTTCCAATGGATTGGTTGCTCTTGCCTCCCTCTCCATTAACTCTTCATCACCAAGTGAATCCCCCAATGAGGTCATCCTTGTGGAGGAAGAAAGTTGCCTCATGGCTAAATCCTCCGAGGTATCATCTCCTAACCCCTCCATGCCTAACATATCTAGTGAACTAGGGGTTGATGATGCTAGTCTAAAAGTGAAACAAGAAATGCTAGATTTTGATGATTTCATTCTCAACCTACAAGGTAACACCAAAAAGCATGTTTCAAACCTCATGATTCGTTTAGCTCAACAAAGTGCAATGCTTGAGAAAAAGGGTCAAATAGAGAGAGAAGACTCTCTCGAAATCCATGCTCTTAAAAATGCTCTTGAGGAATGTCAAGAAACCATATCTTCTCTTGAAGAGAGGTTAGAAAATATTGAAGAGCCTCAAGATAAAATTAACAAGCTCACTAAAGCTAGAGATCTTGCTAGGGCTAAGAATAAAGTGTTTACAAAGGAAAAGGCCCAATTTGGGGTTGATCATGAGAAACTTGTGAAGGATCTAGATGAACTAGACAAAGCTCACAAAGCTTTGAAGAGTGAATACACTCTCCTATCCAAGTCGTTTGAGCAACTTCAAATTAGGCTTGCTTCATATGATGTGCCTAGTTCCTCTACTCCTCTATGTGATCATGCAAACATTGTTGAGGAAAATGCTAGGTTGAAGGATGAACTTGCTAAGGCCTCCTCTCCCCAAAGTAAACTTTCTTTGGATGATCTTTTGAGTAAGCAAAGATCAAACAATGGGAAGGAGGGCCTTGGTTTTAATGCCAAGGCAAACAAGGCAAACAAGCAAAAGGCCAAGCCCGCACAAGAAAAGAAGAAAGTCGTCACTAATGGTGAAGCCTCCAAGGGCAAAATCATGAATGATGATGATGCGGGAATTACTAACCCTCACTATGTTTTATTTAAAGATTATTATGGTGATGTTTATGCTAAATATGTTGGCCCATATGATGGTTATGTTGCTTGGTCTATATGGGTCCCAAAGACCCTTGTTGCTAACAAAAGAGGACCCATTGCAAAATGGGTACCTAAATCCAAGAATTGATCTTATGTAGGACTATGCCGCCGGAGGTTCAAAATGGGTACTTGATAGTGGATGTACAAGTCATATGACCGGCGGCAAGAACCTCGTCAAGGAGTTGAGGCCTAACATTAATGATATCACCGTCTCCTTTGGCGATAATTCTACATCCGAGGTATTGGGTTTTGGCAAGGTTGTGGTTGCACACAACATTACTCTTGTGGATGTCATGCTTGTCAAAACCCTTGGTTACAATTTGCTTTCCGTTTCCGCCCTTGGCAAGATGGGTTTCGCCGTCTTTATTGATAATGATATTGTGGTCCTCTTGTGGAGCAAGACTCTAAAAGTCGCATTCGTTGGGTATCGCGAACACAACTTGTATGTGGTGGACTTTTCGGGGGCCACTACGTCAAGTGCGATGTGCCTATTCGGAAAGGCGGACGTGGGTTGGTTGTGGCATCGCCGCCTAGCCCATGTCAACATGAGAACTTTGCAAAGTCTTCACAAGGGGAACCATATTGTGGGACTAATGGAAAATGTGTCTTTTGCCAAAGATCGTGTTTGTAGGGCTTGTGTTGAAGGCAAAATGCATGACTCTCCGCATCCAAGCAAGACCATTATCTCTTCCAAGAGGATCTTGGAGCTCCTTCATGTGGATCTCTTTGGTCCCGTTACTCATGCAAGTCTTGGTGCGAAGAAACATTGCTTGGTGATTGTCGATGACTATTCAAGATACACTTGGGTCTACTTTCTCAAGACGAAAGATGAGACTCAACAAATATTCATTGACTTTGCTACCGAGGTGCAACGCCAACACAACCTCCTCATTATGGCAATAAGAAGTGACAACGGCTCCGAGTTCAAGAACTACACACTCAATGATTTTCTTAGTGATGAGGGGATTCGTCATCAATATTCCGCTGCTTACACCCCTCAACAAAATGGTGTTGCGGAGAGGAAGAACCGGACTCTTATGGATATGGCAAGGTCTATGATGGCGGAGTATAAATCCCGCTATAACTTTTGGGCCGAAGCCATCTCCACCGCTTGTCACTCCTCCAACCGGCTCTATCTCCGCAAGGGCTTGAACAAGACTCCATATGAAATACTCACCGGGAACAAGCCTAATATCTCATACTTCAAGGTGTTCGGGTGTAAGTGTTTCTACAAAATCAAAGGAGTTCGTTTATCTAAATTCGCTCCTAAAGCTTTGGAGGGTATATTTGTTGGTTACGGTGCCGAATCTCACACTTATAGAATCTTTGATGTGTCCTCCGGGATTATCATTGAATCTTGTAGTGTGAAGTTCGAAGAAAATGATGGCTCCCAAGTGGGGCAAGTTGATGTTTGTGCAGTGTGATGAAATACCTCAAGATGCCATAGTAAGAATGGGTGTGGGATTTTTCCGCCCCATTGAGGGACACGGTGTGGCGTCTCGGGAAGAACTATGCTCTACCACGGTGGAGCCCTCATCTTCTCAACATCAACAAACCTTACCTAGTGAAGCAAATGATGCACCAACCCAAGAACAAGAACAAGACTCTCCCTCTTATGTGCAAGATCAAGGACAAGATCAAGGTCAAGATACACCTATCACTCACAATGCCTCCAATGAGGAACCAATCAACTCTTGCCCTTCTCCGAACATTGTTCAAGATCAAGCACATGAGATTGAGCAACCCCAAGCAATTGAGGAAGCTCAAGTTCAAGGTCAAGACGGGGACCCAAATGATCAAGTTGATCAAGTGACACCTCCAAGGCCTAGAAAGACCAAGGAGGAGATCGAGGCCCGTCGTCTAGCAAGAAGAGATAGGAACCTCGAGCTACGTGGACACACTCATGACAAGGTTCTTGGTGATGTTAGGGCAAAGGTTTCCACAAGAAGGCAATTGGCGAACTTTAGCCATCATCATGCTTATATCTCCTTAGTGGAACCCAAGAAAGTATTTGAAGCCCTTGAAGATTCGGATTGGTTGGAAGCTATGCATAAAGAACTCAACAACTTCAAGCGCAACAAAGTGTGGACTCTAGTAAAGAAGCCTAAGGAGTGCCGCAATGTTATAGGCACTAAATGGATTTTCAAGAACAAGCAAGATGAGTTTGGAAATGTTGTGAGGAACAAGGCAAGATTGGTGGCTCAAGGGTTCTCTCAAGTGGAGGGTATTGACTTTGGAGAAACCTATGCTCCCGTGGCTCGCCTTGAGTCCATCCGTATCCTTCTTGCTTATGCCTCGCATCATAACTTTAAATTACAACAAATGGATGTGAAAAGTGCTTTTCTTAATGGTCCTTTGCATGAAGAGGTTTATGTTAAGCAACCCCGGGGTTCGAGGATCTCAACTTTCCTAACCATGTCTACAAGCTTGATAAAGCACTTTATGGTCTCAAACAAGCTCCTAGAGCTTGGTACGAGCACCTTAAGGAATTGTTGGTAGACCGTGGGTTTGATGTTGGGCTAATCGACCCCACTCTTTTTACTAAGAGGGTCAATGGGGAGTTTTTCGTTTGCCAATTATATGTTGATGATATTATATTTGGATCTACTAACAAAGCTTTCAATGATGAATTCTCAAAGCTTATGACCGATAGGTTTGAGATGTCTATGATGGGAGAGATGAAGTTCTTCCTTGGTTTTGAGATCAAGCAATTGAGGGAAGGAACCTTCATCAACCAAGCAAAATATCTCCAAGACATGCTCAAGAGGTTCAAGATGACCGAGATGAAGGGTGTGGCCACTCCTATGGTTACCAAATGTCATCTTGCACTAGATCCCAATGGTAAAGAGGTGGATCAAAAGGTATATCGCTCCATGATTGGATCCTTGCTTTACCTTTGTGCATCTAGACCGGACATAGTGTTGAGTGTTGGTGTGTGTGCAAGGTATCAAGCTTCTCCTAAAGAGAGCCACATGATGGCTCTCAAAAGAATCTTTCGATATTTGGTTGATACCCCAAGATATGGTATTTGGTACCCCAAAGGCTCAAGTTTTATTCTCAATGGTTATACCGATGCGGATTGGGCGGGTGACAAGGATGATAGGAAATCAACTTCCGGGGCTTGCCAATTCCTTGGTAGGTCCTTGGTGTGTTGGTCTTCTAAGAAGCAAAATTGTATATCTCTCTCCACCGCCGAAGCCGAATATGTTGCCGCCGCAAGTGGATGCACTCAATTGTTATGGATGAGGCAAACTTTAAAGGAATACGGTGTCATTTGTGACAAAGTGCCTCTATTATGTGACAATGAAAGTGCCATCAAGATTGCCTATAATCCGGTGCAACATTCAAGAACGAAGCATATTGAGATCCGGAATCATTTCATTAGGGATCATGTTGCCCGGGGTGATATTGAGCTTATCTATGTTCCTACCAAAGATCAACTTGCCGATATATTCACGAAGCCTCTTGATGAAGCAAGGTTCTCTTATTTGAGGAATGAGCTAAATATCATTGATTCAAGGAGTATAGCTTGACCATCTTGCAAACACACTTTCGTCTCAAAACTTTATTTGGTTTAGATGTGGGCATGGAAATAGGGGGAGTGCGGTTTAAATTATTGAGCTATCCCTCCCCCCATAATGCCAACATTAAAAAATCATTCTCTTTATATCATATGTTGATATGTGAGCTTCAATGATGAGTAGTGGCTTGGACCCAAGATATATCTTCGCGGTGCCATGCCACAACACTCATATATGGTGGTCTAGGCCACCACACTCTTCTTTGTGAAGAGTTGGAGTTATTTGGATCTTATTGCCTCTTATTTGACAACTCCATGTTCTTATGGGAAATCACTCAAGTTTGGCCTTATTTGCTCATATCTTGCAAACTTGAGTGATCATGTACCATTAACAGCTTGAACCCTCTAAACCTAAGCCTAATCTCTCCAATAAGCCACTTCCATCTTGCTCATTTGTCATGTTTGGTAAAAACTTGGAGTTTGAGGTTTTTCGGTCGGATGATCTAGGGTGCTCAATCTTATTGGCAAATTTGCACCTTATATGTGACTTGATGCTTTATTAAGTCATATATGGGTATTCGCAAATAACCAACGAAAGATGGGCCGGATTCCCGGTGATTCTGGAATTTTCCGTAACCCCGGATAATCCGGCCCCGCACCACCCCGGAATATCCGGCCCGGCCGGATTATCCGCCCTAAGTTAGGGCCGGATTATCCGGCCTCGGGCGTACCTTGAAAGGGTTGAGGTCGAGGGCGCAAGGGGCAAAACGGTTCGGAACCTCGCCCCCACGCGCCCCTCTCCTCTTCTCCTCTCAAGGCCGCCGGAGCTCCTCCTCCTCGCCGGAGCCACTCCGTCCGCCCTCTCGGAGTTCTTGGGTGGATCGGGTGGATCTCCTCCCTAGCTACCTTCTCCTCCAAGCGGTTTCCACAATGGATGTGGGTATGATTCACAATCTCTATCCCTAGATGTTGTGTTTTATATGTGCTATTTTCTTGGTGGAATTGGTGTCTAGTTGTTCCAAATCGTGTGTAGTGTACTCCTCTTGCATGCTATGAGGCCGATCTAGTCTTAGACATGTTTTTGATTGGAAATCGCACATCTCGAAGGGCCGGATTATCCGCCCCCGAGCCGGCCGGATTATCCGGCCGGGCCGGATTATCCGCCCCCGTGGACCCCGGATTATCCGGCCCGGAGCTTCATCGCCGCTGCAGCTTGCCTCAATCTATCATGTCTAGATTTATACCGACTTATTTGCATGCTTCTCGAGTGTATTACTCGTATCTTACATGACTTATGAGCATTACCTTTCCTTTGCTACCCGCCTTTGCTTCTCACGGTGGTGCTTCTCGGGGTGGTCGGAGACGCTCGAGGCATGATCGATCAAGTGACGAGTTTGCAACCAATGCACCTCGCAAGTCCGTCTCCTCAAGGCGGAAGAACAAGGAAGCGAGGGAGAACTACAAGACCATGGACCCGAGCCACCTATTCCGCCCTTCGCATGAACAACTCGGTATGAAGATGTCCCAAGGGATGAAGAGATTGAGGGCAGGAAATTCTGGTGCATTGAGCAGGAATTCATCTACAAGGACATATATGAGCCCATGACGAAGCTCGAGACCCATGCAAGCTATTGATGTGGACATTCCGGCTGAAAACGATCACTTTGAAGATGCCATCTCGGGTAGCTGGAAGGTTGGGTTTGCATGATATCATGAAGATTCAATGTGACTATAGCCCAGATTTGGTGAAGCAATTCTTTGCCACTTTGGCGATCAAGAAAGATGAGGAACACACTATGGAATGGATGACTTGGCTCCTCTCACTGCAGTGCCACTCTTCGCCAGTTTGCTGGTTTTCTTGGAGTTCCTGTTGAAGGGGGTCGTCGTCTTCATGGACCACAACCGATAGATAAGAATGCTCTTGCACAGCTCTATACCTCAGCAGGGAAGATTGGATATACTAAGGGGCTGCTTACCATTTACAATCAGCTGCTTCGGTTCTTTCGGTCTACCATTTGCCCAAGTGGTGGTAACAATGATGCTATCCGAGGAGTCCTTGTGAACCTTATGCACCTCGGCTATAAGTCGTGCTCGTGATGGAAATGAGGATCGGAACTTCACTCTTGATATCATGGATTTTATCTTCCATGAGATCCATGATGCCATGGTCTCCCGGACCTCCATACCCTATGCTCCCTACATCCAGCCTTCTCATCAACAACTCGTGGCTGTGGTTGGTGAAGATTTGAGTGGGTACCGTTGGTGAAGCACCATGTCAAGAAGGCCTACAAGGTTAAGCCGGCCTCTTCGACTGTTCTCGCTCCCCGACTCCTTCATGGGTGCTCGCTCGTTCTAGTGGCTTTGCTCCCGCTCGTCATCAAGATGTCCCAGCTATAAGGAAGCAAGTGACCCGGCTTAGTTGGTTCCGGCGCTATGTCCTTTGCATGAATGTTGAGATCCATAAGGAGAACTATGCTGCTAGCCGAGAGCGTGCTCGAGATTAAGCATACTCAGCGGTTATTCTTCACAAGCTTAGTGGTGAACAAGGACCCCGCCTCAGCCTCCAGCCTCATCAGGGTTACAGATGGTTGGCACTCAAGCACAGGTTCCATGGAGTGATATTGATGATTGCCTTCAAAGGTCCAACACCTCTCGCCGCTCTCCGGATGCACCTGACACTGATGAGGAAGAAGAAGAAGAGGAAGTGCCATACGAGTCCGATGATGATGATGCCTCCGAGTGATTCTCATGGGACGTGTAGCATCGCGCTTGTCCCCTTTTTGGCGTCTCGATGCCAAAGGGGGAGAAGTGTTCTATTAGGATTCTCCGGGATTTGCATGGTTTGGGCTCAAGCATATGCGTTTATCATTCTTATGTTGCTTGTGTTCCCCTTTTAGTTGAACTATTTGGTTTGTTTGTGTGCCGTTCAAAACTATGTGCTATGTGGTGTGAGACATTGTTATGGTTTTCGGATTTCTATTTGTTGAGATCAAGGATATTACATTGTGTGTGATGCTATATCTCCGCATTATATATCTACACATGGGTATGATTTCTTGCTTCCTATCTCAACTTCATATGTGTCAATGTCTTTTGTTAGAGCTCATGTTGGATATCTCTTATGTTGAGGCACCATACTCCTATGTGTTGTGTATTTGTATTCAAATGCAAATTACTTATATGCACACATGTAGGGGGAGTGCCTCTATGTCTTGCCATCATGCTTGTCTCTATTTGTGATTCCTTGGCAAATCCGTATATTGTCATCAAACACCAAAAAGGGGAGATTGAAAGAACATCTCTTGCATTTTGTTTTTTGTGTTTGATGTCAATATATGTGATACACTAATGTTTGATTAAGTGGTACAGGGATTACATAGTTTCATATTTGCGTGTGTTGGATTTGGTCGGTCTGTCAAAAGATAACAAGAAAAGTTTGGCCAGGCCGGATAATCCGGGCCGGATATTCTTGAAATATCCGGCCCCCCTGATTTTGGCTAAGTCTTCGAGGAAAAGCAGCTCGATAGGGGGCCGGACATTTGGCCGGATAATGTCCCGGTATTGTACCAGGGCCGGATTATCCGGGCCGGATATTTTGGAAATATCCGGCCCCCTCGATTTTGGCTAAGGACTCGGAAGAAAAGCTTCTCTGGCATGGGGCCGGACTTTTGGCCGGATAATGTCACGGTTTTGCCCCGAAGGCCGGATTATCCGGGGGGGGCGGATTATCCGGCCCTACTTACACCGGATTATCCGGCCCCCCGGAAGCATCAACGGCTCAATTTTGAGAGGGGGTATAAATACCCCCCTTCTTCTACCTTGGTTGCTTGCTCAATCATTACACAAGAAATCGCAAGCCACCTCCATTAGAGCCACCTCAAGAAAGTCAAGATTTGCAAGATCTCCTTCCTCCCCCAACCAAAGCTCTTGATCTTTGGGGATTCGAAGGAGAAGACACCGATCTACATCCTCACCGAAGCGTTCTTCATTTCCCCTCTCTTGTTTGAGGGATCTCATGCTAGTGTTCCTATTTGGTTCCCTAGTTGATTTGTTGTTGATGTATTGTTGTTGATTGTTGTATTGTTACAGATTTGGGAGCCTCCAATTTGGTTGTGGATGTGTGCCCCAAGAACTTTGTAAAGGCCCGGTTTCCGCCTCGAGGAAATCCCTTAGTGGAAGTGGGCTAGGCCTTCGTGGCGTTGCTCACAGGAGATCTGAGTGAAGCCTTTGTGGCTGTTGGTTTGGCTTGCGTAGCAACCACACTCCTCCAAACGTAGACGTACCTTCTTGCAAAGGAAGGGAACTACGGGAATCATCTCCGTGTCATCGCGTGCTACACTCTCGGTTACCTCTATCCCTCTCTATCTACTATTGCGTAGCTTTACCTTGCTTAGTTGATATCCTTGTCATATAGGTAAATTCACATAGTTGCATATCTAGAGAATTTACCTTTCGTGTCAAGCCTAAATTGAAAAAGAACTAAAAATTGGTTAGCACCTATTCACCCCCCCCTCTAGGTGCGGCATACGATCCTTTCACCTTGTTTATCAACTTAATTGAATGCTTACAATATAACATAAGAAGACTATGTGCCTTGGTTTTTCATTTTTTGTTTTTTTTTTAAATTATGCCCATTTGAATCTTTGTCAAATCCTAGGTTTGACCATGATTTAAACAAGTTTAAAACATGAATATGAAAAAGTAAGCATGTATCCTTCGTAGTCACTCCAAAATGAAGCTCTTGAGAGGGTTTTTGAAATTTCCATGTTTGAAACCAAAAAACCACGTGCATCACTCCGTGTTTGCACAGTATTCAGTTTGTATATGTTTCCGATAACATCTGTTTTCGTTTTTGTTTCAGAGATTTTTGTATTCGCTTTTGCTTTCGCAAAAAATGTGAAAATAAATGTGGCACCAATTTGTTCCATCAATATCCGCTGTGTTTTTATCCCTACTTCTAGGTACTGTTTTTTATTTTGCTTAATTTGCTTGTCTCCTTCGTGTAACACAATTATATAGCCTCTTCGAACTGGACTGCAACGAAAAAATATGTTTGACATAAAAAAAAAGTGTGAAATACACACTTTGTCCCAAATTACATGGCATGCTTATATATTCTTATTCCGTGAACAAAATTTGACCATCCGTTTGAGGATAATAATACTCTCAACTATCGTATTTATAATGTGTTTTAGGTTTCTTTGAAGTCAAAGTTTATATAGTTTGATCAAATATATATAAAAAGAATGAGCGTCTAATTTTCGGTCCACGGAGAATGTCATCCCATGATTTCATAATGTATAAAACTACTATTTTCTTAGTTGCAACTCACGTGCAACTAGGAAAAAAAACCAGACCACATGAAAAAATTCAGTCAACATGAATTCGTGATAAATTTTAAAGGCTAAGGAGCTGACTGAGCTCTAACTTGACTCTTAGTCGAATGAGAATTAGTAAAACTGGTATAAAGGAATATCAACATCTCATAAAACAAATATTATTGGGATCACCAAAATATATATTTTGCATTTTATGCATTTTTGTATTTTTGTACTATCTCATAGAACGGAGGGAGTACTATTGAGTTGTGCCATCAAAAAACATTTGGATTTCTTTGAAGTATACATTTAACGATACAAATTTTGGCTCTAAGGTCCTCCTTTGTTTACAGATTGACTGTCAAAGCCGAACCTCGATATACCCTTCAAGAAAAACAGAAGGTTTATCGGGCCACTACCATCTACACTAAAATGATACGAAGAAAATAATTTTCCAGTTGTCCTTGTCACTTTGTCAGCTATCAGATTTCCTTCTACTGTCTGGTTATATCCGCTCACCAGCTACCAGAGCTCCGGCCGCACTCCTATCGGAGCTTCAGGCTTTTCCAGTTGGAGCTCACTTCACTCTGAGCGCACTGACTCGCAGCATCATCAAGGTTGGCTTAGCTCATAAAGGAACCACATAGACAGTACTGATGCGCTTTTGTTATTTGTCGATTCCGCCGCAATCTTCAACTTCTGAATGCATTACAAAGCTTGGAAACGCCGTTGTAATGTCCCTGAAAATGAACAGGCACAAGGTCATTTTAGATCACTCGAAATTTAAAGGGCAAGAGCAACAGGGGATGTCTTCTCTCTAACCTAATTAGTACAACGTTACTCATCAGAATTGGCCAGCTATCTAAATTGCGCGCCATTGTATATTAGAAAAAAAAACACAAAAGAAATCCCAAAGTATACAGACCAGACCACCCAAGGTGGAGAGAGCCCAAAAGGATAAAAGCGCAAACAAAAGAGAAGCATGTCTATACTAAACTAAGTAAGCCTAGAAGAAGCAGAACCTAGAAATCTTGATAAAGTAATGGAGCTGCAGTAGAGCAAGAGATTAGTACTCACTGAAGATAGGGTAGTGACATGTTCCTGAGTGAAGCTGGGTTCTTCTTGACGAACTCCTCCCACTCCCTGGGGTCTATCCTACCATCGCCGTTGGTGTCTGCCTGATTGAATGTCTGACAGTACAAAGGGAGCATCACAGAGCATGTTAGAAGGAAGGAAAATTTGATACAGTAGACTGAATGCTTAGCGATCGAGGAGTATTTTGTTAATTACGCTGTCCACAATCTCCTCCACAGCGCTCTCAGAAAGGCACAAATCGGACTCGTCAAGAAGTGCCAGGACCATCTCTCTAAGCTGTGTCAACAGTTTAAGCAGAGCCGTCAACTAAAATTCAGAATAGCACATGGAGTATATAGGTTGAACGACTGAATGAGAGAATGGTTTACCTCTTCTTTCTCGATGTAGCCTGTGCCCCTTAAATCATACAATTTGAATGCAACTGCAAAAGAGGAAACAGAGAAGAAATGACAGGTGATCCACCGGCGTGATGCAAACTTGTCTTGCATATGGATGGTCGGATGGGCAGCATCGTACATGATGCGAACTTGTTTTGCATATGAATGGACAGGCCGGACAGCGAAAGAGGAATGGACAAGAAGATGAATACATACACTTGGTCTTGTCCGATTCAGATGCTTTTGGGTGGAATATGCTGAGCGAGCGCACGAACTCCCCGAACTCGATGACGCCGTTGCGCTTGAGATCGAAGAGGTCGAAGACCCTGTCGGCGAAGAGGTTGGCTCCTTTGCTGGTCCTGAACAAGGCGAGCTGGAACTCCTCCTGATGAGCAACGAGGAGGGCAGACAAGATCAGAGAAACTAATCGTTGACGAACACACGGACAAGACAGAAATTGGAGCGAAAGAACTATGTTTCTACTACCTTGTGGATGAGGCCGTCTTTGATGATGGAGAAGCTGAGCTTCTTGTAGAGCTCGTAGAGCGCCTCCACCTCGTTCACGGTGACTGCAATGCGGCAATGCACGTCAGGTAAGAGTGCAGAGGAAAGGCAAAGGCAAACTTGTATTGTACTTTACGATGAAGAAGCAACGATCGATGGGGTGGGGAATGCGCGCGAGAGAGAGAGAGGCGGAGGCGCTCACAGGAGGTCTGGGCGGCGAGGACGGCGGGGTCCTCGTACCCCGGCGCGCGCCTGCGCCGCTTCGACGACGAAGCGCAGCCCATGGATCGAGCCGACTCGCCGGCGCCGGTGGCTAGCACGTCAAAGGGGAAGCTTCCTGCAGGCGTTGACCCTCCCGTGATGCGGGCCAAGAGATGCTCACGGTTCACGAAGAACAACTGACCTGAGATGAGATGAGACCAGATCGCCGCTCTGCCCGGAAATCTTTGAGCCGGCGCCTTTTGCCCTGTCCGCGCGCGTCGGCGACCTCCGTCTGGCTATCTGTCTGTCTGTCCCTTTGCTGGACTCCTCGTGTGTAATTTAATGGCGGCTACTCGGTGGGAGTGGGACGGCAAGTCAAATGGTTTTCTCGCCGTGCTTTCACTGCGCCGGGCGACGCCGGCGGCCGTGCGCGTGGACGGACTCTGGGTTCAGCTGCAGGGCGCTCGCGGCTGCTGCTGCTTTGTCTGGAGGAGTTTACCTGGAAGCTTCCAGCGTTCCGTTGGCTCACGGGACGACCGCAGGGAGCCAGCCACCGGAGTTAAAAGGAACGAAGAGCGGCAAGTAGGCGCGCGGCGCCGTCCCTGTCTCGCGAGATTTCGCCATTTCTTTATCTGCAACAACGCAACGAAGCTGAAGTGGTAAAATATTTGTGCTGCAGCTTGGCTTTAGCGTGATGTGCGACAGGAAAGTTGAGGCGTCACCGGACCTACGCCGGCTACCCCGTGCTTCCGGCCACACCTGGCTCTCGCTTTTCGAGCCTGGGTCAAGTGTGTGCCCTCCTCTCGTCACTTTCCACCCGTCGATTTCACCATCGGTTGGGACATTTTACCCCAGCCGAAGGTTGGAGGTGAGATGAATCGTCAGCACTTTAAGGGCATTCTCACCTGTCGGATCCATTTTAAACATTAAAATCGTTCATTTCGATCTAGTATTTGGATTAGGTCGTAAAGATAAAATATGTTAGAAAAGCGACAACGATAAAGAAAAACGAATCGCAGACACAGGATTTAACGTGGAAAACTTATTCCAACACAGAAGGGAAAAAACCACGGACGCCAGCCAGCAAAACTTCAATATATCGGGGATGTTTACAAACGTCGTGGGTTATCTTATAATCTGATAAACCCTAGCCGGCTGCTTACAAGATGTATATATAGGCGGTGCCAATGATCCAGCCTCCCTTTACTATATGATTTTGAATCACAATACAACAAAATAGGTTCCTCGTTTTGGTCGGGGACAGCCAGCGGCTCGACCCCTTTTAGTTCGTCGTTGACCAATTTGATTATTTCACTCCGTTGGCTCATATGAGTGAAAAATAATAATGTTGTAACTAAATTAATTTAAATAATATACATCTAAATAAGCACGAAGTTCAAGATTCACGCTATTTGGCTATCGGGGAGTAGAATAGTTATTCTACACTCGTCATGTATCTTTTGAATTGTACATTCATTTTACGCAACGCAAAAGTTTGTCGTTCGATGAATGTAAGAAAATATAGACATGATGTAAAAAGTTTTTTACGCGACGTACGAAAAGACAACATAAAATAAGTCTTTTTTATGAGTTTTAAGTTTTATGACTTATATATTGTGTTTTTATGTCGATTTTTTCATGGCGAGTCAATATAAACATAATTATTTGTATGTCAAACATAAATTTTTAATCCAACAAACTAAAAATATGTGTGGTGTAGAATATCTTTTCCTCACCATGGGTGTCAAATATAATTTTTTACATAGTTCAAACTGAAATGTGGTGACTACTAGTTTACCGCCAATGTCCACTAACGCTCAATCAAAGTCATGATGCACATGGATGGACTCATCGAACGGCTCAAGCTGCTTCGAAACTAATTAACCTTAAAATTGCCATCTTTGGTCAAAGACGCCTTCATCACACTCATCATCAATGGTCATGGTGTGCATGATCACACACGCGATCATCGCTAAGGTTTTTATCTCGGTGACATTTTTTACCGAAGTACACCGGGAAATTCGGTTACTAAAAAATCTCGGGAATTTTTTGTACGAGTTTATTCAAATAAAATATGAATTCAAAAAAGCTCTGGCACCAAATAAAGAAATTTCTAGCATATACTGTCAATGATGCTTATGCAATGTAGCGGAAGACTGCCTCTTCGTTTGAATTCAAAAAATATTTAGCACTAAATAAAGAAATTTTGAGTGTGTATAAATACAACATACGATGCCTTGATTTTTTTTATCATTTTGTATAGTTTAAATTTAAATTCAGCCGATTTTTTTTTTGCCAGTATCAGTGTTTCATGGAGGGTAACATGATTTCTTGTTTGCGGTTGATTTTCGAAATTCTTGACCGAGAAAAATAACATTGGTTATCACCTCCCACGTGGTCTCAACACTTCGTGTTCTAGCAGGGTGCTGAGAAATAGCTCATCGTTGGAGCACACCAAATTTTCCCTCCACATCCTTTCTACAAGTTTCATGTTGTTTGGAAAACCTCTTCTTCTTCTAGTCCTTGACGATGAGTTGACGATGTTTTTGTAGATAAACTTGAATGATTTGTTGAAGTCCATCTACGAATTACATGATAAGATGAACATGTTGTGAAGTGTACAAGTAGATTGCCTAGCCCTTTCCATCAGTTCGGACTTTTGGTTCTAGTGACTAGTGCATGAACCTTAACATGGTATCAGAGCCCCAGGTCTCGAGTTCAAATCCTGGCTTTCACATGGTTTTCGCAATTAAGCCTAAAAATTGATGTTGCCCCCCTCTTTAGCCACCGCTGATGCCCTGTTTCGGTGTGCTCTTCTTCTTTCACGTGTTGACTTTCTCTTCTCCCGTCACACGCGAGTGGGGGTGTTATGAAGTGTATAAGTAGATTGTCTAGCCTTTTCCATCAGTTCGGACTTTTGGTTCAAGTGGCTAGTGCATGAACCTTAACAGAACATACATATGCCACTAGACAACATCCTGAGGCGACGGACAGCAAACTGAGACATGTCTTGGTGCAAGCATATGCACGCAACGACTGCTAGAGCAGTCCTGACTTCCAGCGAGCAGCAGCCCAGTCGGACGACACTTGCAACAACGACTGGTGGGGGCATGCGATGGCGGCGTAGTGAGGTTTGGCACGATTTGGATGATAAGTAGCTTGTGTACCACTGGCGGGCGGGTCTTCAGAGTAGAAGAGGGGAAAACGCAAACGCTGCCGAAATCTAAATATAGGCTCAAAACTGGGTCATCCTGAATAACTCGGTTTATTTACTGTCGGGCTGATGATATGTAGTTTGCATGTCCTCCTGTTCTATAATTTTTTTTAAAGACTTATCTAAATTTAGATATATCTATAACTAAAAAGTATATTGTATTTAAAGTTAGACGAACTTTCATCATAGTTTCGTGGTTAGTGGTAGTAATATTTTATCTCTCCCTCTGGCGTGCGAAAAAAGTGAGGTATTGCACCGAGATACAGGCACGATTGAGAAGGTCCGCACGCCGAAACCGTTTCTGCGAAATGTGGCCAGCTCGCATCGGTTCCATGCACGTGGCGGCCGCAACTGGCATCTCGGAGCGTGTACGATGAGATAGATCACGTGTGCACCTCCGGCCACCCGCCGTGCGTGCGTAGACGCACCGGTGCCATGCACGTGTATACTGCCGGCAGCATCGTTACGTCAGGTGCTGTTTCCCGACCAACAAAGTGCCGAGGAGGCAGGCACACTAATCAAGGAAAGGAATCAATCAAGTCGTGAAAGCACAGTGTTGTAATTTTCCGTTTTGATGTTAATAAATCAGTATATCTATATTTTGTACTACCTCCTTTTCACGAATAAAGGCGCACGATGATCAACCTCTGGTTCAATGGTTAGAAAGGCACCGGCGCATTCAGCTTATCAGAGTTTAAATTCTGGTTTTGATATTTTGGTGTTTTACTAAAAACGAAATATTTTTCAGTGAAAAATGATTTTTTTTGAAAGGAATACAGTATGGAAAGACGATGTTTTTGTCGACAACGAGACGTCCGTAGTGATTTTATCAATCTGTAGACCCATCAAATGAAGTTTTTTTAGTCAGTCTCTCGAAGATGCTCATAAGATAGGCCGTGCGTGTGTGCGTTAATAGGGGTGAGAGTATGTGCTGGAATTTTGGGCATTTGGCCTTTGGCCCATGGCCCATTATCAAATTCTGAAACTCACATGGCCCATTCCAATAATCAGTGGCAGCACTAGTGGGAGCTAAAGTTTTAGTCCCACATTGCTAGTTGGGAGAGAGTTGGAGTGGTATATAAGGTGGGTTGTTCTAGTCCTAGTAAGTGAGTGAGAAGAGAGAGAGCCCTCGCGCACTCCTCCTCCTCCGCCGCCCGCCTCGCCACGCCTCGCCTCGTCACGACGCGCCGCGGGTTGCGGGAATCTCGCCGAGTCGAGCTTATCTTTTTGCTGTTTGGGAAATTAATTGTGTAATCAATTTTGAGTCATTAACGGACGCGTTACTCAGCCGTTTTGCCTTCCGGTTTTTCTGGATCGTGGCTGTGCCGACTCGGACGTGGGCTGCGCCCCACGACCTTCCCGAACCGCACTATATAAGCGCGGACGAGAACCCTAGCCTGCACGAGACACATATGCGACTACATGTTTCCAGTTCATTGCGCCGCCGCCTTCGTCTTCCTCATCCCGTCCGTCGGCGTGCACCGACTGCCGGGACAGTAGGCCTCCGGAACCCTGCCTCTCGTGAACCTGTACGGGTGAGGGGCAATCAGGTTTTTGGGGAGCGCTCAGGCGCGACTACCGGCATCACGACGTCGTCATCGGACGACGAGTTCCTCCACACCGACAACTTCTTCCCGGATCTCGGCGACTTCTTCGACAACCTCAACATGGGCGACAACGACGCTGCTCGTGAAGTATGTGATCATGTCGTTTCTCTTTCAGTTTCTGTTAGAGTTTCTTCTTCTAGTATATGTGGTAGATGCGGTCGGTTTGTCTACTTTAGATGTGATTTGTTCATCTATTTTACTAGACTGCACGTTTAGTTTGTTTGTTTACATAGTCATGATTTATCAATTACTTGTTCGGATTATTTCATATGGATATTTGCTTATATCTTCAACAATCCAAAAACCTGATTTTAGGCAAATCAATTCAAGCAGCGTTGCTGCCGCTACTCGACCTCCCTCTTTGATGGTATGCATTACAAGAGGTGGCGCACAAAGGCAGTTCTATGGTTTACAAACCTAGGCTGTTTTAGCGCCAAAGATGCTAGACCTGAGGAGCCTCTCTCTGGAGAGGAGCAGGAAAAGTTTGAGAAGGTCGACGCCATGTTTAAGGCGGCCTTGTTCAGCATTCTTGGGGACAACATTGTTGACCCGTACATGGCTTTCGACCATGGTAAAGATGCGTGGGATGCGCTCGAGGCCAAATTTGGGGTCTCGGACGCCGGCACCGAACTCGTATGTCATGGAGCAATACTATGACTACAGGATGACTGATGAGCGCTCCGTGGTTGAGCAGGCTCATGAGATTCAGTCCCTTGCCAAAGAACTCGAGCAGTTTAAGTGTACCTTACCGGACAAGTTTGTGGCCGGTGGCATTATTGCCAAGCTTCCTCCTTCATGGAGGAACTTTGCTACTTCTCTGAAACATAAGAGACAAGAGTTTTCCGTTTCGGATCTCATTGGCTCGCTTCATGTGGAAGAGAAGGCGAGAGCAAAGGACACACGCGCTCGTAGTTTTGATGGAGGTTCTAGTGCCAATGTGGTACAGAAGAAAAACTTCCAATCCCACAAATCTAAGAATAAGAACAATGGAAAAGGCAAGTTTGAAGAGAAGAACAAAGCCTCTAACTCAACCAACTTCAAGAAGAAGACTCCTTACAAGAAGAAAGGGAATTGCCATGTTTGTGGCGCTCCTGGACATTGGGCTCCTGATTGCCCAGAACGCCATGATCGGCGTGGGAACAGCGGCAAGTCCGCAAATGTTGTTATTGGTGTTGATACTGAAATGAAGGACGTTGGGTACGGTATTTCTCCTACTGTCCTTTCAGTATGTAATTCTCCTGATTGGTGGATAGACACCGGAGCCAATACACATGTATGTTCTGATGTCTCTATGTTTTCTTCTTGTCAGGTTGCAAGGACTTGCTCCGTGCTGATGGGAAACGGCTCACGTGCTTCGTTCGTGGTGTTGGTACGGTGGATCCGAAGTTTACTTCGGGAAAGACCATCCAGCCGAAGAATGTGCAGCACGTTCCCTCTATTAATAAGAATCTCGTTAGCGGATCGCTTTTATGTCGAGATGGTTTTAAGTTGGTTTTTGAGTCCAATAAAGTTGTAATTTCCAAGTGTGGACAATTTGTTGGAAAGGGTTATGTGTGCGGAGGCTTGTTCCGCTTATCTCTGTCAGACATACGTACTCAAATTATTAATCATGTTTGCAATGATAGTGAGTCCGATATTTGGCATTCACGACTTTGTCATATTAATTTTGGGTGCATGACGCGGCTAGCGAATATGAATATAATTCCGAAATTTGCTATTGTCAAGAAATCTAAGTGCCAAGTATGTGTGCAAGCTAAGCAACCACGTAAGTCTCACAAGACTGCGGAGGCAAGAGACTTGGCACCGCTGGAGCTTATACATTCGGATCTTTGTGAAATGAATGGCGAATTGACAAAAGGAGGGAAAAGATACTTCATGACTTTAATTGATGACTCTACTCGATATTGTTATGTGTACCTCCTGAAATCTAAAGATGAAGCTCTTAATTACTTCAAAATCTTTAAAGCTGAAGCGAGAAAACCAACTTGATCGAAAAATCAAGCGGCTAAGGTCCGATCGTGGTGGAGAGTATTTTTCCAACGAGTTTGATTCTTTTTGTGCGGAACATGGTATTATCCATGAGAGGATGCCTCCCTACTCACCTCGGTCAAATGGGGTGGCCGAAAGAAAGAACCGTACTCTAACCGATTTGGTTAACGCCATGTTAGATACATCGGGTCTATCCAAGGCATGGTGGGGGAGGCGATATTGACTGCATGTCATGTCCTAAACCGTGTCCCCACAAAGAACAAAACCCTTACCCCGTTTGAGGAATGGGAAAGGAAAAGGTTGAAACTCTCTTACCTACGAACTTGGGGTTGTATGGCGAAAGTAAATGTGCCAATACCCAAGAAGCGCAAGCTTGGACCAAAAACCGTGGATTGTGTTCTTCCGGGATATGCTTTTCATAGCATTGGCTATAGATTTTTGATAGTAAAATCTGAGGTACCCGACATGCATGTTGGTACAATTATGGAGTCGAATGATGCGACTTTCTTTGAGGATATCTTTCCTATGAAGGAAACGTCTAGCTCATCAATTCAGGAGATGCCCAGTTCATCTACTCAGGAATTATTTCCTGAACCTACCATGGCTATAGAACACTTTGATAATCCTGTGGAGGATGACAATGAAGCTCCCAAAAGGAGCAAGAGACAGAGGACTGCAAAGTCTTTTGGTCATGATTTCATTGTGTACCTCGTGGATGATACTCCCACTTCTATTTCAGAAGCCTATGCATCTCAGGATGCTGACTACTGGAAGGAAGCTGTCCGTAGCGAGATGGATTCCATCCTAGCTAATGGAACTTGGGAGGTTACCGATCGTCCTTATGGGTGCAAACCTGTAGGATGCAAGTGGGTGTTCAAGAAAAAGCTTAGGCCTGATGGTACTATTGAAAAGTACAAGGCACGCCTTGTGGCCAAGGGTTATACCCAGAAAGAAGGTGAAGATTTCTTTGATACATACTCACCTGTTGCCAGATTGACCACCATACGAGTGCTACTATCCTTGGCTGCCTCACATGATCTTCTCGTTCATCAAATGGATGTTAAGACTGCTTTCCTAAATGGAGAGCTTGAAGAGGAAATTTATATGGAGCAGCCTGATGGATTTGTAGTAGATGGTCAAGAAGGAAAGGTGTGTAAATTACTGAAGTCTTTGTATGGGCTTAAGCAAGCGCCTAGCAGTGGCATGAGAAGTTTGAAAGAACTTTAACCGCTGAAGGCTTTGTTGTAAACGAAGCCGACAAGTGTGTATACTATCGCCATGGTGGGGGCGAGGGAGTTATTCTCTGTCTCTATGTCGATGACATATTGATATTTGGGACCAGCCTTCATCGTAATTAAGGAGGTCAAGGAGTTCCTATCTCGCTGTTTTGAGATGAAGGACTTGGGAGTAGCTGATGTGATCTTAAACATCAAGCTGCTGAAGGATGACGATGATGGGATTACATTGCTTCAGTCCCACTATGTGGAAAAGATCCTGAGTCGCTTCGGGTATAGCGATTGCAAATCTTCTCCAACGCCTTATGATCCTAGTGTGATAATTGATACGTCCAAAACGTATCTACTTTCCCGAACACTTTTGCTATTGTTTTGCCTCTAATTTGTGTATTTTGGATACAACTAACACGGACTAACGCTGTTTTCAGCAGAATTGCTCTGGTGTCTCGTTTTTGTGCAGAAATCCAACTTTCGGGAAAATCCTCGGAATTTCTTCGGATGGCCCTATTTTACCAAAATATCGACGGAGCCGAAGGGCAAAGGAGGTGGAGGCCCGAGGGCCCCACACCACATGGCGGCGCGGCCCGGGGGGCCCGCGCGGCCATGTGGTCCGGCCCCTCGGCCGGCCTCCGACGCCCCCTTCGGACTACTTATTCGCCTCGACCTAAAAACGCACGGGGAGAAGTCGACATCGCCGTAAACCCTCCGGAGAGCCGCCACATCGCGAAACTCCGTCGCGGGAGCCGAAGTCTCCGTTCGGCACTCCGCCGGACGGGGAATTGGAGGAGATCTTCACCGCCATCACCGCCAACGCCTCTCCATCAACCAGCAATGTTTCCCCCATCCATGTGTGAGTAATTCCCCCGCTGTAGGCTGAAGGGGATGGTAGGGATTGGATGAGATTGGTCATGTAATAGTCATAAGATTGTTAGGGCATAGTGCCTAGTATCCGTAGATGTCACTTTTATGATATTGTTGCAACTTGTTATGCTTAATGCTTGTCACTAGGGCCCGAGTGCCATGATCTCAGATCTGAACATGTTATTTATTCATGAAGATATTCGTTGTTTATGATCTTACCTGCAAGTTGTATACACATGTCGCTGTCCGGGACCGATGGCCCCGAAGTGACAGAAATCGGGACAACCGGAGGGGATGGTAGTGATGTGAGGATCACATGTGTTCACGGAGTGTTAATGCTTTGCTCCGGTACTCTATTAAAAGGAGTACCTTAATATCCAAGTAGTTTCCCTAGAGGCCCGGCTGCCACCGGCTGGTAGGACAGAAGATGTTGTGCAAGTTTCTCATTGCGAGCACGTACGACTAAATATGGAACACATGCCTATTGATTGATTAGTACTTGGATACCGTTTTATTATTATCCGCAAATGCCCATGCTTTGATTGTTACATGAGTTTCTCTCATCCATGCAACGCCCGTTAAATCCGTCCCCGTGCCTACGTATTTTAATCCTCGCTGTTTACTATAATCACTACTGCTGTCTTTATTTCACCGCTGCTATTATTTCGCTATTTCCACGGCCATAAAACTGTTACTACTGATAAACTCTTGCGAGCAAGTCTGTTTCCAGATGCAGCTGAATTGACAACTCCGCTGTTAAGGCTTTCAAGTATTCTTTGTCTCCCCTTGTGTCGAATCAATAAATTGGGTAATACTTCCCTCGAAGACTGTTGCGATCCCCTATACTTGTGGGTCATCAAGACTATTTTCTGGCGCCGCTGCCGGGGAGCATAGCTTTATTTGGAAGTTCACTTGGATTGATATTGTTCGCTGCAAATTCTCCATTATGGGTAAACCTCGCGATACTAAGATCGCCATATTACCATCCACTACAAGAAAAGGTACAACTCTGAGTACCTCTGCCGCTCTTGATTCACCATCCGTGATTGATAAACTTGTTTCACCGCCACATGCTTCGCGTGTCGGTACTTCTGCTGAATCTGAAAATTCTCATAATATTGATAATGTTTCTGCTGTGCTTGATGATAGTGGTTCATTGGGATCTTTTCTAGATGCTACAATTGCTAAGTCTAGACAAATTGAAAATACTGAAACTCCTAATGCTACTACACCTGTTAAATCACCTGAACTTGATTATTCTAGTGATGATCTTGATGAGGATTATGTAGAGCTTGATGATGCTTTTATTGAAAAATGCAATGCTACTACTGATGCAAGAAAAATTAAAAAGTTGCTTGCAGAACATGCTGTTAGATATAAACTATCACCTGATCCTAAATTTGCCACATCTCCTATAAACATTAGGGATAAAGATTATGATTTTTCTCTTGATTTATCTCATATAGCTATTGTTGAGAAAACACCCTTTTGTGGTACTGAAAAAGAAAGTGCTGTTGAACACATGACTGAGTTATCTACTCTTAGTGGCTTGTTTTCTGATGATATTAAGATGCGTACTTATTTTGTCGCTAAAATTTTTCCTTTTTCATTAAAGGATGATGCTAAAACTTGGTATAATAATTTGCCTCCTGGTTCTATTAAAAGTCCAAAAGAATTGCTTGATGTTTTCTTCCGCAAATACTTTCCTGCTAGTGCTCAACATGCTGCTTTGCGGAGAATTTATAATTTTGACCAGGAAGATGGAGAGAAATTGCCTGAGGCTTGGGCTAGATTTTGTTCTCTTATTAGAGCTCAGCTTGACCATGATTTGGAAAAGCATGATTTACTTGATATATTTTATAGTGGACTAACTATTGAGTCTAGGGCATACCTGGATAGTTGTGCTGGTTGTGTTTTCAGGAAAAGAACTCCATACGACGCTGAAGAATTATTGGCTAAAATAGGCCGGAATCATGATGATTGGTCTACACCTGAACCAACCCCGACACCGATAGTGAAGAAGAGGGGTATGATTAAATTAAATGATGAAGATATGAGGGAAGCCAAGAAGTCTCTTAAAGAGAAGGGTATTAAACCTGAAGATGTGAAGAATTTACCTCCTATTGAAGATATATGTGAGACAATTCCCCCTTCATCCATGATTGAGGTACACTCGCTTCAACACTTTACTAGGGAAGATATTCCGTATTCAAAATCTCCTCGCTCAATGCTTAGATGAATTTGATAATTATATTGTTAAGCAAGAAAACTTTAATATGAGAGTAGAGAATCATTTAATGGAAAATTCCCGAGCTATTAGTGAATTGCATGGTATTGTGGAGAGAACCTCCAATGATGTTAAGATACTTGTTAAACATTTTCAAATGGTTCAAACTCAAATTGATCAACTTACTAAAGTGCAAAATGACTTGTTGGGAAATAATTCTAAAGAAAAACATGCTTGTGAAGTAACAACTAGAGGTGGTGTTTCTACCCAGGATCCTCTATATCCTGAAGGGCATCCCAAAAGAGTTGAACAAGATTCTCAACTAACTAAAACTAGTGCTCCATCTAAGAAAAAGAAAAAGAAACATAAGAATGTTGTAGAATCCTCTCGAACCTCGTTAATGATCCTAATAGTATTTCTATTTCGATGCTGAAACCGAAAGTGGTAATGAACATGAGGAAGATAATGATAAGAATGATACTCCCGATAAAGAAGAAATTGAAAAAGAACCCGAAAAGCATGCTAAAAATAAAAAGTATACTAAAGAAGACTTTATTACTGAGAAGCATGGTAATGAAAGAGAACCTTGGGTTCAAAAGCAAATGCCTTTTCCTGCTAAGAAACTAAAATCAAAGGAAGAGGAACATTATAATAAATTTTGTGATTGGATGAAACCTTTATTTTTGCAAATTCCTTTGACTGATGCTATTAAATTGCCTCCTTATTCAAAGTATATGAAAGATATTGTTACTAACAAAAGGAAAGTCCCCAATGAGGAGATTTCTACTATGCTCGCTAATTACTCCTTCAATGGTAAGATTCCAAAGAAGTTGGGCGACCCGGTATACCGACTATTCCTTGTTCCATCAAGAATAATTATGTTAGAACTGCTCTATGTGATTTAGGGGCAGGTGTGAGTGTGATGCCTTTTTCTCTTTATAAGAGACTTGATTTAGATAAATTGATACCAACTGATATATCTTTGCAAATGGCTGATAAATCTACTGCTATTCCTGTTGGCTTATGTGAAAATGTTCTCGTTCAAGTTACTCAAGCATTGCTTGATATTAACTGATTTTGTTGTGTTGGAAATGCCTGAAGATGATAATATGTCCATTATTCTTGGAAGACCCTTTCTTAATACTCGCAGGGGCTGTTATTGATTGCAATAAAGGCATGGTTACTTTCAATGTTGATGATAAGGAACACACTTGTCTATTTTCCCAAGAGGATTGATAAAGTATGTGGAGTCAATACAATTTTTAATGTGAAAACTATCAAAGTGGGATCCATTGATTGTCCTATATATGAGCCTAAAGAAGAATATCAAACTCTTGTGATTGGATCCATATCAATTCAATATAAGGTAACATGATTGATTTGAGGTTTATTTCTTCTTATGTCATATAAAATTTATTTGATAGCAAGACTTGATCAACCTTGTTAACAAGTATATTTTATTGCATAAAAGAGCTAAACAACACTTCTTTCTTTCTTTCTCCCTTCACCTATTTTACTTGCTGTAGCACTTTTGTTTTGCAATATGCTTTAGTCATTTAAGATTTTAGAAATCATTTTCCTGCGCAAGTAATCATTAATTTAATACCCTGAAATGTGCATTTTTCGAAGTTTTCTAAAAATTACAAAAATTATACCGTTGGTCCTATTTTTCGACGAGGCACTCGGGAGCACCGGAGGATGACCTGTGGGGCACCGGGGGCGCCACACCATAGGGCGGCGCGGCCACCAAGGGGGCCGCGCCACCATGTGGTGTGGGCCACCCCTTGCCCCACTTCACCATCTCTTCCTCCCAGCACCTTCTCTCTCCCGAAAAAACTCGTACCAAGTTTCTCTCACTCGTGTTTCTGCTCAAGAACTCGCGATTTTTCGATCTCCTTGCTCAGCCCAGATTTCTGTCTGAAATTTGGCACATTTACTCCTTGGTATGTGACTCCTTTGATTGTCCAATTAGAATTTCATTTGGTTGAGTATATATTAAATATTTTGCTGCTGTAGATAACATGTTTAGTGAGCTTGCATGCTTGTTCTAAGTGGAAGAAATTAGTTTTGATGCATGTTTAGTACTCTAGCAAGTTCCTATAGTAGTTCCCTTCAATTACACACCTTGAAATCAAATTTTATAATGATTGTTGAAAATTTCAGAAAATGGAAGGAGGTGTGCCCCAATTGAACCAAGAAGAATTGGAAGTCCAAGCAGGTTACGAGAGTCAATCGTGAGGAGGGAGTATACCCCTCTTACTACCCATGCGTGGACTTTATGAGAAGTGCGGGGATTTTACAAGATGTGCAAACTCTAATCTCTCGTGCAGTGGCTGAGTGGTTTTGTTGAAGGAGAGCCAAGACAATATGCAAAATTAACTATGTCTTTTGTGCAGGACTTCAAGTTCAATTGGTCGCGATCTGACCCCATGGTCCAAGTATAGAATTTACAATAAAGTCTGTCAACTTGTCATTTAGTGCTTTTTGTGCAGCAATTGAAGTACCGCAATGGGGATCTTGCGAGAAGATCAGGGGAACACCGCAGGAGCTCTCAGATCTTTATACAAGGATTTGTAATGGGAGGAGCTTCTCCAATGATGGTGGTAAGATTAGTAGCATTCAACATCCAGCCATCCGCTACTTTGCCTATTTCATTACAAAGTGCGTCCTTGCAAGAAGGGCTGGAGGTAAATTATCTGTCCCAGACTTGGCTTTCTTAGCTGCTGCTTTGCAACAGGATAGGACTTATAATTTGGGTGCTTTAATAGCTTGTAGACTTGCTACTAACCGTGAGAAAGGAGGAATTTGTGGAGGTCTTATCGCCTCTCGCTTATTAGCTATGCATGGTGTAGAACCCCACCATTTAGATATTCCGCTTTCTATAGAGAAGCTTGATGTTGTTTCCATGATTAGACATGAATTTATTTCAGATGCATCTAGTTTGAACAACCTGCATTATAGGATAACTTTGTATAAGAAAAGTTGGAGTATAACTAAGAAAATTGAAAAACTAGTACGATTGCCTGCACCTGCTTTGTTTAACCTTGATGCCAGGAACGGGTGGTCGATCACAGAAAATGAGCTAAATGCATACATAGAAAGAGAAAGCCGTCGTGCGAGGGAAAATGTGGAGGAGACCGAGGAGCATCCCGACTCTTCATCCGATGCAGCGAGCTCCTCATATCAACACCATGTGCATGTGGAACCTCCGCGATATTCTTCTGCACAGGGGCCCTATTACCACTCCATGTATGATCCACCGGCGTGGAACTCCGACCCTCGTTGGGAATGAACTCCACTTAGGCCAAAAGCCTAAGCTTGGGGGGAGGTATACCGGCATCACTCATTCTTTGCATATTATGGTTGCTGGATACTTGTACATACTTGTTTAGCCTCTAGAGTGGTTTTCTAATGAGAGGGAGATGATATTTGGGGAAGTACTGTCCAAAAACAGATTCTGTGCTGTTACCAAAAAAATTCGTACGCACAGCCAGAACGTTATTTTGAGTTGCCAATTTTTGAGCATGTTCCCCAGATTGTTATCTAACTTTCATTAGTTGAACACTTTTTGGTCTGAGCAATGGAAGATTTTTGTTAAATTCGATTTCTGTACTGCTGTCAGGATTTGGCAGATTTCTGTCATCCTGCTTTTCTGTGTTTCGTTAGTTTGCATTCTTTTGTTTTCACTTTGTTTCTTTCCTAAAACACAAAAAGACCAAAAATATTTCTGTTGTTTCTCTTCACCATTTGTTTATTTGGTACCTTGCTCTTAGTTTGTTTTATTTGCTATCGTTAGTTTGCTATAAGAAAACCCAAAAAGATTTTGCTTTGTTTGCTTGCTTTTCTTTCGTGCTTGTTTCTAATTCGAAAACACCAAAAATATTTGCTGTTCTTCTTTGGTTTGTAAAGTTCATCATGAGTTCAATGGTCTTCGGTGGCTGGAGCGTGGTTTTTATTTCATATTATCCAAGCTACACAAGTGAAAAGGCAATAATGACGATCTACGACAATCTGATTGTGGTGAGAGGCTGGTATGAACTCTATTTGCTTTCATTTTTGTACATATACTCATCCATATGAGCATGCTTAGTTGGTTCATGTGAGGTATATGTTATTTGAGAAAATCTAGTAGCTCATGATCTCTCATGTTTAGTTCCAATTTATTAATATGAGTAGCATGTCATGGATATTTGCTTGCATTGTTTTATTCATAAGTAAGTATGACATTGTGGTATCCTCCTCTGGATAATTCATTTATATCGACTTGGCACATGCTCACGCATGCATATGACTGAACAAAAAAGTCAATTAAGCCTCGATGATTTATATTGCTTCAGAGTTCTTGTATCACTTTTATGCCTCCGTTAATTTATTTTGCCGCAAGCATGATTATGACAGTTACTGCTCTCTTGATTTGTCGCTCCCTAGTCTTTTGCTAGCCTTCACTTGTACTGAGCGGGAACGCCGCTCGTGCTTCCAAACACCTGAAAACCAAGTTGTTCCAAAAGTGTCCACCATAAATACCTATGCATGGCATTTCAAACCATTCCAAGTAAATTCTCATGCGCTACCTTTAAAACCTTCAAAATGCTTCTCAATTTGTGTTAATGTTTCATAGCTCATGAGGAAGTATGTGGTGTTTAGCTTTCAACCTTGTCATTTACTTTTGACGGACTCTCATATGGACTAGTGGCACATCCGCTTATCCAATAATTTTGCAAAAAGAGCTGGCAATGGGGTTCCCAGTCCCGAATTAATTAACTTAAATAGACACTCCTCCATGGTTTGTGATTGTTGGACGGCACCCGAAGGATTCGGTTAGCCATGGTTTGTGAAAGAAAGGTTGGAAGGAGTGCCACCCAAAAATAAATAAATGGGAGCCGCTCTTGTGAGTCCGGTTGATGAGGTAGTTAGTGTACCCATTACCATTCGTTGACAACAACAAACACCTCTCAAAATAATTTTACTCCTGCTTTACAAATGAAAAGCTCTAGCGCATGTTAATCCCTGCTTCCCTCTGCGAAGGGTCAATCTTTTACTTTTATGTTGTGTCTCCATTCTTTCTTTGAGTACTATCTTGAGAGCACGACTGTCATTCTTAGTATAATATGCTTGTCTCAAAATATGATTGATTGTGGTATAACTTTGATGCTTTTATCTTTGACAATCACTACTTCTAGTCTTTCTATGAACTCAAGAGGTGCCTCGGCATTTATGTTTTGCCGATCAAATACAGGCAAGCGAGATACCACTTTATCATATTCTCCTATGAACATTGCAATCTTGCTTATATACATGATTCATGGTGCTTATTATTAATTGTTGGTACCTCTCCATGATTGACATAGCTGTTGGATGATCTTATTTGCATGTATCTTATCATGAACTGCTTAAGTATTAGCCATAGCATGAGAATATATACATCATATGAGCAAATGTGTTCGTGAAAGTTCTTTTATCGCTCAGTTGTTAACTGAATTGCTTGAGGACAAGCAATAAGCTAAGCTTGGGGGAGTTGATACGTCCAAAACGTATCTACTTTCCCGAACACTTTTGCTATTGTTTTGCCTCTAATTTGTGTATTTTGGATACAACTAACACGGACTAACGCTGTTTTCGGCAGAATTGCTCTGGTGTCTCGTTTTTGTGCAGAAATCCAACTTTCGGGAAAATCCTCGGAATTTCTTCGAGATGGCCCTATTTTACCAAAATATCGACGGAGCCGGAAGGGCAAAGGAGGTGGAGGCCCGAGGGCCCCACACCACATGGCGGCGCGGCCCGGGGGGGCCCGCGCGGCCATGTGGTCCGGCCCCCTCGGCCGGCCTCCGACGCCCCCTTCGGACTACTTATTCGCCTCGACCTAAAAACGCACGGGGAGAAGTCGACATCGCCGAAACCCTCCGGAGAGCCGCCACATCGCGAAACTCCGTCGCGGGAGCCGAAGTCTCCGTTACGGCACTCCGCCGGGACGGGGAATTGGAGGAGATCTTCACCGCCATCACCGCCAACGCCTCTCCATCAACCAGCAATGTTTCCCCCATCCATGTGTGAGTAATTCCCCCGCTGTAGGCTGAAGGGGATGGTAGGGATTGGATGAGATTGGTCATGTAATAGTCATAAGATTGTTAGGGCATAGTGCCTAGTATCCGTAGATGTCACTTTTATGATATTGTTGCAACTTGTTATGCTTAATGCTTGTCACTAGGGCCCGAGTGCCATGATCTCAGATCTGAACATGTTATTTATTCATGAAGATATTCGTTGTTTATGATCTTACCCGCAAGTTGTATACACATGTCGCTGTCCGGAACCGATGGCCCCGAAGTGACGAAATCGGGACAACCGGAGGGGATGGTAGTGATGTGAGGATCACATGTGTTCACGGAGTGTTAATGCTTTGCTCCGGTACTCTATTAAAAGGAGTACCTTAATATCCCAGTAGTTTCCCTAGAGGCCCGGCTGCCACCGGCTGGTAAGACAGAAGATGTTGTGCAAGTTTCTCATTGCGAGCACGTACGACTAAATATGGAACACATGCCTATTGATTGATTAGTACTTGGATACCGTTTTATTATTATCTGCAAATGCCCATGCTTTGATTGTTACATGAGTTTCTCTCATCCATGCAACGCCCGTTAAATCCGTCCCTGTGCCTACAGTATTTTAATCCTGCTGTTTACTATAATCACTACTGCTGTCTTTATTTCACCGCTGCTGTTATTTCGCTATTTCCACTGCCATAAAACTGTTACTACTGATAAACTCTTGCGAGCAAGTCTGTTTCCAGATGCAGCTGAATTGACAACTCCGCTGTTAAGGCTTTCAAGTATTCTTTGTCTCCCCTTGTGTCGAATCAATAAATTGGGTAATACTTCCCTCGAAGACTGTTGCGATCCCCTATACTTGTGGGTCATCAATAATTCGTAAGAATAAAAGAATTGCTAGAGATCAATTGCGATATTCGCAGATCATTGGCTCGCTTATGTATTTAGCCAGCGCCACGAGGCCTGACATCTCCTTTGCTGTAAGTAAACTCAGCCGTTTTGTGTCTAGACCTGGAGATGTTCATTGGCATGCTCTTGAGAGAGTTTTGCGCTATTTGAAAGGCACTGCGAGTTATGGCATTCACTACAGTGGGTATCCAAGGGTACTTGAGGGTTATAGTGATGCAAATTGGATATCTGATGCTGATGAGACTAAGGCCACAAGTGGTTATTTGTTTACACTTGGAGGTGGCGCTGTTTCTTGGAAGTCTTGCAAGCAGACCATCATTACGAGGTCAACTATGGAAGCAGAACTCACAACATTAGACACAGCCACTGTTGAAGCAGAGTGGCTTCGTGAGCTCTTGATGGACTTACCTGTGGTTGAGAAACCAATACCCGCTATTCCTATGAACTGTGATAATCAAACTGTGATCGTCAAAGTAAACAGTTCTAAGGATAATATGAAGTCATCAAGGCATGTGAAGAGGAGATTGAAAACTGTCAGGAAAATGAGAAACTCCGGAGTTATAGCGTTGGATTATATCCATACGTCTAGAAACCTGGCAGACCCCTTCACAAAGGGACTATCACGAAATGTGATAGAAAATGCATCGAGGGAGATGGGTATGAGACCCACACTATGAGCTGCCCACAGTGGTAACCCACTCTATGTGATCGGAGATCCCGTGAATTAGAGCTGGGAGACAAGCTGTTGGTCAGGCTGGGAGGAGAAGTATATATCCCTATAGCAATTTTACCACTCCGTAAGATGCAATACTCTCCTAATCTGCATGGCAGGTTGATAATTATCTTAATGTGTTCTAAGTGACTTATTTTAGCGAGAGATGTTGTCCTGCGAACATCTTTTGAAGAACACACCTATATGAGTCCGATTGTTAAACGTCGCAATCTATGAGAGTTGGGTGCTCTCTAGTAAACTCATGAAAGGCCCCGGAGTATGACGTATAAGCTCCAAACCGCGAGGAAGCCTCGCGGCAGCCTAGTATCGGTTTAGGCTTTGTATGAAGCTAGTGCGCGAGAAAACTTGTAGTTCAAGGCATAGTCCACTATCCAAGTTGCAATCTAGTGTAATATGAAGCTTTAAGTGGAAGTTCAACTTAACAGTCTCCACGACATACCGGTATATAAAACAATGTTACGGAAACTTACCGATGAGATGTGCCAATGAGAGTTTGTGGGGGATTGCTGGAATTTTGGGCATTTGGCCTTTGGCCCATGGCCCATTATCAAATTCTGAAACTCACATGGCCCATTCCAATAATCAGTGGCAGCACTAGTGGGAGCTAAAGTTTTAGTCCCACATTGCTAGTTGGGAGAGAGTTGGAGTGGTATATAAGGTGGGCTGTTCTAGTCCTAGTAAGTGAGTGAGAAGAGAGAGAGCCCTCGCGCACTCCTCCTCCTCCGCCGCCCGCCTCGCCACGCCTCGCCTCGTCACGACACGTCACGACGCGCCGCGGGTTGCGGGAATCTCGCCGAGCCGAGCTTATCTTTTTGCTGTTTGGGAAATTAATTGTGTAATCAATTTTGAGTCATTAACGGACGCGTTACTCAGCCGTTTTGCCTTCCGGTTTTTCTGGATCGTGGCTGTGCCGACTCGGACGTCCTTCCGGTTTTTCTGGATCGTGGCTGTGCCGACTCGGATGTGGGCTGCTGTTATCACCAGAATTTGACCAAGCCAGAGGTGGGCCGCGATCAAGATGGACTTGAAGATATGTACATCAGGAAATAGGTGAATCGGCCTTTATGCGCAGAAGTTTGGGCTAGTTAGCCCGTGTATCTTTATATAGTAGGCTACGTAGAAGTTAGAGTTTATCTCGTGCACGGTTTGGTGCACGTCCACATTAGAAAGTCCGCTGGACTATAAATATGTATCTAGGGTTTATGGAATAAACAACAACCAACGTTCAACACAAACCAATCTCGGCGCATCGCCAACCCCTTCGTCTCGAGGGTTTCTCCGGTAAGCACCATGCTGCCTAGATTGCATCTTGCGATCTAGGCAGCACGAGCCTGCCTACGTTGTTCATGCGTTGCTCGTACTGAAGCCTTTTTGATGGCGGGCAACGTAGTTATCATAGATGTGTTAGGGTTAGCATTGTTCTTAGTATCATATGCTTGTCGTAGTGCAACCCTTGCGCATCTAGCCGTCCTGTACCTCAACATGGGTGCAGGGGCGGCACCCCGCTTGATCATTATTTAGTAGATCTGATCCGTTACGGTTGCTCCTTGATTCATCAAGGATTAGTTTAACATCTGCTATAGTTAGGCCTTACAAAGGGTTGGAGGATCCAGCGGCGTGTAGGGTGTAGTTTGCTGGCCCTAGACGGGACGTTCCGAGGATCAACCTCGTGTTGGTTTTTAGGCCTTGTCTAGGTTTGGCTTACGATCACCGTGCGCGAGCGCGAGGCCCAATCGTGAGTAGGATGATCCGATTATGCGGTGAAAACCCTAAATCGTCATGGATCTCATATGCTTTATCTTGATCAAGCAGGACCACCATATATTCGGCCACCTTGGACGAATCATGGGTGGATCGGCTCCATGAGCCGATTCACGAGATAACCCGAGAGCCGATCGAGGCTCGTATTTAACGTGTACGTGTGTGCCCACGCAGGAAACTAAGCGAGGCATCATCCACACCTTCCCGACCGGGTATAGGTCGGGTGGCACGCCCTTGCAATTTGCATCGGCGCGCGACCGAGGAGGCTTTGCGGGCCGTCGCTCCGAGGGACCGGGGCCAGCCGCAGCCCTAGTTGTTCCCGGCTCTACGGTGTTGACCAGTCGCTGCCCGCCGGTGGGTTTCTGACGTCAACACATTCTGGCACGCCCGGTGGGACAATCCTCGACATCCACCACATCGCCATCTACGTCTGAAATGGCGGAAAGCACTCCGGTCAAGCACGAGGACCTGGCTGACAAACTCAAGAAGGAGCATAACAAGGTCAAGGCGGTCCTCGGAACCAAACTCGTCGGCTCCTGTGGGAAGACCCGTTCGCACGACATCAAGCTCGACGGAGACACACTTCCGTTGCCTGATGTCAACACGGTCGATCTCAGCCACTCCATAAGAGAACCAGGGTTCTCTTTCGATGCCAATATGGCAGGGTTCGTGATTCGCCATGACGCGGACAAAGCAGAGAGCAGCCACTCTCGTGGCAAAGAGAAAGAGGAGGCCGTTTCACGTGACCGGCCCCAAGACGACGATAAACGATACCTGGCTGAGGAGGAGGTGAGAAACATACGGCACCCACGCCCATTATCCGAGCATCTCCTCAGCAAATATGAACAGCAGTACGACCGACGTCGCCGCTACGATAACGGCGATGAAGGATATCGTCGGACTGATGCAAACAGGAGGTATCGTCAGAACAGCGGCCACAACGACGGGTACGAACGTCGCGCCAGAGGGGGGTTTAAGGAGCAAGACAACGTGGATAAGCACTGGAGCTGTCCTTTCTTCAAACATTGCTGGGACTCAGGAATGAACCGATTGCCAACAATCGAGAACTGCCCAGAATGCCAACAACAAGGAAGAAGGGGGGCAAGCGAAGTTTCAGTGTTCAAACGTCTAGGACCTCTCCTACCTCAGAGTAAACGAGCTGAGTCATCTCAAGAAGAAGACTTCGGGGAGTCAGATGGAGAAGAAGATAGGTATCACCGACCAAGGTGGTGCCCTGATGGACTCAGCCATTCTCAGAAGCGCCGGGTACAGCGGCTGCGAAGCTTGGAAGGAGCCGAGGCACGGTGCACTGTACACGTTGAGGAGGGCGCGGCCCGATCCGGCCGCGAAAATCCAGCAAATAGTGGAGACGAAGGCACGCCCGCCAAGTAAAGTATGGCGCCCCAAACGAGGCGAAAGCCGATGCACGAGCATCGGCCGATGCCGATGCGGACGCATCGGTAGACACAAACATGGTTCGAAGTGGACAACATATGAACGAGCGCCATCCAGAATTGTACCGGGGGCAGGTACAAGCGCGTCACCACGATCGAGAAGGACGAAGATGAAGGTTCTGCAAGAGATCAGGAGGTCACTATTGCTGAGTGGACCCGGGGGGCAAAACCCGTGTCCTGCCAGTGGGCGAAACGACCAGGGCGTGCAAAGGGATTCGACTTCGATTTGAGCAAAACGGAGCAAATTTTTGATTGGCTCCTGAAGGAAAAACAGCTGAAGTTACCCGACGGCCACAAAATCCCCACGTTACAAGAGATGAACGGCAGACCATGCTGCAAATGGCATGACACGTTCACCCATGCCACCAACGACTGCAAAGCCTTGCGCGGACAGATTCAGATGGCTATAGAGCAAGGCCGGTTACTCCTCGGTCAGTTTGCCATGAAAGGTGACACGCAGCCGTTTCCGGAGGTCAACATGGTCGATCTCAGCCACTGCATAAGATGCGAGCCAGGTTGCTCGTCTGATATCAATAGGGCAGGGCTCGCAGATCGCCATTGCGAGGATAAGCCCGAGAGCAGTCGCTCCCGCGGCAAAGGCGAAGAGGGGGCCGATTCACACGATCGGCCCCAAACAATAAAAAGGGGTGAATTCTCAGTAAGCATTACGATGACAAGGGACGCCGACTCCAGCGATTGGCCAATATTATCCTCAACATACGCTTCACCTGTGTTCGGCATGGACCTAGAGGGCGATGGAAAGCCGGGGTATGGTTTTACATCGACCGACGAGCTAGAAGAGATTGAGAAAGTCAAGAAGGAGATCAAGAAGTTGTTGGACGCCGGGTTCATCGAGCCGGGCGAGTACGCTGAAAGGATTTCCAATGTGATACCCGTGGAGAAGAAGGATGGCCGGTGGCGCGTTGCCATCGATTCTCGAAATCTCAGCAATCTGTAAATAGTCGGATCGACAACTACAAGGGAAGACGATTCCAGCAATCGGCTAAAAATATTCGCACCGCCTGTGTTTACCGATGTGCTATTTCGCATGATGAGTGGCGAGAAAAGTTTGAATTGGCTGAAAAGCCGATATCTTCAATCACTTGAAGGATCCGGCTCGGGGGGCATGCACACGGAGAAGGTACAAAGCCACGAAGTATGTACCCGGGGGAAGCCGATCCATGAATCGATCGGCTAATAAAAAAATGAAAATACGAAAGAATTCAGCACGGCCGATGCTCGAGCATCGACTTTAGAATTACAGAGTTTAAGTTGCCACTTGATCAGGTCTCGCGATTGGCCAGGGCTTCAACTGCAGGATCATCGTCAAGGATGGTGAATTGATCTAAGCAGCAAATCACAATAATTGAGCCAGGAGGAGTTAAAAGGCCTTTGCATGAGAAGCTTCTCGGTTCAAAGAAAGGATTTGCTGGTTCTGCTGAGCCCTCGTAGTACATCGGCTCCTGGTGCATAAGCTTTCCTATCTTGTTTTGATGGGAGTGAAGGGCTGACCCTTTTCGTGGGAGCCGATGGTGGCATATATGGCTAGTTCTGCATGGTGGTGTACCCGGAGGTGTCCAAGTTGGGGCTCCGTTAGCTGGATTGCATGTCCTTGATGATATCATCTTCGGGGGAGTGTGCAAGAGCAGGATTATTGGATTACGAGGGTGTTTGCCCTTCAAAGTTTTCCCGGCAGCCACCTTCTTTGCTGCTATTCTCGCCTTGACCGAGGCTCGGGGCAGCTGCCCCTGAAGATCCTTTGCTCTTGGGAGCTGATTTTAGTTAAAATCGGCTAACTCTGCGCCACGATTGTTACAAAGCAGTGGTAAATCGTTGCAGACGGAAACCGCTGGAGTTTGAAGAAGGAGCCATTAACATTGAAAGGCTCTGGACCAGCTTGTTGCTGCAAAAAAATGGAGCATCACAAGGAAAGTTGTTGGCAAATGGTACCTGTTATGCAGAAGTTCTAGCTTCAGCATCAAGGTGTTCAGCAATAATCCTGGAGTTCTACTGAAGGCATTAACTCCGGCATTTTAGCCGTTAGAGCTACCATTAAGCTCAGGAGGTTTTGATTTCCAAGGTCTGAGGTTTGCACAGTTGCGGTTTGGTCCTATTCGATTGGGTCTGGACTGATCTATCTTGAGATCTATCATAAGGGACCGATGCGGTGCCATCGGCTCATTGAGCATTGATCAGGCTAACAGTCGGCAAAATCAGTTCAAGGGGACATCGGCTAAATTGATGTGAAAGGGATCGGCGAAATCAAGTTAAAGAAAGTTCTTCATTGATAATAAGATTTCTTACATAGAAGAGCCAAGAAGGGGATAACAAAGGAAGGGGTCTGTCGACCAGTCTGCTACTGCTAGGCCTACGCTAGTAGGTCCTAAACTACGGGCCGTCACTGCCTTCATCATCATCCTCGGAACCCTCATCGGCGCCGCTACCGGCGGGCTCCTCATCGCTGCTCCCGTAGCCCTCTGCAGGGGCTTCATCCTCCTCTTCGTCAGCACTGTCGTCGTCGTCCCACCACATGCGGAGGCGTTTCACTGGTGGGTAACCTTCGAGGGAGTCATCGTCGGCGTCTTCCTTTTCTTCCTCTTCCTCGTCGGAGGAAAAGCTCCCTTCCCAGGGGAAGAGGTCGTCGTCGCTTGGTGTTTCCAGTTCCCCGTCGACAAGGAACTGAAGGTCTTCTTCCCCATCAGTGAGGGGTTCATCATCTTCCGACTCGTGGGAAGAGTCCCAATCCCGCGCGTCCCAATACTCCGGGCGCGGGCTTCGTAGATGGCCATCGGATCGACTTCCTCGCTCGAGTTCGGCTCGGAGGAGGAGGACTGGAGAGACAGGCCAGAGGAAGCGGAGGAAGAGGAGGAATCCATGGGAACTGAGGAGGGTTGTTCGGTTTGCCGATGGCTGCTGTGGGGTAGGGAGATGAAGAGAGGAACCCTAGGATGTGGTCGAATAAAAGGGGGAACGGCGATTTAATGCCTAAGCAGTTCCCGAGGACCTGGTGCTAGAACCATCGAGTCGTACAGAGAAGGCGAGGAGGCAAGACGCCATCATGAAGAAAACTGCGACGATTCTACCACGGCATGGCCCTGCGAAAAATGCAGATGGTTTTGCAATTATCATTATCAAAACCAGGGGGGCATGTGTTATCACCAGAATTTGACCAAGCCAGAGGTGGGCCGCGATCAAGATGGACTTGAAGATATGTACAACAGGAAATAGGTGAATCGGCCTTTATGCGCAGAAGTTTGGGCTAGTTAGCCCGTGTATCTTTATATAGTAGGCTACGTAGAAGTTAGAGTTTATCTCGTGCACGGTTTGGTGCACGTCCACATTAGAAAGTCCGCTGGACTATAAATATGTATCTAGGGTTTATGGAATAAACAACAACCAACGTTCAACACAAACCAATCTCGGCGCATCGCCAACCCCTTCGTCTCGAGGGTTTCTCCGGTAAGCACCATGCTGCCTAGATCGCATCTTGCGATCTAGGCAGCACGAGCCTGCCTACGTTGTTCATGCGTTGCTCGCATCTGAAGCCTTTTTGATGGCGGGCAACGTAGTTATCATAGATGTGTTAGGTTTAGCATTGTTCTTAGTATCATATGCTGTCGTAGTGCAACCCTTGCGCATCTAGCCGTCCTTGTACCTCAACATGGGTGCAGGGGCGGCACCCCGCTTGATCATTATTTAGTAGATCTGATCCGTTACGGTTGCTCCTTGATTCATCAAGGATTAGTTTAACATCTGCTATAGTTAGGCCTTACAAAGGGTTGGAGGATCCAGCGGCGTGTAGGGTGTACTTTGCTGGCCCTAGACAGGACGTTCCGAGGATCAACCTCGTGTTGGTTTTTAGGCCTTGTCTAGGTTTGGCTTACGATCACCGTGCGCGAGCGCGAGGCCCAATCGTGAGTAGGATGATCCGATTATGCGGTGAAAACCCTAAATCGTCGTGGATCTCATATGCTTTATCTTGATCAAGCGGGACCACCATATATTCGGCCACCTTGGACGAATCATGGGTGGATCGGCTCCATGAGCCGATTCACGGGATAACCTGAGAGCCGATCGAGGCTCGTATTTAACGTGTACGTGTGTGCCCTGCAGGAAACTAAGCGAGGCATCATCCACACCTTCCCGACCGGGTATAGGTCGGGTGGCACGCCCTTGCAATTTGCATCGGCGCGCGACCAGGAGGCTTTGCGGGCCGTCGCTCTGAGGGACTGGGGCCAGCCGCAGCCCTAGTTGTTCCCGGCTCTACGGTGTTGACCAGTCGCTGCCCGCCGGTGGGTTTCTGACGTCAATAGCTGCGCCCCACGACCTTCCCGAACCGCACTATATAAGCGCGGACGAGAACCCTAGCCTGCACGAGACACATATGCGACTACCTGTTTCCAGTTCATTGCGCCGCCGCCTTCGTCTTCCTCATCCCGTCCGTCGGCGTGCACCGACCTGCCGGGACGAGTAGGCCTCCGGAACCCTGCCTCTCGTGAACCTGTACGGGTGAGGGGCAATCAGGTTTTTGGGGAGCGCTCAGGCGCGACTACTGGCATCACGACGTCGTCATCGGACGACGAGTTCCTCCACACCGACAACTTCTTCCCGGATCTCAGCGACTTCTTCGACAACCTCAACATGGGCGACAACGACGCTGCTGTGAAGTATGTGATCATGTCGTTTCTCTTTCAGTTTCTGTTAGAGTTTCTTCTTCTAGTATATGTGGTAGATGCGGTCGGTTTGTCTACTTTAGATGTGATTTGTTCATCTATTTTACTAGACTCCACGTTTAGTTTGTTTGTTTACATAGTCATGATTTATCAATTACTTGTTCGGATTATTTCATATGGATATTTGCTTATATCTTCAACAGTATGTGTATGTGTGAACATCTACATCTATACTATGTTCCGCAAAAATATATGAATAAAGCACGCATGCATTGCATGATAAACTTTTATCAAAAATATTTAGCAACCAGATCTTGATTACATGATACTAGCAAGCTACAAGCCTAGCCAGCCAAAGCTGGCAACCCCAAGTGCCTCCTCTCGTCCCCGTCTCCCACATTTTCAGTTACTAGTATAAATGCCCGTGCGTTGCCACAGGTTCTCGAATTTCATTTCTCAACGCACATATATAATTCACAACTCACTATCAAAATTCAAAATAAATCAAAGAGATATCATAATTACTATAGCATGATAATATCGAATGCAATAACAAGATAACATTGTTGCACATGTACTTGGTTCCAAGTTTTAGCTCTTTTTGTTACTCTTCCGCGGTAAGTCTCGCACCATTGTTCTGGATCATCATAACTATCAAATCAACAACCTCTCTTTTTAGATGTACTAACGTGTGTGCTGCAAAAACATGTTGATATTCATAAATACTTCTTTTCTAATTAGTCCAGACAACACGTTGATATTCATAAATATCGATATGAAGCCCTAAATTCCGCGGCAAGTCTCACACCATTGCTCATTTAGTTTACCATTGATACACGGTGCCGCTGACTATAACCCTGCAACAATTTCTTGTACCGTCATATCAAAACCTAATTGCATGGGTCTTAGCAGGACATATTCTTGTAGTTCTGCAATTCAACCTGATCAATATCTCTTAGGAAGCAACACCCAACCTGATCGCTTTTTGGAGGGCACATGTGCGGAGTAATTTCAATGTGAAATGACAACCAAAATGTAAGGACCGACCGATGCACATTCAAATGTGTGCAATGAATAAGGATACTCTAGAATAATAATTACTCACTCCGATCCAAAAGTGTAGAAGATTTTGTATTGATGTAGAATAAAGATTGTACTGATTGAATATCCGACACTTACTTTCGGTCGGGGGGTATATCATTTTAGCAATTACTCTTGGGACATGAACTTAATTATTTTAAGTGCACTTTTAGACCATTCACAAAAAAATAAACTTACCTGAACAATTAATATAAATCCAAAAGGAACATCGCCAAACAATGTAATACATAATGAGCATGTTTGCATAATCTGGAAATTATAAAACTAAATGCCATACCAAAAACAATAGAGGCAAGCAACTCCCTAGGAAAACTGAACTCACTATATAGAAACTCTAGGAAGCATACCAGGGGCCAAGCTTTTAAATTTAGATGATCAAGGATCATAGTTGATACATAGACGACTAACTTTAGTGCCATGCCCAACTTATCACCTTAACATGTTACGAAATAATATTAGCTTACATCTCACGCTACCAATTTAAGAACTGGAGAACCGCACAGTTCATAAAGAGACACCGCAACAACTGACTTGTGTATCCATGCAAATCAATCAGAATACAAAATGGCACAACATGCAAGGATAAAAAAAATCTACCAGTTGGAAAATCGTTCCTAGCAGTATCTGGAAAATGTCAACGCGGTAAATAAAACATGAAATAGCTCAAGGCAGTAAGTAAAACTGTGTAATACGATGGTTGGAATAATTTTAAGAACACACTTGAATTGATAAAAGTAATGAATATTTTCTTGCTTAATCTGATACAGAATACAGTCAAATCATGTGCAAAACAGCATAAGGGCATCTCCAGCGGCGCAACGCATTTCGGACGCCCAAAAGTGGTCGGCAGCGTCCGTTTGCGTCGCCCAGCGGACATATTTTGACCGCGCGTCCGTTTGCGTCTGGGTGTGCTCCCACCGGGGCGACCCATTTTTGAATTGCAACATAGTTTGATCTTCATACAATTCCTTTGGTTTTCTACCACGAGCGATTGATTACATATGAAAACCAAACATAGAAAGTACATAAAAACTATAGAAGACCTAAACTACTTGGTTCCTGACGGGCCGGCACCGTCGTTGCGTTGCTCTGTGGCCTGCTTCTCCGCCGCCTCCCGCGCGGCCGCTATCGCTCGGTGCGCCGCCGCGTCCTCTTGCAGTGCCTGCTCCAGCCTCGCGTTGGCGGCCTCGTCCTTGAGCGTCTCGAAAGACTCGACGATGGCCCGCTGCTCCGCCGCCTTCTCCTCCGGCGTCGGCGCATCAGGGTCATCGGATGACCATGAAATCTCCGAGTCAGAGTCCTCGGCTGCAGCGGCGGCCGCCAGCCTGCGCTGTTCCAGCTCGGCGTCGACAGCCGCATGGGCCGCCCGCTCCTCCTCTGCTTCCTTCTCCGCTTCAGCCAGGGCCGCGGCGTCCCTGACCGGGTGGAGGAGGTCGGTGCTGTCGTCGGAGTCGAACCCGTCGTCGGAGCTCGAGCTCGAGGCCGGGGGAGGTGGAGTGGGAGGTGAAGGTGGAGGTGGAGGCGCGGTAGCCTGGCCGCGCCCGGCGCTGCTCATGGTGGATCTACTGAGTGGCGCTACGGCAGCGGCGGCTAGGGTCGAAGGCAGGGAGGAGATGAGATGCTGGCGCCCCTGTTTATATAGGTCGGAGGCAGGGCGACGGCCGCGCCACGCGGGGCATCGCCATTACTACGCGCGGCACGCGAGGCAGCCGCAGACTGCCGAAGCGACGCCTCGCTGCCAGTACTGGCGGAGAAGACGCATCGATGCTGCGTCTGCTAGCTGCGCACGCTCGCGGAAGCCGAGGCACGCCATTAACGCGGCCCTGCAAAGGCTGCTGCGCACCGCCCGCAAGTAATGCCGCTGAAGACGAAGCAGTTGTGACGCTGCCAGGCGGGCCCGTGCCAGGACCAAACGGTCACTTTGCGCGTCCGCGCAACGTCCGCCGAGACGCAAACCTGGCGCATATTTGGGCCAGGTTTGCGTCTCTGCGGACGGCCCGGTCACTTTGCGTCGCGCCGCTGGAGAGGGTGCACGACGCATTTTTGGTCATGGCGGACACAAACGGTCGCGTCGCGCCGCTGGAGATGCCCTAAGTAAATAAGCGAGCATCAGGGAGACACACAAATTTATTCTGGTAATAATTTAGTCTAATAATAATAACTGGTACTGCATATTGATCATCATGCTACAATGGATGATCAATTGGTAATCTAGAGAGTAAAATACAGAAGAACTATTATATACATAGAACTTAAGCGATGGCATGGATAGCTATCATGCTATCTATGCTGATGAACAAAAAGTAACTTCAGGTTGATCTTTAAGTATGATGGTCATGGATGTTCTCGCATCAATTGTACCTGAAGATGGTCACTTTCAATGTTGAACCTGCAATATAGTCAAAGACCAAAGTATCATCTTCTACAATGTCAATCCAAGCTGTGCAAATTTGATTCTACATCATCATTTGCAGTTATGCTTCTGGCAGGTACTTTATATCTGGTCAAAATCTTTACTGAATAAATTAGCGCAAGTAAGAAATATAGTAGGGCTGATTATACCTTCTAGTGTGCAATCTTATGTATCTTTGGTAATCCAGAACAATACCTAGCAACACGCTGATCCTTCACTACCACCGCTTGGACAGCGGGGGTACCGAGACTGTGGCGAGCTGGAGCGCCTCCAGGCCATCCGCAGCTCTGGCGCCCATCCGTGTCCAGGTCAGGACAGAGGACTCGACTTAAGATACTGTCACCAAGGAGGACAAAACCGTGCCCATCGACCACCTCCACGAAGACCCCGTAGCCTTCATCATCGACAATGACGGCGGTGGAGACGACTGAACAGACAAAGCCCAGAGTTCAGTTTAGTTTCAAAACACGAAAACAAAAAATATACATGCAAGTATTTCACTACACAGAGGCACCACATCAGTTCTAATTTTCAGAGCATGGTTATTATATTTTCAGAGATTAGTATGCAAGTAAATTAGTTAATTAGCATGTAATAACTTCACATTGTACTATGATCACAAGAAACCATTACTGAACCCTACCCACTACTATAGCTGAAACTGAAGCTACGACTTCCTACTGGCTGGTCTCAGAATAGTATATTCTACCATTAGTGAAGTCTTGATCCTTCAACACACATGCCAAGAAAATGTTAATGTAGATAGCAACGGTAGCTAAATGAGTTTGTAACTTCATCCATATAGCATAAATCTGAGGTTCTTCTCTTTCGCCTTCTAATTTTATATTACCCCTTTCTGAATTAAAATGATGACACGGGGAAAAGAAGAGTCCATTTAGTCAAAGAATCAATTATTTGTGCCCTTTGACATAAATTTACCTAGGTTGCTTGAGGAAAACATATATATCAGGATGCACTAATAGCAAATCAAAGTTACCCCTGAAAAATCATTCTGAAGCTATGAGTCCATTGTCATTCGGTCTAGGTGAAAATGCAAGCAAATAAATACATTCATATTAGTTGTGGACTTGTGGTCATTCGAAAATCATAAACGACACATGATCCTTTCACTGATCCTATTCTACACTTCCTTTTTAGCCACATTAAGCAAACATTTCACTGATCTGGATATGAAGTTGTAAGCATTTTGTGAAGAACACAAACAAAAATCTACAAACATCACTGAAAATCAGACCGATGGCAATGCAAGCAAATGAAATACAAACTAACAACAACTACTCAAAATATTATACACGCAGATGAAAACTGAACAATATCTCACGGAGGGGACTTATTCACCTCGACTTGAAAACTACTCGACCATCCATATCAGCCCCTCTCTGCAAACATTACATATAACAACCCGGAGGCGTAGCCGGCCGAGGCAAACTGGCATGTCATCAGAAGCCACGCAGACCTACGTGTCACAGACGAAGCATCAGTGAACTCTAGTTAGAAACGAAGAGAGGAGCCCGGCACAAAAAAGGGGCTGGCGTGGGAAGGAGGGAGTATGAATTAGTATGGTAATCCTAGTTAGTCAGAGCTAGTTTAGCCACCATATATACACATATGCAACCTCCCTGCTGTGAGATTGGAAATAATAGAAAGAAGCAAAGGCATGACATGGGCCTCTAGCAATCCAGATATCTGGACCTTCAGGGTTGACATCTTCTCAAATGAAAATATATTTTCTATGGCAAAGAAAATTTATCGACAGCTATGACCAGTGAGTAACACATTAGCATAACTTCAGTGGGAAAGGATAAATCATTGATTACACGCGATGATGTATCAAAGAAGATCCATCCACGTACATATTAGACTTGCATCCGGTAAATCCCTGGCCCTAATTAACCAGAGTAGGCCAAAAGCATATAAAAAACGGAATGAAAAAATAAAACATGAGTGGCAATGTTCATCAGAGCCATTAACAGGGAAAACGATTGTAACCTAAGCCTTGGGTATGTTTCAGTATCAAGCCGAAAGAGAAGAAAGGACAGTAAAGTACCAGTCTCCAACTGTGGCCTTGTTGTGAGCTTCTTCCGATGGCTGAAGCTAAAATGATTTCTGCGGCTAGGTATGCATTTCATATACCCACATATCATGCCACACACAGTTATTCTTGTCTAGTATTAGCAAATTTAGAGGCAAGTTTGTACTATGTAAAAACCAAAGATACTGATATACTGTTAATGTTCTAATTGCAGCTTTTGGTAAAATATAAAAAATGCAGATGCTTCTAATTGGTAAACCCTGAAGTGTCAATTTATTTTATGACCGTTAGCTTTCCTGCTCATGGTCTACCTCGTAGATATACATAAGAGAAGAACAGAACATTACTTCATGTTAAGGTTTCATGAATGGTCAGTCTTTGCTACTGACATGAAAATTTAACGCACACATTTTATCATCTAAATGCAGAAATACATGAACTTTATGTAATCAATTGATACACCGTCTAGAATTTTATTTTGATGATACCTTTGCTACTGACAGGGATGTAAAACTGACATACTGGACTCTCAAGGAGATAACCAAGAGGAGATGCGTTCAAATGTGCTGCCCCAGAAGGCCAGAACAGAGATGGTCATATGTATCAAGAGTAGTAAATCTGGAGGTAATACACAATCCCAACTCCCAGGGAACACTAACATGATGGTTCTAATTGTGATCTGAACTTGCTGAAATAACATAACCCATATTTGGAATTTACCTAGGATCCTGAAACTACTCTGTGTGCATGTGTGAACATGTGTGTATAACCAAACAGAGTCACACTAACAAACATTCTGGAACCTAAAATAAGAAATAGAGCTTGGACTAATAGCTTCCTTTACTCACTCGAGATCCTCTCCCTCTCTCATCCAACACACCTCATAACACATATGCAAGCAAGATATCAATTTTATTCAGGGAACAGATGCCTAGGTTGCTGCAAGATGCACAAATCCAGTTGGGTGCCAATTCGTACCATTCATGCATCAAATTAGAGTCTATGTAGTATGTGCAAGATTACCAAATAAGCAAATTGGGTACCAATTCGTACCATTCAAGCATCAAATTATAGTATAGTTCCTCACCTGGTGGGTTGCTAGTCTCGTTGGCGATAGCGTGGGAGGGCATGGTTTTCCCGCAGCCAGCTGGTCCGTGCAGCAGAATCCTGGTCACGGAGCCAAACCACGAGCCGTCGCGGCAGCTCCGGACGGCACGGCCGAACCAGCACCTCCATCATCAACTCGCCAAGCACCGCCTCCATCCCACATAGATCAGCAAACCTCGGCCCCTTCTAGCCACCACCGTCCTGCTTATGGTCGCCCCAGCCGCCGTGCTGACCTCGATCTCGCGCTGCTGGCTACCAGTCGCCGTGGGTGAGGGTGGCGTAGGGCGTGCGGAGCATGTCGTCCTTGGTGACGGTTGAAGGCGGAGGGCGGAGAGGACGAGGCGAACGCGCACTGTTGCCATCGTCGTGCTCGGAGGAGCGGGGGGTGGCGGACCAGGGACGAAGCGTGGACCGTCGTCCGGAGTGAGCGGCGGCGGCCCGATGGAACCCTAGCTCTCACGTTTGGCTATCGCCCTCCAGCATTCAGGTTGGGCCAGGCCCATAGGAGCGATAGCGCGATGAGCGATAGCGCGTGGGACGACCAAAATACGTAGTGGCAGAATAAGGAACATGTTCCTCCTTTTTAAGTAGTGTAGATACCTCCATCCAAGGCTTAAGGCCTATATTTTTTCAGAAAGTCAAACTATGTTAAGTTTGACTAAGTTTTTATCAAAATTCATTAACATAAAAAGTATAAAATTAATATTGTTAGATAGGTAATAAAAATATATTTTTATATGGTACCTACAAAATATCATATTTATTTATAAATTCTACTAAACGTTTTGTCAAACTTTTTAGTAGTGTGACCACAAGGGTGGGATGTCCCTGTTTCATCCATGACGAAAGCACCGTGATTTTTAACAAGGGGTATCTGGTTGCAGTGGCGGAGCCAACAGGGTGGAAGGGTGGGGCGGGCCCCACCCTAAGATTTGGTCCAGCCCATATATCTTATATAAAAATTAGGGAAAAAAATAAAAAAGCCCAGCCCAAGTAAGGTGTGCCCCACCCTAAAAAAATGGGCTGAAAATCACGCATTGTGATGTACTCTAAAAAGTACGAAGCTCTACGGTATCTGGTATTCGATAAACCATAAACCGCGCATCGTGATGTACCTTGCCGGCGATGGGATGCTAGCACATCCGGCGACCGTGGTGGGGCCTCGGGAGCGAGACAGGATGCCGAGGCGCCGTCGTCGTCTTCGGCGGCGGCTGTAGCTGTACCCTGCTGTGCTGTATGCGCCACAGCTTCGGTTCGCTAGCTGTATTATGTGCACGTTTCCGCGTGGTCTCGATGATCTTCTGCTGGCAAGTGCTTGATTATTTGTTCCACTGAAAATCAGGAGGCGAGCGTCTGCTTTCGTCACGGACGAATCAGAGACATCCGAGCCGAGCCGGTCGGCGATCGATGCCTACGCGCGACCTGAACCTGCGCCTTTTCTTGGCTAACGGCTAGCTGCATGCTGCTCGTCTCGTTTCCATCAACAGCAACCGTTTTGTACTCTCTCCGCTACCCGCAAGAGTAAAATCTGATAAAGGTGGTCGAGGGAAGTATCAACAAAACCGCATCTTTGCACATTATAAAAAATGGGTGGGACTATTTCTCAATTCTGACCTAACATGGTTCTCAGTCAAATGATGTCATCAAATTTTAGTTGTAACTCATATTATAATTATATATGACTAAGATGAATCACTATGCAAATTAAATGGTGTAAAACTTAATTGAGCATAAAATTAATTCTCAACTAGCTCAGAACTACCAAATCCCATAAAAAAATATTTGGCAAAAGTTAAAAAAAAATCGACAAAGCCTTTGCCAATTGTAATTTCATAGGTCTTTGCCATGTGTAGTCTGGACACCCGCAAAGGACAATACTTGTCTGTTTGGCTGGACATACGGGCACCAAAGACTTGTTTCGCCATGTGCTGCCCCGTAGCCCCTCTTGTTGAGTGTTAAGCTGAAATACACAGCGTAGCATTTACAAAGTGCGGGGGCAGTAGCCACGTGGTGCACCGTGCACGTCTTTGCCAAGTGTTGAATCCTTTCAGTAGGCAAAGACTAGAGTTAAATCTTGACAATTGTCAAAGACTAGCTTCGCCGTGTATTTTCTCTTTGCAGTGTGCATTTTACGATTTCTCAGTGTATCATTTTCTTTGCGAGTGTTTTGATGTTGATACATGGTAAAGTTTGTCTTTCCCAAGTTCTAAAAGCCAAGACACTCCACAATGATCAAAACTAGGCAAAGATCTGAGTTCGGAAAGCGAATACACTCGATAAAGATCAAAACTAGGGAAAGATCCGTTTTCCGGTAGTAAACTACATTACGATAGATATCATATGAGATAAATTTCAGGATGCACATATTAACATTGCTTGTAGCTTTTAATACTACTACTTACTAAACTTATTTAAGTTTTACATTATTTGATTTTGAAACAAAAGCTTAACCTTTTTTTCATAAATGTTGGCAGTGCAAAGTAAGCGTAAACACTGAAAGGACAAAATAAAAGCAATATATGCAACCAGTATAGCTGCAAATAGTGCATGGGCGTCAAGGTCCTCTACAAATCTTGACAGTCCCAGTTTCAGAAAATAAAATATAAAAAAAGCAAATCTCGACAATCCTTTTCTTCTGGCGGCTTATGGAGTGTGTTCTGGCGGCTTAGGCTTTGTTTGGTAGCAAAAAATAACTTCAAATTATTTTAGCAATACTATAGTTTCTTAAAATATGGCCGTTTCAAATATTTTGATGTGTTTAGCTATAAGTAAAGACTGTGGTATTAATATTTGATTATTCCTGAAAACATGCTATTTTTGAAGTATTGAAAACAACTCCAGACCTCTTTTGTCAAAACTGAAGTATTGCTATGCCAGGCAATTAAACACTATAATTTTGTAAAATTTCAGTTTTAGAAAAACTTTGTTGTCAAACTAGACCTATGGAGTGTGTATTGGTAGCCAAGCTGACCGGTGGCGCCCTGTGAATTGGCACCTCCCATAACGATGACTTTGGGCATAGCTTGAATTTTCGTCAATTAATCCGACAATTTTCTACGGCTTATCTAATACTCTAACAGTATGCAAATTGTCATGCGACTATGAAAGAGCTAAAGCTTCTACCGCAGTAGGAAACTAAACGATAATACTGCAAAATTTTGAATCAACCGTAAGTATCAATATCGTGAGAATCCATGCTATTATGTACACAGCCAGCCAATGTGCAACAAATCAAGTGCCTATTTTGTTCAGCAATGGTTACAGCAGATGCAAAACTCAGCGCAGAATGCAGTCGTACGTTATGAGCTGCATCAAATGGCAGCAATACAACCCTGGCAACAAAACCAGGCCACGAGGATGCCTAGAAAGGCGCCGGCGAAGACCTGAGATGGGGTGTGCCCTAACAACTCCTTGAGTTTCCTTTCGCTGATGGGGTGGCCTTGGAACAGGTCCTCAACGATCTTATTGAGTACCTATGTCAACCGGAAAACATATATCAGGTGACAGAACTGTGAAATTTCATGGGAGGATAATAAGTGATTGCAAATTGCAAAACCGTAGGATGAACAACCGGGCGGGTAATGAAGGTAGCAATCACCCGACCTGACTAGCGTAACAAAGGTGTTATTCTATCTGTAAAAAATGAAGGTGTTAAGTCGACCCTTTCCCAGCACGACTTAACACCTTTTGACAGGTCCTGTTCCTGTTCTGAATCTAAGATCCTAGTACCCGGTCTGAATTTACTTCCAAACTTTCTAACCACACCACATTCTAAGAGGCTTTTTACGGTACAAATTACTAGTCTCATGGACAAGTAGTATTGAGTAAGGGGTAGTTTAGGCAGGTATTGTTTCGGTAAAAAAAAATTCCGTGTAAAGGCAGCTTGGCCCAGGATTACGGGTAACGATCAATCGCTCCACATCATCCGTCCATCTGCTCCCATCTGCTCACATCCGTGCACCTTGCCGTACTTGAACCATCGAATGACTACCTCAGTTATAGTCGATCCCATATTCAAAAAACTTGCATAATGTATCTCCGTAATACTTGTGGCTTCTAATTGTCGTATCGCGACTCCTTGATCAAAGCACAAAGGCACGTCAAACCTCTCGCCGATCATGGTGCGCCATCGCCTCGGCAGATTCTCCCTGCCACTCCGCGGTGACAGGCTCTTACGACTGCGGCAAACTAGCTTGCTGGGAAAAAAAAGGGCAAAGGAGTTGTGCACTTTCATGGGCTCTCTGTCTGCTCCGGCAAAGCAATATCAAAAGGGATGATTAGACCGACTGCTTCTCGGAAGCAGAAATGGTCCAGTTACTGAATACTCTTAGTGCTGCCTTTGGCTTAGCGTCTAGCATTGGGTTAAACTTATTACAGTAAACTAAGTAAGCATGCTAGCAGTGACAAGAAAAATCACATATGCAAATATTCATATATCCCCACCTTTAGCATAATCAGATTTTGTACTTCTATAGGCAATATCACATTGGAATGAATCGGCATCAGCCCCACAGATCCTAGTATATCTAGCGTGTGGTGGAATTCAGCAATCATGTCATCAGTATAACCTTGCCTAGTTTATCCCCAGCGAAAGATGGCACCAGCACTAATTTGACGACGGGGGATCAATCTTTAACTGAAAAGACTTGAAAATAGCATGCTCCCACCAAAATAATAAGCCGTTCTGAATTCAGTTTCGAACTTCTCAACTACACTACACATGTCACAATCATTTGCCAAAGGAGAATGGTCATACGCACTTCTTATTAAACGAAACCACACAAGTAACCAGGGTAAAATAGAAACTACTCTTCGTCAGCAGAAATGATCAAACGACTGAATACCGTCAGTATTAGCTTCAGCTCAACGTCTAGCAATGGGTAAACTTTTACCACAGTGGTGGACATGACCAATTGCAAATGACAATGCTCATACATCCCCACCTCTATCATATTCAGATACTCGTGTTGCTATTAATAAGTGAAAAGCCGTGTGCATCGTTTCGATGCAGAGGCTGGGGCTGTGCTCCCATTTCAAAAAAAAAACCTCTACCATATTCAGATTGTGTACTTCTATAGGAAATTTCCACAGTAGCGGACTGAATATGCATCAGTCCCACAAATCCTACTTAATCTAGTGCGCGACGGAATCCAGCAACATGTCATCACTACAACCTTGCTTAGCTCATACCCAGCCAAAGATGGCAACGGTAGAAATTTCACGATGAAAATCAAATTCATTTTTTCATTGACAAGACTGGACTAGCATACTGCACCGATTAAAAAGCTATTCCCGGTTCATTTGTATATATTTAGCTTATTCCAGGCGAAATATGACATGGCTCCAACATATACCCTGCATCTAATTACACCACAACAGAAAACTGATAAAAACAAAGAGCAAAGCATGAGCTCACCTCAGCCTGCATCCCGGCGTGGCGCCTGACGCCCGTGGCGTCATACATGACTATGAGACTGAACCCAAGACACACGGGGAAGAGCGCGTCGCCGACGCCGTGGCAGAGCGCGACGGAGGCGGTGAGCGCGGTGCAGAGCGCGGAGTGCGAGGAGGGCATCCCGCCGGAGCTGCACAGCATCCGCGGGCTCCACCGCCGCTCCACGACGGAGGTCAGCACGACCTTGGCGGCCTGCGCCACCGCGAAGGCCAGCATCCCGGACACGAACGTCGGGTTGGCCGCCAGCGCCAGGATGTACGGGCTCTCCCGCGCCTTGGTCACCGCCGCCGCCGTCGTGCTCATCAGCAGCGTCCCTATCCCCGCCCCTCCTGCCCCGCCGGCCGAGAGTAGGTCGGGGAGCTCGCCGCTGACGCGTCCTCCCCGCAGAGCGGCGGCGAGGAGCCGGGAGAGAGACCGGGGCGGCGGCGAGGACGGCGACGGCGCGGCGGCATCGGTGGGGATGGAAGCTAGCGTTTGAAGCAGGCGGCGGCGGCGCGTGGGCTTTGGCGGCTTGGAGAAGGGGTCGAGGAGGGTTGGGAAGCGGCTAGAGAAGCGGCTGGAGCTGAGAGCCTCCATTGCTGCTGCTCCGCATGGCCACCGGAGGAGGCCGCGAGTGAGCGCGAACGGAAGGAGTGGTGTGGCCGTGCCGATTACGTGGGGGCTCAACACTGACACCCGGTTGGACAGAAATGCCCCTGAGGCTTGTGCACAAACGTTACGGTAGCTCAGGGGCCTTCTGGGGATTGAGATGCTGTTCCAGTGGCATATTACGGAGAAGATTCTCGGACAGTCCAGATCGCCACCGTGAAACCGCGACGGCCAATCCGACGGAGCCACATCCACAAAGTTGCCATAGCAAGCCAGAATGTGAGACCTCCTTGTCACATAGTAGGTCCCACTTTATTATTAGAATTTGAGAGCTTGTGGATTCGGGATATTTTAGATAATACCAGAACATTCGGAAAGTATTTTCTTTTTTGCTCCAACAACCTAATGTACATAACAAACAACATACATAAAGCCTTGTGGCTCGCTAGGTGAGACGATGTACACAAAGTTCATGTAATTCGTAATTCACTACGTTCATCTCAACAGATCAAAATCCTTACAGCAAATATTTTAACTGCAGAGTATACATGCTTTCAAAAAAAAAAACTACAGAGTATACATATCACCATGATTTTTTTTAAAAAGTAGTTAGCAATCAGTATATTTAAATAACAATGTTTAATGTTTAATGTTTAATTAGACAATCTATGCTGCATTATGAAGTCTAGATTAAGAATATGACTGATGTAACTTTTTTTTTCCAAAGAGAGATTTTAATACATAATCAACAAATCCATTGTCATAGTGTAGGATTGGCTAATTTCCCTAAACTGGGTACGCATGGTTACATTTAAAGACATGTTTTTTTAATACCGAGTTAGTTGAATATGAGATAAATGTTGCTAGAAATTAACAATGAAAAGAAACGTGGCAATAATTAGAAGAGAGTCGATTTGGTAAGTAGGTGTATACGTGAGCACGGTCTAGATGCCGCACGTTCTGCGTTGAGATTCGGTTCCTGTCACTGTTGATTGGTCGTTGGCTTACGCGACACTAATACTAACTTGCCCTGCGATGCGTGGGCCATGTTTCAATGATTACTTCCGCGAATCATTAGCGTTTCCTGGGCGGGAATTCTTTTCATGCCCTGTTTTTGGCGCGAGAATGAAAAAAGGAATCTTTTCAGTTGATCTTTTTCTCTCGTGACTCCTATCTCACACAAAGCATTTATAAGGTAAGGTACTCGTGTCGCTCTCACACCCGCTCGGACAACAACGGTTAACTCTTACCCTCTCACCCCGCTCGTCCTCCCTCTCACCATCCCTCCCTGGCGCTATGTCCATTGCCCGCACCACCGCCGCGCTCTCCTGCGCCCGCCACCGCCCTCTCCCTCGCGCGCGCGTCTCCGCCGCCTCACCTATCCTCGTGCATCGTCGCCTCTGCCACGCTCTCCTAAAAAATCTGCTAGATCGAGGTGGTGGACAATTTGATTTTTAACACCTCCCAGATCTTGGCGAAGGCACAGAGGATGAGTTGTGCATGCCAGATCTCGGTGTGATCCCCACGCTGGTGTCGGCGTCTTCCTTGGAGGAGGTTGAGAACATGGAGGGAGCCGCTGCGGTGCTCTCTCCGTCCAGCACGAGAAAGGAGGCAAGAGAACAATGACGACAGATGCGAGGACGAGTGATATATTCTAGCAGTATTGGCAAGAACGGAAGCTAAGGACTAGGGTTCGAAGTTGGCGGTGACATGGGGGATCTTATCTTGGAGATGGGGACAAGGAGGCTTGTGAATGTGCTATAGAAGTGGCTAGCGTTGAGAGCCTGCATGTCTTCTGCTTTGCATCACCACTGAAGTCGGGGGGACAAATGGAGGAAGTGGTGTGGCTGTGGTGATTATGTGGGGGCATAACACGTTGGACTAAAACGCCCTTGTGTTTCTTGTACCAATGTTGTGCATAGAAAAGGGTATTATGAGGATTCCTCTAGAGCGCGTAGGGGTTCAAGTATCATACTAACGTGAAGATTCTGATGCTTGAGTTTTCCGTGTTGACACATGGCAGCTAGTCCACATGCTCATTGTTTCCCTAGAAAAACCATATCATCGGACCTTATTATCAGAATAGGTCCCACTTCACAATGTGGGAGCTTTTGATATTTGAAAAGGCATGATCTAGAGAATTCACAAATTTATATAATACACTCTAAACATCATACATAATAAACTTAGTTTTAAAAGAAGTACTAATAGTAAAACTATTCTTTGTGACTCGCTAGGTGATACTTTTTTTGAAAATGGTGTTTGTATTAAAAACTCAATTGAGAATTCGATTACAACAAGTGACGGCCCTTTCCAACACGCAGGGAGGAGAAGAACCATACATGACACCACCACTACCACTAGTATAGCTACATTTAGCAAGTTCATGTGCCAGGGTATTATCTTGTCTACATATTTTCTGAACTTTGTACTCCCGAAGTTGCTGAAGAACCTCCTTGATGTCCAACACAATGCTAGCTGTACTAGATCTGTCTCTTTCCTGGCTAGAAAGCTTCTTAATCAGAGAGGCACAATCACTTTGGACTACTAAACCCGAGTGCACAAAGGATAGAGCAAGCTTGGTACCCTCTAAACAAGCAATCGATTCAGCAGCTTCAGCATTGTCACAGAATGGGATGAAGTCCCAGGCCGAAACAATCGTGTTTCCTTTGTCATCTCTGATGATAGCTCCCCATTCCCCAGTGTTTTTATCTGGGAGGAAACTAGCATCGACACACAAGGAGTGTCAGCCAGGATCTGGCGGTTTCCAGTTACAAGGTTTTGTTTTTGAGTTATTTGGTTCAGCCAGTATGTGAGGCGCACATATAACCTTTTTTCCCTTGCAATCCTGGTAGGCGGACCCTTCCCTGATGCTAGATAAGGTCTCAGCATAATTTGATAAGTAGACGGCCGAAGCATTTATTTTTGCTTTTCCTTCCCCAAAGATGATGTCGTTTCTGAGATGCCAGGTTCTCCACCACAATAGCATGATTTTGCTCTTTGTGTCATCATTAACTGAGCAAAGGATATTGATAGTCCAATCTGGTCCAGACTTTTGAAGGTCCCTGTCCGGAGGTAAATTCCATTCGTCCCTCATTCTACACCTTAGAGAACTGGCCTTAGTACATTGCATGATAACATGATAGCCATCTTCTGCTTCTCTACCACAGATTGTGCAAATAGGGTATGTGATCATTTTTCTGGAGCATCTGTTGGTTTGCACTGCCAGGGAATCAGTGGCTAGGCGCCAGGTAAATATCTTAACCTTCTGCGGCACCTTTGCTTTCCAGATAACATCCCAAATAGGTCTGTCCCCCTCGAGCTCATGTACTGTTACTGCCCCGTGCTAATATGTCCATCATTAAGCAAGGCAAGTCTGTAAGCACTTTTAACGGAGAAATCTCTAGATTTTTCAAAGTGCCAAGCAAGGTAGTCGTCACCATTGCATCTTGGTAATCTGATCCGAAGGATTTCCTCAGCGTCTTGTGCATGGAAAGTGGCACTGATACGCGCGAAGTACACGTCCGTTGGGAACCCCAAGTGGAAGGTATGATGCGTATAGAAGCAAGTTTCCCTCAGTATGAAACCAAGGTTATCGAACCAGTAGGAGCCAAAAAGCACGTGAAGGTTGTTGGTGGAGGAGTATAGTGCGGCGCAACACCAGTGAAACCGGCGCCAACGTGGAACCTGCACAACACAATCAAGATACTTTGCCCCAACGTAACAGTGAGGTTGTCAATCTCACCGACTGCTTGAAAACAAAGGATTAAACGTATCGAGTGGAAGATGGTGTTTGTTTGCAAAGAACAGTAAAGAACAATGATTGCAGTAGATTGTATTCACATGTAAAAGAATGGATCGGGGTCCACAGTTCACTAGTGGTGTCTCTCCAATAAGATAACTAGCATGCTGGGTGAACAAATTACAGGTGGGCAATTGACAAATAAAGATTCAATACATATCAACGATGATTACTATGAGATTTAATCGGGACATTACGACAAAGTACATAGACCGCTATCCGAGCATGCATCTATGCCTAAATAATCCACCTTCGGGTTAGCATCCGCACCCCCTCCGGTATTAAGTTGTAAACAACGAGATAATTGCATTAAGTATGGTGCGTAATGTAATCAGCACAAATATCCTTAGACAAAGCATTGATGTTTTATCCCTAGTAGCAACAGCACATCCACAACCTTAGAACTTTTCGTCATCGTCCCCAGTTAAATGGAGGCATGAACCCACTATCGAGCATAAATACTCCCTCTTGGAGTTACAAGTATCAACTTGGCTAGAGCCTCTACTAGCAACGGAGAGCATGCAAGAACATAAACAACACATATATGATAGATTGATAATCAACTTGACATAATATTCTGGATTCATCGGATCCCACCAAACACAACATGTAGCATTACAAATAGATGATCTTGATCATGTTAGGCAGCTCACAAGATCTAAACAATGATAGCACAAGCGGAGAAGACAACCATCTAGCTACTGCTATGGACCCATAGTCCTAGGATGAACTACTCACGCATCAATCCGGAGGCGGGCATGATGATGTAGAGCCCCTCCGGTGATGATTCCCCTCTCCGGCAGGGTGCTAGAGGCGATCTCCTGAATCCCCCGAGATGGGATTGGCGGCGGCGGCGTCTCAATAAGGTTTTCCGTATCGTGGCTCTCGGTACAGAGGGTTTCGCGACGAAGGCTTTAAGTAGGCGGAAGGGTAGGTCAGGGGGGCGATACGAGGGCCCCACACGCCAGGGCCGCGCGGCCAAGGGCCAGGCCGCGCCGCCCTGTTGTGTCGGCGCCTCGTGGCCCCACTTCGTATCTCCTCCGGTCTTCTGGAAGCTTCGTGGAAAAATAAGACCGTGGGCGTTGATTTCGTCCAATTCCGAGAATATTTCCTTTGTAGGATTTCTGAAACCAAAAACAGCAGAAAACAGCAACTAGCACTTTGGCATCTTGTTAATAGTTTAGTGCCAGAAAATATATAATAATGCTGTAAAGTGTGATTAAAACATGCAAGTATTGTCATAAAAGTAGCATGAAACATAAGAAATTATAGATACGTTTGAGACGTATCAAGCATCCCCAAGCTTAGTTCCTACTCGCCCTCGAGTAGGTAAACGATAACACAAATAATTTCTGAAGTGACATGCTACCAACATAACCTTGATCAACATTATTGTAAAGCATATGAGATGAATGGAGTGATCTGAAGCAAAAGATTGCTAACAAAAGATGATGACTAAACAAATGAATCATATAGCAAAACTTTTCATGAATACTACTTTCAAGACAAGCATCAACAAGACTTGCATAAGAGCTAACTCATAAGCAACAAATTCAAAGTAGAATGCATTGAAGCAACACAAAGGATGATTAAGTTTCAGCAGTTGCTTTCAACTTGTAACATGTATATCTCATGGATTTTTGTCAACATAGAGTAGTATAACAGGTGCAATAGGTAAACATGTAAGAATCAATGCACACAGTTAACACAAGTGTTTGCTTCTAAGATAGAAAGAAGTTGGTAAACTGACTCAACATAAAGTAAAAGAATGGCCCTTCGCAGAGGGAAGCATGAATTATTATTTTTGTGCTAGAGCTTTTGTTTTGAAAACATAGAAACAATTTTGTCAACGGTAGTAATAATTCATATGTGCTATGCATAATACTTCCTACAAGTTGCAAGCCTCATGCATAGAGTACTAATAGTGCTCGCACCTTGTCCTAATCAGCTCGGATAACACGGATTATCATTGCATGACATATGTTTCAACCAAGTGGCACAAAGGGGTACCTCTATGCCGCCTGTACAAAGGTCTAAGGACAAAGCACGCATTGGATTTATCGCTTTTGATTATTCTCAACTTAGACATCCATACCGGGACAACATAGACAACAGATAATGGACTCCTCTTTTAATGCTTAAGCATTCAACAACAGATAATATTCTCATAAGAGATTGAGGTTGTATGTTCAAACTGAAACTTCCACCATGATACATGGCTTTGGTTAGCGGCCCATTGTTCTTCTCTAACACATGCATACTCAAACCATTTGATCATGAAATCACACTTACTTCAGACAAGACGAACATGCGTAGCATCTCACATGATATCCAACAAAGGTAAAAAGTTGATGGCGTCCCCAGAAACATGGTTACCGCTCAATAATCAACTTATAAGAACTAAGACACATAACTACATATTCATCACCACAATAGTTTTTAAGCTATTTGTCCCATGAGCTATATATTGCAAAGATAAAGGAATGAAATTTTAAAGGTAGCACTCAAGTAATACTTTGGAATGGCAGAAAAATACCACATAGTAGGTAGATATGGTGGACACAAATGGCATGGGTTTTGGCTCAAGGTGTTTGGATGCACGAGAAGCATTTCCTCTTCAGTACAAGGTTTGGGCTAGCAAGGTTGTTTGAAGCAAACACAAGTATGAATAGGTACAGCAAAACTTACACAAGAACATATTGCAAGCATTATAAGACTCTACACTGTCTTCCTTGTTGTTCAAACACTATACCAGAAAATATCTAGACTTAGAGAGACCAATCATGCAAACCAAATTTTAACAAGCTCTACGGTAGTTCTCCACTAATAGATTAAACTACATGATGCAAGAGCTTAAACATGATCTAATGAGAGCTCAAAACAATTGCCCAGTTATTCCAAACCATATGAAGCATTTTCTGATTCCAACCAAATAGCAATCAACGAAGCAATTTCAGCCTTCGCCATGAACATTAAAGCACAATTAAGAACACAAGTGTTCCATATGAAAAAGTGGAGCGTAATATCTCCAATATAAGGATGGTGGGATCCAACTTTATTCAAACCAAAACAAAAATAAAAGCAAACAGACGCTCCAAGTAAAGAACATAAGATGTGACGGAATAAAAATATAGTTTCACTAGAAGTGACCTGATAAGTTGTCGATGAAGAAGGGGATGCCTTGGGCATCCCCAAGCTTAGATGCTTGAGTCTTCTTAAAATATGCAGGGTTGAACCACCGGGGCATCCCCAAGCTTAGACCTTTCACTCTTCTTGATCATATTGTATCATCCTCTTCTCTTGACCCTTGAAAACTTCCTCCACACCAAACTTCAAGCAAACTCATTAGAGGGTTAGTGCATAATAAAAAATTCACATACTCAGAGGTGACATAATCATTCTTAACACTTCTGGACATTGCACAAAGCTTCTGAAAGTTAATGGAACAAAGAAACTCATTCAACATAGCAAAAGCGGCAATGCGAAATAAAAGGTAGAATCTGTCAAAATAGAACAGTCCGTAAAGACGAATTTTACAGAGGCACTTAACTTGCTCAAACGGAAAAACTCAAAACTAATGAAAGTTGCGTACATATCTGTGGATCACGCACGTAAATTGGCAGATTTTTTTGATTTTTTTAAAGTGAGTTCTGCGCGAATTCTTGACAGACAGCAATTCTGTTTCTGCCCAGCAATCCAAATCTAGCATCAACTTTACCATAGAGACTTTACTTGGCACAAAAACATGATAAGGAGAGGTTGCTACAGTAGTATCAACTTCCAAGACTCAACAATACAGTAGTAAAATAAAAACATGGGTTATCTCCCAAGAAGTGCTTTTCTTTAACGCCTTTCAGCTAGGCGCAGAAAGTGCAAATCAAGTATTATCAAGAGAAGAAGCATCAACATTACCTCGGGCTTTACGCCTACCCTTCTTACTCTTTTTCTTACCATTTGGTTTAGGGAATACATGTCCGCCTCCCGGTGTAGAAGTGAATTTTAGGGTGCCTTCTCCCACATTTATGATTGCTCCCAATAGTTTCAGCAGGGATCTTCCAAGTGTGATTTGTCCTGTTCCTATACATTCAATAACAAGATAATCAGTGGATACCGTTCTTCCAAGAATGGTTGTATGCACACCCTCGGCTATTCCCTTAGGAATTATAACAGAATTATCAATACGAGTTATTCCTTCTCCTCCTTCAACGAGTCCCCAAAGTGTCAAAGATTCATAAATACTCTTAGGCATAAGGCAAAATTCAGACATAATATCACAATGGGCATGAAAAGTTTCACCACCGATAAAAACTTTAATAGTAGGGTCCCACGTTGAAGGTTCAGAGTTCACTAAAACTTGATCAAGACGGTTACGAACATAACCATAATTTTCTTTTAAGCAAGATGCACTTATCTCAAGAGTGTTTAATCTATTATAAATGCTAATAAGAGCTGAATCAAAGTTATTAGCTGAACTATGTGATGCAACCAATTTTTTATGGCATTAAAAGCTTGATCACCGTTACAATGAACGAAATCTCCTCCCACTACAGCATCCAAGGCATATCTATAGCGAATCATAAGCCCAAAATAAAAATTACTAAGGAGCAGACTTAGAGTCATTTGAGGTTCAGCTTTACGATAAGAATCAAAAATTCTAGACCAAGCATCTTTAAAACTCTCCTCATCCCCTTGTTTAAAAGTAAAGACTAATTCCTCAGGTGAAGAAGTAACAGGTACAGAGCTAGACATGATAAACAAAAGTAAACTAAATGCAAGTAACTAATTTTTTTTGTATTTTGATATAGAGCAAATAAACAAGACAGTAAATAAAGTAACTAATTTTTTGTGTGTTTTCGATATAAAGCAAACAAGACAGTAAATAAAATAAAGTAAAGCAAGACAAAAACAAAGTAAAGAGATTGGATGTGGAGACTCCCCTTGCAACGTGTCTTGATCTCCCCGGCAACGGCACGTCCGTTGGGAACCCCAAGTGGAAGGTATGATGCATATAGAAGCAAGTTTCCCTCAGTATGAAACCAAGGTTATCGAACCAGTAGGAGCCAAGAAGCACATGAAGGTTGTTGGTGGAGGAGTATAGTGCGGCGCAACACCAGTGAAACCGGCGCCAACGTAGAACTTGCACAACATAATCAAGATACTTTGTCCCAACGTAACAATGAGGTTGTCAATCTCACTGGCTTGATGAAAACAAAGGATTAAACGTATCGAGTGGAAGATGGTGTTTGTTTGCAAAGAACAGTACAGAACAATGATTGCAGTAGATTGTATTCACATGTAAAAGAATGGACCGGGGTCCACAGTTCACTAGTGGTGTCTCTCCAATAAGATAACTAGCATGCTGGGTGAACAAATTACAGGTGGGCAATTGACAAATAAAGATTCAATACATATCAACGATGATTACTATGAGATTTAATCAGGGCATTACGACAAAGTACATAGACCGCTATCCAGCATGCATCTATGCCTAAATAATCCACCTTCGGGTTAGCATCCGCACCCCCTCCAGTATTAAGTTGTAAACAACAGATAATTGCATTAAGTATGGTGCGTAATGTAATCAACACAAATATCCTTAGACAAAGCATCGATGTTTTATCCCTAGTAGCAACGAGCACATCCACAACCTTAGAACTTTCTATCACTCGTCCCAGATTAAATGGAGGCATGAACCCACTATCGAGCATAAATACTCCCTCTTGGAGTTACAAGTATCAACTTGGCCGAGCCTCTACTAGCAACGGAGAGCATGCAAGAACATAAACAACACATATATGATAGATTGATAATCAACTTGACATAATATTCTAGATTCATCGGATCCCACCAAACACAACATGTAGCATTACAAATAGATGATCTTGATCATGTTAGGCAGCTCACAAGATCTAAACAATGATAGCACAAGCGGAGAAGACAACCATCTAGCTACTGCTATGGACCCATAGTCCAAGGATGAACTACTCACGCATCAATCCGGAGGCGGGCATGATGATGTAGAGCCCCTCCGGTGATGATTCCCCTCTCCGGCAGGGTGCCGGAGGCGATCTCCTGAATCCCTCGAGATGGGATTGGCGGCGGCAGTGTCTCAGTAAGGTTTTCCGTATCGTGGCTCTCGGTACAGAGGGTTTCGCGACGAAAGCTTTAAGTAGGCGGAAGGGTAGGTCAGGGGGCGACACGAGGGCCTCACACGCCAGGGCCGCGCGGCCAGGGGCCAGGCCGCGCCGCCCTGTTGTGTTGGCGCCTCGTGGCCCCACTTCGTATCTCCTCCGGTCTTCTGGAAGCTTCATGGAAAAATATGACCCTGGGCGTTGATTTCGTCCAATTCCGAGAATATTTTCTTTGTAGGATTTCTGAAACCAAAAACGACAGAAAACGACAGAACTGGCACTTCGACATCTTGTTAATAGGTTAGTGCTGGAAAATGTATAATAATGCTGTAAAGTGTGTATAAAACATGCAAGTATTGTCATAAAAGTAGCATGGAACATAAGAAATTATAGATACGTTTGAGACGTATCAGGCACGTACCATATCTTCCTTCCATTGCATAGTGTTTTGATTAATGAGATCAGATACCCATCTGTATCTCGGTCCTCCAAGTCTCGGAGTGGGTCTTAGATTTCCTTTTGGGATCCAGTTGTCACGCCAGATTCTAATCTTGCTTCCATTGTGGATTCTCCAAACAATTCCTTCTTTCAAGAGGTCTAAACCATGACAAATACCCTGCCATCCGGGGGAGGGGTTTTTGTTGAAAGCTGTATCAGTGTGCTCGCCATTTGGGTAGTATCTCGCCTTTAGAAGACGAGCACACATGCTATCAGGGTACTTTATGAGTCTCCAGGCTTGCCTAGCAAGAAGGGCTTGGTTAAAAAGTCTTGGATCTTTAAAACCCATTCCTCCAAAATGTTTTGGCACAGCAATTTTCTCCCATGCTTTCCAATGAGTTTTCTTTTTATCTGTTTCATCACCCCACCAGAAGTTGCGTATGATTTGAGCCAGATCATCACACAAGCTGACTGAGAACTTGAAGACGCTCATTGCGTGGTTAGGCATAGCTTGCACAACTGATTTAATTAGAGCTTCTTTGGCTCCTGAAGACATGTATTTCTCACACCAGTCATTACATTTTTGCGGCATCCCTCTTTGATTGGCTCGAAATGGCCATCTTTCATCCTTCCTTCCGGGACAGGGAGTCCCAGGTATTTTTCCTCAAAGCTTTCCTTCTCAACCTTTAGGATATTCATAGTATCTTTTCCATCCCCTTCAGAAACTTTGTTGCCAAAGAGGATGGAGCATTTGTTTGGGCTAAGAAGCTGACCAGTACATCTTTCAAAAAAAATCAGAACATTGCTAACTTTTGTTGCTTGATCCGCATTAGCTTCAAAGAAGAGCAGACTATCGTCCGCAAAAAGCAAGTGGGATATACCGGGAGCTCTACGGCAAATCTTCAGCTCTTTCAAAGCCTGGTTGTTAATCTCTGTTTGTATCAAAGTGGGGAGCCCCTCACCAACAAGCAAGAATAGGTATGGCGACAGGGGGTCGCCTTGTCTCAGCCCTCTCGTTGGCATGAATGGTTCCAGGAGGGCTCCATTGAAACGGACAGCATACCTGACCGAAGTTACACACACCATTATCCATTTTATCCATTGTTCGTCGAAGCCCATTCTTTTCATGGCTCCCTCAAGAAAGGTCCAGTCGACGCGGTCATAGGCCTTGGATAGATCAAGTTTGTAGGCGCAGAACTTCCCTTTTCTGTCATTACTTTTTTGGATGGTGTCCATACACTCAAAGGCAATCAGAGCATTGTCACTGATCATTCTACCCGGAATGAAGGCGCTTTGTGTGGGCGAGATAATTTCACCCAACAGCGGTCTGAGCCGGTTCACCATACATTTGGATATTACCTTGTAGATCACATTACACAGGCTAATGGGGCGGTAGTCCTTGAGGCTCTCAGGGTTCTTGGATTTTGGAATAAGGACAATAGCAGTATCATTTATTCCTGGAGGCATGGTGCCAGTTTTGAAAAAATTCTTGACTGCAAGAATGATTTCATCTTTTAGCAGAGCCCAGTTTTTCTGAAAAAACCTTGCAGGGTACCCGTCAGGTTCAGGAGCTTTCATAGGGCCAATTTGGAAGAGGGCGTCACTTATTTCTTCACTTGAGAACTCTTTACACAGCCTGTTATTCATGAGACCATCAACTTTTGGTTGGAAAAGTTGTAGGATGTCTTCAGGATTCACGGCCTCATCTTTGGTATACAGATCCTTGAAGAAGACACTTGTAATATTTTTTAATTCATCACCATCATCAGTGAAGGATCCGTCATTTCTCTGTAGCTTTTTGATGTTGTTCTTTTTAGCTCTCCAAGTAGCTTTGCGGTGAAAGAAACTTGTATTCTGATCACCCGATTTCAGCCAGTCAATACGTGGCCTTTGCTTCCACATAACCTCCTCCTTGGCTAGCATTTCATCCATCTCTTTGCTTATTCTTTCCTTTTCTTTTCTGCTGTAATCATCCTGGTAATTACTCACCATATCCAGCCTTCTCCTAAGCTTTTCAATTTTCCTTGGTACAGATCCTATTGTACGCTTACTCCAAGATTGCAGACAGTCCATGACACTGTCTAGTTTAGCCCCTATTTCGGCCAGGTCAGAAGCTTTGGTGTGGCCATTCCACGCAGCTTCAATCTCCTCACCCAAGGAAATCTCCCGCTCCCAATAAGCTTCATACATGCGACAGTAAGTGACGGGGCCAGTAGATCTAGTGTGATTGAAATAAAGGAAAACAGGGCAATGATCAGATCTAGGGCTCACCAGATGCTCGACTCTGCTGTTGGGGAACAGGTTCATCCACTCTAGGTTTGCAACAGCCCTATCAAGACGGACTCTAACATTGCGATGACCTTGTTGCTTATTATCAAAAGTCCAGGGTTTTCCACAAAATAGGTCATGAAGATCACAGAAAGACAGGGCTTCACAGAATTGTTTCATCTGTTTTTCACTTCTTTTTCTGATAGAGTAGTGTTCCTTCTGCCACATACATTCATTAAAATCACCTAACATGAGCCAAGGACCAATGAACAAGGGCTTTAAGCTTTTTAGCAAGTCCCACATTTCGTGTCTTAGGTGGGTGCGAGGTTCTCCATACACAAAAGAGCACCTCCATTTTATTCCTTTTGATAGATCATTAACAAGTACATCAATAATTCTATGGTTGATTTTAACTAGCTCAATATCCAGACACTCATGCCAGAGCAGAGCTATGCCTCCACCCTAACCATTTTCCTTAAAAGAAACTAGGTATTTTAGACCCAGCCTCCAACGCAAGCTCTCGACTACCTTTTTATTCTGGCGAGTTTCAGAGAGAAACAAAAGTTGTGGACGGTGCTTGTGGACGAGGCGGTTGAGCTCTTGAACTGTCCGAGGGTCGCCCAACCCCCGGCAGTTCCAGCTCATGGCTGTCATGGCTCCTGACAGGCGCGCTCCTCCGCGCCTGTCAGTTTACCAGCGGCCAGAGTGCTGGTTGCCTCCTGTTCTGTTTCTCCTTCTTGCGTGTTCTCTCCCTGCTCGTTGTGAGCCCGATTGTTGTTGTGAGTCTTGGTCTGTTGGAGCCTCATCTCCTCTTCCTCCCTAAGATTCTGTAGGTTTTCAGCACCCAGACTCTGCTCTAGAGCTGGGACGGGCAACACGATCTTCTTCTTCATGGGCTGCAGGCGTATGTCCTCTTCCTCAGCATCAGATCTTCGGCGTGGAGCCCCCAGAGCACCTCCCTGGGTTGTCAACGCATTTATCTGGTTTTTGGACTCATCAGGCCCGTCCCTTGGAGCCCTCTTCCAACGGGAGAGGCTTGTCTTCAGGTTGAGGTCTTTGGTCTTCATGTTGGTGATGCTCATGATGTTCTGCATCTCCTTGGTGGTGCCCTTGTTCAGCATGTGCGTTGGTGCGGCAACAATTTCTGGAGAGGGCATTGTTGGTGTAGCAGCCCCCTCCTTGTTGCTGCCGTTCACCCCATTGGGTTGGTTGTCCTGGTGGCGCTTGGTAGTCGAAGGAGGAGGGGGAAGGGCCCTTGGCGAGGTCGCGCCTACCTATCCCTTGTTGCTGAAGACCGACTGATCATGCATGGAGAGTTTGCCAACCTCGTTGGCAACGTGGGCGACGATGGCGAGTTCGCGTTGAGGGTATGGCTTGACTTGGCGTGGGAGGAGTACTCTGTCAGTACTCCATGGCAGAGGTCGGGCTTGCCCCACATCATCTGGAAGGAACCAGCGATGTTTGTCCTCCGGGTGTGTTGGCGCAGCCTCAAGGTCATCTTCATATCTTTTCTTCTTCTCATTTTCAGGCAACCTGCACTCAGTAGATAGATGACCGATTATACCACAAAACCGATAGAAATTTGGGAGCCTTTCATAAGCAATGGAGACAATAACATCTTCTTCAGCAACCCCATCCCAAATTGTAATACATCGCTGCAGAACTTGGTCAACAAGGATGCGGACTCTGGCTCTAAGAATTTTATCACAGATATCACCTCTAGCATCATTGTCAATTTTGATAAATGAACCTAGTTCCTTACCCAAATCAGTTGCTAGTTTCTTGGACAGGAGATAGAAAGGAATTTTCTTGAACTGAGCCCAAATAGGAATGGTTGAAAACTTAAATAATTCAGGATCTTCCCCCTGTTTTAATTCTTCAACTAGCACATCATCACCTCTAAAACTCCATGGCCCCCCTTTAACGACATGATAAAAAATCCCCTTCTTCTGAGAATTCAACGACAAACCTTCTGTCCCGGTACTGGTTGGTGTTGAGGTGGCCGCGGATATTCCAGATTCTCTTCATGCCGTCGATGAGGGTCTTGGAAGTGACAGCAAGCACTGACAGGAAGACGCCCACGGCCAGGAGTCTGACGCGAGCGGCTCCCCGTGCCTTGGCCATGTTCCAAACCAGCAGTTTCTTTTCCTTCTCAGTCCCGAGCTCCATGACCACCTCCTTCCCTTTGTTGGACTCGCTAGGTGATACTAATTGCATAAACTTTACACCATGCATACTTCGAATACCACTTATATGTGTTACTTTATCATGTGAACTAAATATTTAATATTAACATGTAATCGCTTATACAAGGCTTGTCTCAATAGATAAAAATATGTCATATGTTTTAAAAGAGAGACTATATATAAAACGTAATTTTATAATGAAAATGGTTACAAATTACAGATTTAATGTTATAAATACCATGTATGTACCACGGTAGAATGTTGTCTGAACTTGGGTTTTTTCCATACTAGTTGCATAATCTAAGAAGCCTGGCAATGTAGATACCCACATCGATGTGAGAATGAAAATTTGACAATCGATCTCATACTGTTTAAAGTAGCCCTCATCACGTAGAGTGTCCAGGGAGTAATCTTCTTTTAGCTATGCGATCTCCAGCTCCTTGCACTCACGGAATAGCTATATATCAAATTGAAATATTAATAGCCACAAACCAAATTGAACAGATATGTCAAATTGAAACAAGCAACATCAACCACAACCAACCAAAAAAGTAATACTTATGGTGTTATTGTTCACCCATCTCATCTGTTAGTACCAGATAGTAGTATTTGTGTGTGAACAATATAGAAAATCTCTACATCATTCGCTTTGATGCGATAAAAGGCTAGACCCTGGTTCACCCTCAACTCATTGAGTAGCTCAGGGCCGTGATATTAATTCTCCCTTAGCACAAGGGTTGTTAATTAGTTGCTTGTAGTAAGCTTGGGCAGTGTCGGCATAATCTACAATCTAGAGGGAATCCCCAGCTCCTTACCCTTGTTTGTGTTATGTGCTTACCGACTTTTTTTTCTTGCATTCTGCTACTTTCGCTGGCAGGTGGGCTACTAGGTTTGATTAGTCCATGAGACCATGACCAGGTTCATAAATTGTTTCGCGAGTCCATCATGTCACATTCGTCACAGAGACAACTCCACCTCCTGTCTCCTCCATCCAACAGCTACTTCAAAAATGATACCTCAATGGGGAGAGCGACGCCGATGAGCCCCCATCATCCAATCCAGGGTACCTCAAATCTAGGGTTTTCCTCAGAGCAACACGAGTGTGTAGATGATGGCTACAACGACGATGCCTTCAACAAGGTAATCGCGAAAGACATTGTCGTTGCCCGCCCTAACTGTAGTCATTGCTCCGTTCTCACCGGCTATCACACCCCCCCCCCCCACTCGTGGAAGGTTGGATCGTCGAAGGGTCACAAAGATCGGCCCCGCGCTACCCCACACCGCACTGCCATAGCCGAGGACTTATCTGGGCGGGGGCCTAGACCCTGGTTACCCCCTCCGCCCGGGCCAGTGACTAGTGGGGAAGGCTACCACCACCTAACTAGGGGCACCACCCCATACACGATGCTCAGATCCCTCCATTGGCATTGCCCCATCAACCCCAAGGATGTCATCATCGCTCATTCTACCCCCCAACACATTCGGCGATTGGGCCACCGCCACCGCGGCTAACACCGACGATAGCGGTGGAAGGTAGGTTCATTGGGGTGGCTCTTGGTGGCTAGGGTTTGGACCCGCTTCATAGCCTTGGGGAAGCGACTCGAGGAGCCGTTTTCGGGGGGGGGGGTTGTTTCCCCTATGTTTATGGCGTGGAAATGTACAATGCGGATTTTGTCAACATGACAAGTCAATAAAGCAAATATTGTCCAATGCAATTTCACAAGTTCCCACTCATCCGAGTGGCTTCTAACTTGTTTGTGCTACATAGTGTTCCCAATATTTTATGCAACCGGTTACATGGCATAGACCATAAGTTTAGAATTCTCCTTAGGTGGAGCACTTGCCGTTATTTGTTCGCTTTGGCCATGTATGAATGATTGGTTTACCCATACAAACCGTTTGTGATCTTCTCTTCAACGCATGGAGGACGTGGGCATAGCCCAGTGGTTGGGGTCGCAGCGGCGCACCCCAACAACCAGAGTTTGAATCCTGTCAGGAACGAATTTCTGGAATTCTCACGCCGAGGTCCCGCTTCTACTATATCATTTAGTGTCTAGTTCCTCCTAGCACTAATTCATTTTTTTTCTCTTCAACGCATGGAGAACAAAGGCATGTTCGCGAAGATTTGTACATAGTTGGAGCGTGCTATGAGAGATATTTTTTTATCTCACGTGGATGGTAGGGTAGTATTCGGATCGGCCCTCCGTCGGCCTAGTTTCCGTTATATGTTCTTGCACAATTGTTCGGCGCCGTCTTTTTAATGTTTTTTTTACGGTTGTATGCATCTCCTAGTTATGGAGAGGTCGGTAAAGCTAATTTACGACTTTAATAGTTATATGCAGCTAATTTATGGGTTTAATAAAACACACCCCTGTAAAAAAAGTAAAATTGGACTTAATTTGCTCCGTATATTGAAGTAACATATGCATGTAGGGCTGTAGTTGTATTCTTAGCTGCCGCTCCATGCCGACATGCATCGCTAGCAAATTTCGTGACATCGATGCATATATAACTACATGACAAGATTAACACTAACAAAATTGTGTTTCAAAGACAGTAAGATCTGATCTAGCACGCCCAGATTCCCATGGTGTATAATTACCTCCAAACAGGCCAGAGAGGTTTATTTGAGATAATGTACAATATTTCACTGTCGAAGGTTGTCTTATCTGTTGATTTTTTCTGATCTTGGCCTATGCCTGAATACTTATCAAGTCAGACGGGCTGTCGTACCCTTTACCTATGGGTATAGTTAGTAACTTAGTTTTCAGTAGAATAATGTTATTAAATTTTATCGTAATCTATTTTGCAACTCGTTATTAGTACCAATTATGAAGCAAATTTAATAGTTTGGAGAAATTGCTTTTTTAGGTGGAACCTCACTTGCAACTACAAATTTTATAACTGAAAAAATCTTAGTTACAGTCAAATTTACAACTCAAGAGCATAAATCACGATGCAAATTCGATATTGCAGGAGTTAAGCATCGATCCAAGCCATCGTTGTCACCTGCACATAGAATGCACACTTTTGCTGACAATCTCGATTATATAGTTGGCTTCCTTTTGGCGCTTGGTGACAATCGAATCGAATCGAATTGACTACCAGCTAGCTAGCTAGCATGCATATTCCAACCAATCACAAATACTAGCCCAATCGGTCGATCAATCAATCAGTGAGGTCACCAGTGCTTTGGTGAAGCATGGAGGAGCAGCTCCTCGTCAGCGCTGCCGAGAAGATCCCAGGAGGCGGCGGCGATGGTGAGAGCTTGGTGCTGCGCGAGGTGAAGAAACAGGTGTGCCTCGCCGGGCCTCTGATCGTTGGGTACCTCCTGCAGAACGTGGTGCAGATGATCTCCGTGATGTTCGTGGGCCACCTCGGCGAGCTCGCACTGTCCAGCGCCTCCGTGGCCACCTCCTTCGCCGCGGTCACCGGCTTCAGCTTGCTGTTCGGCATGGCATCAGCCTGGACACGCTGTGCGGGCAAGCGTTCGGAGCGGGGCAGCACCACATGGTGGGCGTGTACAACCAGCGGGCGATGGTGGTGCTGGGCCTGGCGAGCGTCCCGGTGGCGGCGCTGTGGGCCTACACGGGCGAGATCCTGCTCTTGTTCGGGCAGGACCCGGAGATCGCGGCGGGCGCCGGCAGCTACATCCGGTGGATGATCCCCACGCTCTTCGTCTACGGGCCGCTGCAGTGCTACGTCCGGTTCCTGCAGACGCAAAGCCTCGTGGTGCCCGTGATGCTCAGCTCCGGCGTCACGGCGCTGAGCCACGTGCTGGTGTGCTGGGTGCTGGTGTACAAGCTCCGCATGGGGAGCAAGGGCGCCGCCGTCGCCAACGCCGTCTCCTTCCTCACCAACCTCTCCATCCTCGCGCTCTACGTCAGGCTCTCGCCGTCCTGCAGGACGACCTGGACCGGGTTCTCCCGCCAGGCATTCCATGGCCTCCTCGCCTTCTTGAAGCTTGCCGTGCCGTCCGCTCTCATGGTGTGGTACGTGAAACTCGATCTGAGCCTGCCTACTGCCTTGGTTAATGATCGATCTGGCATTCACTGCATATGAAACTCGATCAGAGGCTGAAACTAATGGTTTATGCATGCAGCATGGAGTGGGGATCATTCGAGTTGCTAGTGCTGCTCTCTGGTCTCCTCCCTAATCCCAAGCTTGAGGCGGCTGTTCTGTCCATCTGGTATCTTTAGTACACACTTGATTAATTAGTCTTTTCGATCATTTTTTCCTCTGGTAAATTGATCATATAATCTCCCTGCTGCTTCTGCGCGCGCAGCTTGAACACTAACGCCTTCGCGTTCATGGTGCCGCTCGGACTCGGCGGCGCCATAAGGTCGGTCAATCTCAGCCCTGAAATGAAAATAATCACATCCTGGTGTTCTTCAACTGAATACTGATAGATCGAACAAATGTGCATGTGCAGCACGCGCGTGTCGAATGAGCTTGGAGCGGGCCGGCCGCAGGCGGCCCGCCTTGCCGCCCGCGTCGTCATGATGCTGGCGCTCGCAGTAGGCGCGTCGGAGGGGCTCCTCATGCTCCTGGTGCGCAACGTGTGGGGGTACGCCTACAGCAACGAGCAGGAGGTGGCCGCCTACATTGCCCGGATGATGCCCGTCCTCGCCGTTTCCATCCTCTTCGACGGCCTCCAGGGCGTCCTCTCAGGTATGGTAGCCATTGCTCTGTTCCGTAGGCCTCCCCATTTGCACATCCCGATCGATGAACATGCAGAGCTTGCATGATTCCATTCGCAGGTGTCGTTAGGGGCTGTGGACAGCAGAAGATGGGCGCCTGCGTCAACCTCGCCGCGTATTACCTCGTCGGTATCCCTGTCGCATTATTTGCCGCCTTTGTCTGTCATCTTGGAGGAATGGTATGTGTTGTTTGTTTTCCGTCTTAATTTGCCGTAAAAGAGTCTGCTCGATTGGAAATTTTTTGTTCACTGAGGTCGATCTGCACAGGGGCTTTGGTTCGGAATACTGTGCGGCTTGGTGGTGCAGATGCTCTTGCTTCTCGCCATTCCCTTCTGCGCAACCAACTGGGAGAAAGAAGTAAGCCTGCGTCCATTCGTTAAACCTCCTTCATCTTCTTCTCCGCGCTGTGACAATATGTATGTTTCTTCTGTTGGGCACGCAGGCGATGAGGGCAAAGCACAGAGTCTTCACTTCTTCGCTGCCTGGGGATATGGCAACGTAGATTACAGTACGGGGCAAGTACACCCTATTTATTTATTTCGATAAAAGATGCTTTATTACTTTGAGAAACAATTATATCCAGCCTCTGCATAACCAGGATGAACACAGCCGTTCAAGAGTCTGAAGTCAAAAACATATAAAAAGTAGGCGAGGTACATATCGAAACGATGAATCATATAGCATTCATATAACGCCTAAGGTGGAGGTGGTGCTGCTATCCGTAGACTATGCTGGCACCCATGTAGGGAAAAAATATCCCTCGCCGTAGCCTCCAACCGTGTACAGACCTCCGTAAAGAGGTCTTGGTTCTCCATCCGCTGAAGAGGTAACCACGAACGGAGAATACCTGTAGATAACCTGCAACAAAGAATAATTTTTATCTGTACACCCTATTTATGTGGGAGAACTTCCAAGATCAAAGTGCTTGGAACTGGATGATACTCCACCTTGACATTAAACAAAATTTATCGAGATACTATGGAGAAATTTATCCGAATACTGTAGCAGTCTATCAAATTGCTACAAATCAACTGCATTTGGCGCGCGGTACCTGACGGAGCCGACGGACCAATAATTTTACGGAGTACTACCTCCATTTCAAGGAATAGGGCGCATGCGTATCCCAAGACGAACTTTGACCATAGAAATTAAGCAAAAAAATCTTGATTATATTATATGTAATTAGTATCGTTGGATTCGTATTGAAAAGCACTTTTTAATGATATAAATTTCATAAAAACAATCCTTATCTATTTGAAGTAATTTTTGGTCAAACAAAAAGCTCGTAAAACGAGGGCGCCTTATTCCTTGAAACGGAGGTAGTAGTTTAGTTGCCTCACTTGACTATCCGTGGTAAGGTGATGATAGACCAGTTTGACGCACAAATTAGGCCGTAGACATCGATCGACCCGACATCAGCAAGGGTCAGATTGTATCTACATGGGGTTGGCATCTGTCGCGTTGACAACTTGATATATAGCTTTGTTAGTGCATCAACTGCATGATCATATGAAGGCGCAAACCAGACGTCAAGGTTTGTGGATTGCCTCTCACTAGTACCTAGGGTTTCTCTAGTGGCATATTACCACGAAGTTGCTGGGACAGTTAAAATCTCCACATTGAGTTCCTACTATAGGCACGGCCAATACCACAGATCCAAGCTCCCAGTGTTGGAAGAGCATGTGGTTGGGGCTACAAAGGTGCTGAGTTAGGGCATCAATGCCTATCGATTTAGGAATACATGTCGGTCACAATGTCGGTTCTTGTGTGTCGGTTTTTGCGTTGCGTGTTGGCCTCCGCTAAACAGGTTCGAGGGAGAGAGAGCAAAACTCATGGTTGCTTACTTGTGTGTTTAGATCTTTCATCGGTCCTGCATTCCGAATCTTGATTGCGTGTTTTCTCTTCCGCTTCGCGCGCCCTTAGCACGGCTCCCGACGGTTTTTGTTGCCCTCAATTCACCTCGCAGATAGCCGGTCGTCGTCTTTTGGTTGCTCTGGATTCTGGGGGATCCTGCTTCCTTGAAGTTGTTCTAGTTCCTAGCAAAGCGGGGTGGGTGGACCTTATTATCATAGTAGATCACACTTAACAATGTGAGTTCTTGTGGATATGGATATTTTAAAACCAATATCTAGAGAATTCCACAACCTTTTATATATAGTAGACAATAAAGAACATACACAATCAAAATAGTTTAGAAAAACTATTGATAGTAACATTTTGCCGTGTGCTCGCTATGTAAGAGTAGGTGTGTCCAATTTCCGTCACTTACATTGTAACCTTAATATCATTAAGTAAATACTAACAATAACATTTAACAGGGAATCACTATCTCAACAAACCAGGGAGCATATATCAAACATAATGTTATTTTCTCGATAAAGGGCGCTTCATTATTTAAAAGATTTAAGCATCAAACATAATTTTATGAATATAAAAATTTAGCAAATTAAAATCATGATGTTTAACTACATACGTATCAAAAATTTCCTTCAGCTGCAATAAGTTATGAAGTGTTAAAAAATATTCCCTTATAGAACATTAGTTATACACAAAAGAGAACTATGTCTCATTCTTGATAAAATTTAGCTTGATACACCTGCAGTCAACAGAAGGACCAACTTAGGTGTCCCATCATCACCTATCGTAAGGTAAAAGTCTTCCATGCTAAAACTGTTCGCAATGACTATAGCTTTACCAAGGAAGCTATTCACCGGATCACACAGTGAAAATATATATAAGTTTACAGACAAAAATAAAACACTATAATTGATGAATGAACAAGAAGTAAACCTACATAATCGTGTCCCTAAACAAAATTTTCATCTTTCCATTTTTATCAAACATAAGTTGTTTTTGTTTGCCTTCTGCTTTCAACCAAGCTAAGAATGAAGCATCAACGTTGGAAACAACAAAACTGCCACGGTTTTTGTCTTCATCAACAAAGTCCAGAATGCGAACAGCATTAGGATGGAAGAACTCAGAAAGTAACTCAAATGTCTCCCTCTTCAATTGTACCCTTTTCTTGATTAGTACATCTCTTTCATAGATGCCCATGGTATATTTCCCGATAAACAAATCCAACATCTCTCCATAAAGTCCAGTGGCTCTAGCACGAGATTCTTCAACTTTATCCTTCCCCTGTGTAGTGTATATGAATATATTATCAAGACGAGCAATAAGCTTTGCAAGCAGTTCTAGTTATAAATAATGTTCATATGGCAATTTCATTCAAGTACTAGTGGAGTGGATCATTGACAAATGTGGAATGCAGTCATGGGACATGATGTCGATTGCAAAGAGTAAATGAGATCTGGGGTTTAGAGACCTCCAAAAACTTAACAATGCTATGTTTTGGAAGCAAGCTTGGAGCTTGAGAATCCAACAAGTTTATGTGCTGGGTCTTGAAGGGAAGGTATTTCCCAAATGGAGATATCCTATCTGTAGGATGCCCACGGAGTGCATCCAGAGTTTGGAAAGCTATCATATGTGGCAGAGAGGTGCTTAAGAAAGGTCTTATTCGTCGAATTGATAATGACAATGACACCCTTATTTGGGAGAACCAATGGCTCACAGGTGTACCGGGTCTGAAACCACTTGTATGGAACGAAGATACAAAATTGAAGATGGTACACTGGTGGAAAAAAGGGCTTCGGTCGCGGTTCGTAACTGCCATTGGTCGCGGTTGCGCAACCGCGACCAAGCAAGCGCGACTAAAGCCCACCCCCTTTAGTCGCGGTTCCTTACGAACCGCGACTAAAGGCGCCTCCACGTGGCCGCCAGCAGTCCTTCGGGGCGGAGGACCTTTAGTCGCGGTTCTCCTCGCCAACCGCGACTAAAGACCGCCGCAGGTTTAGGGTTTTAGCCCCCCCCCTAAACCTGGTTTCTTTTTAGTTTGTATTGTTTTATTTTCTTTTCTGTTTTATTTTAATTTTGAAGGAGTTTCACATATTCTACTATACTACATATACATGCATATGAACGTACAATTTCAAACAAATTTGAAATTAGAACCAAAAAGAATTCAAGAGGAATTGACAATATATATTCAATATCGATGACCGCCATATACAATTTTGAACTAGTTTTCATACATATGATTTACCGCATATGAAGTTCTACGTCCTCTACATAGTGTTCTCCTCTAGGATCGATGACTTGCTTCGCGATCCATCCAGCTAGTTCCTCTTGAAGTGGTCGGAAGCGAGCTTCTAGACTAAGCGTCTTCCGAAGGTTATTCCTGCTAATGTTGTTCGGACACGAAATCCGCTCGGAGGTGTATCTCCGGATCATCTCACAAACATAGTATCCACATAGATTGGTCCCCTTTGGCTGAATATCTTGGGTCGCAGAACACTACCCTTTTCCACTCGTAGCTCTTTTTTGAATTCACCGACCTTTGTGTTTACGAACCGTGTCCAAACCCTACGAGGCAAAGAAAATTAAATGAACAAGAGAGTTATTAGTTACTTGATATTAGGAAATGAACAAAATAGGCCGATCGATATAGAGCGCAAGTGAATGAAAATATATAATTACTTCTGCATCATTTTTCTCAAGTCGGCCCAAAGCTTTGCATTCATATTCAGAGAGTCGTGGATGAGAACTGTGGAGTCGTGAAATTGAATTACTAGCAGAATCCAGTGGAACCTGCGGACACGATACATGCACGTCATGCATAATTAACTCATCGATTAGCCACATACCTTGCATGGAGTAAACAAAAGAGAATGTGCTCAAGACAGAAACACTCACCCAAAATGGTAAGGAAATAGAATATCACTTTTGAGTTCCTGCCTTGAAAAAAACATCCACGAGTCGGCCTCCATGTCGGCGGGAAAATGTTGTAACACATATGAATTAACGATATGTGGGTCAATGAACCCAACATCATGGATGTTCCTTATTATGCATTCCCGCTTCTTCATTCTGCATACACAACAAGATAGTTAGGACAATATATATATATATATATAGTGCAGGCAATGAACGAGATGGGGTAGAAATAAATCACTTACAGAACGTAGCAACTGATGATAGATTTGTCGAGCTCGCGCGGATTGAAAAGCTGGAACAATTCACTCCGATGAATTTGTACATAGTAATGTTTGAAGTGATGCTCAGGTCTAACTTCCGCATAAATATAGTCTTTGGCGTTTTTTAATTTTATGTAAGCCTTGTACCAATTTAGCGGACCTGTCATTTGTGGAGGTAGATCCTTTTCTGCGCAGGCTCGACGAGAGGCCCATTCGACACATATGTAATTACTGCGTCCTTCATTGTTGGCGCCTCATCAAGGCCTAACACCGCACGAAGAGTCAGACCTAAGTTGGCCGCTTGTTCTGTGGCACTCGCTACAGTCAATCCCTGTCTTGCCGCAGCTGCTATGATTTCGGGGTCATCCGGACCGGCGGCTTTCACTATGAGAGGGGCGATGGATTGTTTACTCTGTTCCCCGAGCTGGGCAACTTGTTTCCCCTCTTTTTACTTTGTAATTCTTTCTCGGCCTCCTCCAAGGCTTTCTTCTCCTGCTTCTCCGCCAACTCTTGCTTCTCCTTCAAGATGAGTGCTTGCCTACGAAGTTCATGTGAATAGTAGTCGGCGGATTCTTCGCGGCTTGGGACGGTTCGGTCAAAAATGACTTAGCCCACTTCTTTTGCTTGTCGAATATACTCGGCTTGGGCTCGGGCTCTCTTTTCTTCTTGCAGTCCGCCTGCCATTTCTCATGCTCGAGCAGCCACGACCGCTGCATTTTCCTCCACACTAAGGTCATAAGGTCTCGGGGTGAGAGGCTTCGATGATGGCTCCGGTATCTTTGTGGTCCTAGGTACATAAGGGTCCGGGTTAATAGTCCAGGACTGCTTCCTCTTCTTTGCCGGGGCGGCTGCTTCTTCGCCGGAGGTGGACTGGGGGGCGGCGTCTGCTTACCCGCCGGAGGTGAATTGGGGGGCGGCGTCGGCTGACGTGAAGGAGGTGTAGGTGAACCACCACCACCGCCGCCGCCGCCGCCACCACCACCGGAGGGGGGTGGACTTGTTCGCCTTGGCGCCTCGTCTGGAAACTTGATAAACTTCTTTTTCCAGAGAATAAGCCGGCGCTTGACACCTCCAAGTCTTCTCCCCCTTCGGGTGTAGCAATGTCAATCTCCGGGTCCTCAAACCCCGGGACTATTTCCTCCACCGTGACACGAGCATAGCCATCCGCAATGGGATTGTTGTGGTGGAGTGCTCCGAGCTCACATGGCAAAGCACCGCCGATGGCTACCTTCGTGGACATGTTCCCGGTAGGATAATGCGAGATGACATTCTTTCATCTCCTTTACATCGTCCACGGGGTAGCGAGGAGGCTCCGGTGCAGTAATTTGGATCTCCGGTGCATCAGTAGCCGGCTGGACCTCCGTGGAAGCCACGCTGCTTCTCCGCTGCTGGCTTCCGAGATCCGCTGGATGATCTTCATGCGTCCCAGTTTGCCGATCTCTCCTCGTACTAGTATAGACAGGGTTTTCTTCATCTCATCGACTTCCGATGCCAACCGCGCCACAACATCGGCATCCCGATCCGACTTTCTCTTACGGCTTCGTAACCGTACGGGTCATCGTCTCGGGAGAACCCTTCTTTCCACGTAATGTTCCGGGCATGCCTCGTACACGTCCTCCGTGTTCGGGATTCCCGAGGGCCCTTGTCGGCGCGTCGTTCTCTCCGTTGAACTTGATCTTCCCCTCTTGAGCATCCCTCATTGCGTCAATAAGGGCTTGGGTGGGTTTAAACATTTTGTTCCCGTAAACACACGCCCCCGTCTCCGGGTCTAGCGTTCCCCCATGCCCGTACCACCGGCTTTTGGCCCTTCGGTCCCATCCCTCCGTACCGGACGGATTCCTCGCCTCCTCAGCTCGTTCTCCATCTTCTCCCACTTAGGCTCCCAAAAGCGATACCCTCCTGGCCCCATAACATGATTGTACTCCTTCTTAGCCGCATTTTCCTTATTTTTTTCGATATTTCAATGAAATGCTCCGATTTCTTCCGCTTCACAAATTCTGGCCAATCATGTTCAAGTCTCTCATACTTGTCCTTTGAATTCCGGAGTCTTGTTCTGGTTGACATAGTCACGGGCTAGATTACGCTTGAATTTCCGGAATGTATCGGCCATCTTACCAAGAGCGAAGTGTTTGAGTAGCCTCCTCCTCTCCTTGTTTTCCTGAATCTTGTTACCCGCCTCATCGAATTTGTGGTATTCCGGAGGTAGGATGAAATGCTCCATAAGCTTTTGAAAGCAATCCTTTTTAGTTCTCTTGTCAACAAAAGTGAAACCAAGACGTGCCTTCTTTGGCTCATTCCACTCCTGGAGGGTGATCGAGATGTTGTCTCTAACAATGGCTCCGCATTGGTTGATAAACTTGGTGGCGTACTTCGGGGGCTCCAGCGGCCTGCTGGTTGCACTGTCGACAACCTCGATGGTATATGTTTCTCCTGGTTTCAGCGTCTTGGTTGCGCCACGCTTTGACGACGATGTACTCGATTTTTTCGACGATCCGGCCGAGGGCTAAAATAAGAAAGAGAGTCGCGCGTGTTAGTACACACATATTTATTCAAATCAGTAAGTTTGTATCACCAGAGGAAAAATGTATATATATATACCTCGGCGCCGGAGCTAGTTGCTACTTGCAATTGAAGATCGTCGTTGATCGACGTTTCTTCCCCATCATCTTGCTGACGGCCTTCATCTTGACCGTCAAGATTCGGATAAGAAGAAATATCCTCTTCATCTTGTTCGGTCGGCACATAAGGAATATCGCCTTTTATGATGCCAAATAGCTGTTCTTCAATTTCCGGATCATAGTTCTCCATAATCGGGTCAGCTCTATCGTCCGCCATATGTCGGTCCCGAAAACATGTAGTAAAAACTAATTATTTAAGTGCGGTGTCGAAAGGGCGGTGGCAAAAGGAGAGAGGGCGGTGGCGGTGGCAAAAGGGCGGTGGCGGTGCCGAGGACAACACATAGAGGCCTCCCTCGCCGTATACGGAGGGGGGGCGGCGAGGCAGGGGCGAAAGGGCGGTGGCGGTGGCGGTGTGCCGATCCTCTCTCTCGTAAAAAAAGAAAAAAACCCGCGCGTATACGGAGGGGGAGGCGAGGGCCTCGCCGCCCCCTCCGTATACATGCGGGGTCGGTGGCGGTGGGTTGCAAGTGAATTTTTTTGTTAAGTCAAAATTCAGAAATTTTTTGTCCACTTAAAATTTTATTAAGTCAAAATTATCAAGTTTTATGTTTTTTTGTTAACTATATATATAGTTACTAATTAATTCATTAATTATAAGTGGACAAAACAAAAAATTATTAAGTCAAAATATGTTTTTTTTGTTAACTATATGTTTTTTTTGTTAAGTCAAAATTATAACTGAAATTTATAACTGAAATTTATAACTCAAATTTTGTTAAGTCAAATTTACCGTTTTTATTAAATTAATTAACTAGTTAAAATTAAAAAGAACAAAAAAACTAAAAAAACTAAAAAAAAAGAAAAAAAAAACCCTGGCCGGCCGTGTACTGTGGCGCCCCGGCCCTCTCGATCTCTCCCGTATGGTGGACGTACGGCGGCGCCGGCGGCCGGCGGCGCGCGGCGGTGGCGCCCGGCAGTGTGTACGGTGGCGCCCGGCAGTGTGTACGGTGGCGCCCGGCAGTGTGTGTGGCGGCGCGCGGCGGTGGCCCCGGCGGTGTGTGGCGGCGCGCGCGCGCGCGCGCGCGGCTGCGTGGCGACGGCGGCGGTTACGGCGGGGCGCGGAGGGGGCGACGACGCTTACGGCGGCGGCGGTTACGGCGAGGGCGGGCGACGACGCTTCCGGCGGCGAAGACGAGCGCGGCGACGACGATCGGCGCGGACGACGAGCGGCGACGAAGAGCGCGACGAAGACGAGCGGCGCAGGCGGCGAAGACGGAGAAGAAGAGACTCGGCGCGGCGGTTCGCGCCGCGGGAATATATAGGGACCCCCTTTGGTCGCGGTTGGCCGGCCAGCCAACGCGACTAAAGGTCCCCTTTAGTCGCGGTTGGCCAGGCCAACCGCGACCAAAGGCCTTTTTTCGCCCCTTTTTTGGTTCCCGCGGAAATGACCTTTAGTCGCGGTTGGCCAAGCCAACCGCGACTAAAGGCCTTTTTCAAAATTCTTTTCTTTTTCAAAATGTTAAAAATACATATAATTCATTTCTAATTGTGAAAAATACATATAATATATCAAAAAATTCAGAAAAATAAAACTAATTCAATTCAAAATCTTAAAAATACAAATTATATATCAAAAAAATCAGAAAAATAAAACAAATTCATTTCAATATGTTAAAAATACAAATTATATATCAAAAAAATCAGAAAAATAAAACTAATTCATTTCAATATGTTAAAAATACAAATTATATATCAAAAAATTCAGAAAAATAAAACCAATTCAATTCAAAATGTTAAAAATACAAATAATATATTAAAAAATTCATAAAAATAAAACTAATTCATTTCAAACACATCACGGGCATTTCTCTTCTTCCCGCCATTTCTTCCCTGTCTTCCCGCCTCTTTCTTCCCGCCAATTTTTTCCCGCCTCTTTCTTCCCGCCTCTTTCTTCCCGCCAATTTCTTCCCGCCTCTTTCTTCCCCCCTCTTTCTTCCCGCCAATTTCTTCCCGCCAGCTCTTTCTTCCCGCCTCTTTCTTCCCGCCATTTCTCACTACATATATGTTGCCGGCTTGGCCAGCATTATCACATCTCTCCAATCTCTCATCACTCTCTCATGGCTTCCACCGCACCCACTCTAACCTACCGGCGGGTGGAGGAGCTTTGCGCCTCGAACTACCCTTGCCCACCGGGCTACCGCGTCCCCGCCGGGCTGGAGCCTAAGCGCCGGCGGCGTGCCGGTCCCTCCCTCCCTCGAGTGCTGCGCGCCGGGCAGCCATCACGAATCACTACTACCTCGACCTCACGCCGGAGCAGCGGATGAATCCCGCTGGCATCCCGATAACCAGCATACTTGGGACGCCTTCTTCATCAATCGGCGTGAGAGGGCGCTCGCCAGGTATGAGGAGGACGGTCTGCCTCCTGGGAACTTCCACGAGGCCGGCCGTCGGCTATGGTGGTACGGCCGGACTCGCGGAGCGTCATGGACTACATCACGGCCGGCGATATCCCCCGCCTGCGCTACCCTCGGTTCGAGCCACGAGCGCCGCCCGACGACAGCCGACGACGGCAGCGACGACGACGGCGGTAACTTAGAAGGCGACGACTACCGAGTACAACGGCGGCGACTATGAAGACTACGAGTATGCATATTATACGCCTAGGCAGGAGTATGACTAAATCACTCCAAATTTCATGTATCATCGGTGCTATCTCTCGAATCAATCGAATCATTCGAAAATGGACACCAAACACATCACGGGCAATATAATTCACATGATCCATTCAACAAAGTTTGGTACAATAAATTATTACACATCATTTCTTCCCTTGTGTCCACGCTTGCTTACGATTGGGCCGTATCCATGGAGCATCCTCATCATTTAACTTAATGCTTGGATCGGTGTTCACTTTGAAGGGCGGAATTTCACCAAACATATTATAATCTTCCGACATGTCTGTCTTGTCCTCCACTCCCACGATGTTTCTTTTCCCTGAAAGAACAATGTGGCGCTTTGGATCATCGCATGATGTACTGATCGTTTTCTTATCTTTCTGTTTCCTCGGTTTGCTACTCATGTCCTTGACATAGAAAACCTGAGCGACATCTTTCGCTAGGACGAATGGTTCCTCAAGGTAACCAAGATTGTTGAAATCCACCATTGTCATTCCGTATTGCTGGTCCACCTTTACCCCACCTCCTGTTAGCTTGAACCATTTGCACCGGAACAAAGGGACCTTGAAGGAGGGTCCATAGTCAAGTTCCCATATCTCCTCTATGTAACCATAATATGTGACCTTTTGCCCATTCTCGGTTGCTGCATCAAAGCGGACACCACTGTTTTGGTTGGTGCTCTTTTTATCTTGGGCGATCGTGTAAAATGTATTCCCATTTAACTCGTACCCTTGGAAAGTCGTTATAGTCGAAGATGGTGTCTTGGCCAACATGTACAGCTGATCTACAACCTCATTGTCACTCATTAAATGTTTTCTCAACCAACTGCCGAAAGTCTCCATGTGGGCCTTCCTAATCCAGGATTCGAGCTTCCCGGGTTGTCCGAGCGTAAAATATTCTTGTGTTTCTCAAAGTACGGAGCCACCAAGCTGGAATTGGTCGGAAGCTGTGTGGTGTGCTTCGGTCGGAGAATGGCCGTCCATACATATCGTTGATTTCCTTCCGATCGTGCCTTTTCCACTTAGTCTCCCCTCGTGTCGCGATCGAGGAAGACCAATCGGCTTAAGGTCGGGAACAAAGTCAACACAAAACTCAATTACCTCCTCATTTCCATAGCCCTTGGCGATGCTTCCTTCCGGCCTAGCACGGTTACGAACATATTTCTTTAATACTCCCATGAACCTCTCGAAGGGGAACATATTGTGTAGAAATACGGGACCGAGAATGGAAATCTCTTCGACTAGGTGAACCAGGAGGTGCGTCATAATATCGAAGAAGGATGGCGGGAACACCAACTCGAAACCGACAAGACATTGGACCACATCGTTACGTAACCGTGGTAGAACTTCTGGATTGATTACCTTCCGAGAGATTGCATTGAGGAATGCACATAGCTTCACAATGGCTACTCGAACATTTTCCGGCGAGGAGCCCCTCAAAGCAATCGGAAGCAATTGCGTCATAATCACGTGGCAGTCGTGAGACTTCAGGTTTTGGAACTTTTTCTCCGCCATGTTTATTATTCCCTTTATATTGGACGAGAATCCAGACGGGACCTTAATACTGCTCAGGCATTCAAAAAAGATGACTTTCTCTTCTTTGGTCAGAGCGTAGCTGGCACGACCTTGAAACCATTCCGGATGCTGGTCATCAGGGTCTTTCAAGCGTTGCTGGTCCTGCCGTGCTTCCTTTGTATCATTTGTCTTCCCATACACGACCAAGAAGCTTAGCAGGTTCACGCAAATATTCTTCGTAACGTGCATCACGTCGATTGCGAGAGCGGACTTCTAGGACTTTCCAATATTCTAGCTCCCGAATATAGATTTCTTCTTCCACATGGCTACGTGCCCGTCGGCTCCCTTCGGAACTGATTGTCCGCCAGGACCCTTTCCAAAGATGACTTTCAAATCCTTTACCATATCAAATACCTCGGCACCGGTGCGTTCGCGAGCTTCGGCCGGTGATCTGCCTTGCCGTTGTAATGCTTGCCGCGCTTTCTTACGTTATGATTTTTGGGAAGAAATCGACGATGCCCCATGTACACGTTCTTCTTACAATTTGGCAAATGTACACTTTCAGTCTCATGTAAGCGGTGCGTGCATGCATTGTATCCCTTATTTGACTGTCCCGAAAGGTTACTAAGAGCAGGCCAATCGTTGATGGTTACGAAAAGCAACGCTCGTAGGTCAAATTCCTCTTCTTTGTGCTCATCCCACACACGGACACCGGGTCTGCCCCACAAGCTGTAAAAGTTCATCAACTAATGGCCTTAGGTACACATCGATGTCGTTGCCGGGTTGCTTCGGACCTTGGATGAGCACCGGCATCATAATGAACTTCCGCTTCATGCACAACCAAGGAGGAAGGTTGTAGATGCATAGAGTCACGGGCCGAGTGCTATGGCTGGAGCTACGCTCGCCGAAAGGATTCATGCCATCCGTACTTAGACCAAATCTTATGTTCCTTGCGTCAGCTGCAAAATCTTTAAACTCTCTGTCGATCTTTCTCCATTGCGTTCCATCCGCGGGGTGTCTCAACTCCCCGTCCGACTTACGGTCCTCTTTGTGCCATCTCAACAACTTGGCATGCTCTTTGTTCCCGAACAGACGTTTCAACCGTGGTATTATAGGAGCATACCACATCACCTTGGCGGGAACCTTCTTCACGGGTTTCCGGCCCTCGACATCGTCACCGGGGTCATCGCCTCGATCTTATAACGCAATGCGAGTGCATACCGGGCATTCATTCAAATTCTCGTATTCACCGCGGTAGAGGATGCGATCGTTGATGCATGCATGTATCTTCAGAACCTCTAAACCTAGAGGGCGAGACAACCTTCTTTGCTTCATACGTACTTGGAGGGCAACTCGTTATTCTTTGGAAACATATTCTTCAACATTTTCAGCAAGTTTTCAAATCCCGAGTCGGCTACACCTTCCTGTGCCTTCCATCTCAGCACATCCGGTGTGCAGCCCGGCTTTTTCGGACCATTATCGCATCACGGGTACGGCGACTTTTTGTGATCCTCTAACATGCGATCCAAATTCTCCCTCTCCTTTTCAGTTTCGCGGCGACTCCGTGCATCGGCAATGGTCCGACCAAGATCATCAGCGGGCTCATCACGTGCCTCTTCTTGATCACCTTCCCCTTCACCTTCCCCACCTTCGACATCATCCATGAAAGTATCACCGAAATGATCAAGATAGCTCTCATCGATGTCATCCCCTTCTTCATCTTCTTCCATTATAACCCCTCTTTCTCCATGCTTGGTCCAACAATTATAGCTTGGCATGAAACCATGCCGAATCGAGTGCACGTGAACTTCCCTTGAGGAAGAGTAACCCTTCGATTCTTACGGTTAACACATGGACGAGATAACAAAACCCCCCAGCTTGTTCGCATTAGCCACTACGAGGAAATCTTGCAAACCCGTAGTGAATTCGCCGGAGAGTCGGCTAGCGTACATCCATTGCCGATTCATCTGCATTATTATAATACAAAATATATAATTAACCATCGCATGCATTTGTTAAACTAATTAAATAGAAATTAAACAATGAACTACACACATATGCATATTTTATCAATGACACATATATATGAAAGGTTCAAGTGTGTTGTTGCTAACCGCGATCGAGGAGGAAAAAATAAATGAGGAAGCTCGATCAAGTGTGGCTCCGACACTTCATATCATGTTTGTTTCATGCTCTTGGGACATTTCATCAAACACCTTGTGTGCATAAGAAGAGCCAAAAGCAAACCTACACCCCCTTGTGAAGTTTGTGAAGAGAAGTGGGCACCAAATGGCTAAGTGCTGTGGGCTGGCTGGTATATATAGGGGAGGGGCTTTAGTCGCGGTTGGCCTGGCCAACCGCGACCGAGGCCTTTGGGCCGGGCCCGAGGACATTTAGTCGCGGTTGGCACGGCCAACCGCGACTAAAGCCCCTCACGTCCACCAGCTGGCCACCGAGCGCGCTGGGCCCGGAGCCTTTGGTCGTGGTTGGGCAACCGAGCCGCGACTAAATCCCCCTTTGGTCGCGGTTTTTGCATTTCCGCGACTAATGGGGCTGGACGGAAGGCCTTTTTTCTACCAGTGGTAGCTGAAGACACTGATCCAGCTACATGCAAATGGGATGAAGAGATAGTAATTGAGACTTTCTGTCCTCTTGATGCAGAAGCTGTTCTTCGCAATGGGGGAGGGGGCACATAGCTGAAGCCCCGGGGAGCTCAAATTGGGACTCTGATCAAGTATGGAAGAACCTTGGCAGCTAAAGTTAATACTGAAAGTGAGGATCTTCTGGTGGCGGGATTTGAAGTTTTCTTTTCCTTGCTACGCTGAACTGGCCAGGAGGCACGTGATGGAAAATGCCACTTTCCATGAGGATGAAACACTATACCATGTGATGCTTCAATGTGTCCATGCAAAACAGTTATGGACTGCAACATTGCATCACTTTGGCTTTATGATCCCAAGACTGCACCTAGTACCTTGGATGGGAGACCTGCTGGTAGGCCCTTTCTTGAAAGCAGGACATAAACGGATAGCGCTAGCGGTACTATGGTGTATATGGTCTAGCAGGAACATATATGTTCATGGAGAGAAGCAGTATAAACCTATAGGATCCATGCACCGATTACACTTTCCGCTTTTTCGAAACTTGGTTATAAATCAAACTTACCGTCCATGGGAAATGCTCCTCCCCTATCTGGTCCATCACTTGTATTAGAAGACTGCAATGAAAGATCGCTGCTTCACCATTAGATACCACCAGCATCAATCAGTGGAAATTAAATGTCATATATTACTAGATTTTTTCTTCTTGGAATTATATTACAGAATTGAACCAAACTCTCTCCTCTCCTCTCCCCCGACTAGGGTTCCTCCCCCGCGCAGCCGCCTCCGCCAGGCCCTCCCCGCCTCCGTCTGCCCCTCCCCCCCACTCTCCCCCGACGTCCTGGCCCTCCCTGTCGCTCCCCGCGGGTGCCAGAAGTGCGACCGAGCCTAGCTCCTCCGCGTCCCCCTCCTCCGTCTCCCATGCCGCCGCCGTCGGCGCAGGCCGTCGGGAAAAGCCCCGTGCGGTGCCGGCGGCGGCGGAGCTGCTCGTCCCCGTGCGCTTGGAGGGGTGGTGCGGGGCCTTCTCCTTCGACGATGGTGCACCTCGGCCTAGGAGGTTCCGGCGGTGGCGCGATTCTTCGGGCTGCGCAGCAACGGACGGCGGGCTGGCGATGGCGCTGCTGCTTGGCGGCGGGGCGGCGAGGTGGCGCGCGGTGGTGCTCGCCCGGCCCAAATCCGGGCCCTTTGTGGCTCATCTAGGGCTGGGCGGACCGGACGCGGGCGCTGTCGGACTGCTTCTGGCGGACGGGGGTGGTGGCCGGACCAGAGGTTGGATGAGGTGGAGGCGCGCGTCCAGCAGCATCCCGACAGGGGATTCACGAGCATGGACTAGGTGGGTCTGTGCTCGGCCGGGCCAGGTGGGCCTGGTATGCCCCTTGTCGGCGTGTCCGGACGGGTACCGCCATTGGCGGTGGAGGCGGCTCCCTCTCGCGTGGCCACTACCTCGTTGCTCCTCGGTCTCGAGATTCCCCTGTGTCCCGCTGGCCTCGGTTCGTTGGTGGCGGTAAGGCGGCGATGGTGGTTCTATAGCTGTGGTGGCGCACGATGGTGGGCGGTGAGCTTGGTGGAGCACAATGGAGCATCCAGGGCAAGGTTGTGAGGGTCGGGAGAAATCTCTGTCGGGCTGGCCGACACCGACGTGGTGACGCCCACGGGTGCCACCCTTCCTTCCTGAAGGGCGTTGGGTGAAGCCCTCCTCCCTTGTCCATGTGCGTACGGGGGGAAACCCTAGGACATGTCCGGGTAGCGGAGTCGTCGTCGTCGCATTCCTTCTTGAAGGTGCTGCTTGGTACGCGGCGCTTCAGAGTGCTAGGAGCGTGGTGAGAATTCTCCGAAGGGCGCAACAGCTACGGGACACCTTCGTTTTCGCCAATCCGACCTTTTCGGCTTTTTTTTCCCTTTTCTTTCTTTTATGTTTTCTCTTGGGCGTGACTGTGCTGATGCCCCAGCAGTTGTATCGTGTGGTTGCTATATTAATATAGCGGGGCGAAAGCCTATTTCGAGGAGGGAAATATATTACAAGATTTATTAATAAATGAGTAAAAATGTCCGGCATCAGTGCACATATCAACCGGCCTAACCAAATGTAACAAACTATTATGTAAAAATTACATTATTGACAAAATACTGAGATTCACGGTCAATGGGCAACACAAAATCGAACAAACACAACTACTCCACCCAAGATGGAAACAGCACCCAACCTCCAGAAGTCGGAGCAAATCATGTCACAAAAGCACCCATACAGCCCACAGGCCCACAATGAACCAATCAACACCCAAATACAAATGCACTTGTAAAATTATGTCAGTGCACAATCATGGCAGTAGATTCAAGTAGTAAAATCGAGTAAAATACCCAGGTGTGAAACGCTGAGCCTGCCCAAAGGCACTCTCCTACATAAAAGTACGCATTAGCGTTTCTATAAAAGACCAAAGACAAACCTCCAATTTTCTCCATCAACCGTTTGCGGTGCGCTAGACACACAGTTTGCGGAGTTCACATTTTTTGAACAATTCAATAAGATGATGTGGATGATTCTTGCTTCCAAGTTCAGTACACTACTACACTAAGCTAACTAAGAAAACAGCCAATTGAACAAAGCCACAAGTGAAACTATGCCTAAGCACCCAACTGAAACTATGCATGTGAGTCTGTGACAACACACCAACAGGGTACTCCACTCCCAGGACTAAGGAAAATATTTGTTCTTCATTGGCATGTAGACCTTAATAATACTTGTCCCGGAGGGCAGACATGACTTCATTTGATGAGTTTAAAATATTTTTCCAATGCTTATCCAAGGTGGTCCTTTTTATATATAACTTTGCACTTTCATGAGTTTATCAATTCAAGCTTCTGTATTTTATTGAAAATTGTACCGTGCTTACCTTCCAGTTGAGTTTTCTTTTCATTTTGACAAATAATTAGCTAAAATAGTTGGCTGATGAACTTATAATGTATAGATATTCACAATCGTGCATTAGATGTGAATAAAATGCGCACTGCAATTCACAAATCGCACACTATAAACAACAGCTCACGAGAATATTCAAAAAGCCTCAGAGCATCTCCAACAGGCACGCTATAATTCGGCGCGCTATACGACGTTGTCGCCGCGTTGTAAACCGTTGGCGCGCGACAGAGCAATTTTTCCCCCGCTGGATGCTCCATTTTGCAGCGCGCGTTGGCGCGCAAAAAGAGCACCTCCGCCGGAGGCTCTGGTTTGCAGCGCGCGGCGCGGCCAAACGGCAAACAAACACAACTATGCATCGAACAAGATCAAACAACCATATAAAATTCACGAATAAAATTTACCATCCAAATACAATACATTGTTCAAACCAAATACAACACGTCCAACATACAACAATACAACATAGTTTTGAGACAATACAACACATAGTTTTCAAACAAATACAAAAAGTATGCAACTACTGTTGTCGATTCCAATTCCACCATTCTTCCATGAGATATTTTTGAAGCTCATCATGTGTGTCGTTGCACCGAATGGCATGGTATGAGGCAATGAACCGAGCAATCCTATGTGCGGACCTCCTCACTTGCACGGGAACCCCCATCAAGTCGTAGTGGGTATGATCGACATCTTTCCCGCGATCATCCTCTATAATCATGTTATGCATGATGACACACGCGGTCATGATATACCAAAGGCATTCTTGGTCCCAAAATCTAGCCGGTCCTCTAACAATGGCAAATTGGGCTTGCAAAATCTCAAATGCTCTCTCTACATCTTTCCTAGCCGCCGCTTGTGCATTGTGGAATTGGGTTTGATTCTTACCTTTTGGTTGAATAATCGGCATCACAAATGTTTGCCACCTTGGATATATGCCGTCGGCGAGGAAGTAGCCATAGTTGTACTTGTGGCCATTTTCTTCAAACTCCACCAATGGACCTTCCCGCATTGCAAGTCTTGTCATTAGTGGTGACCGTTGAAGAATATTGATGTCATTGCAAGACCCGGGAATTCCAAAAAAAAGCATGCCATAGCCAAGTCTCTTGGTCGGCCACCGCTTCAAGGACTATGGTGGCATCCTTCTTGTACCCTTTGAATTTTCCATGCCATGCCACCGGACAATTCGTCCAACTCCAATGCATACAATCAATGGAACCAAGCATACCGGGAAACCCCCGGTTGGCGTTGATCTCCAAAAGCCTTGCCGTGTCTTGAGCATTGGGGGCTCTCAAGTATGTGGAGCCAAAGACATTGAAAATTGCAACGATAAAGCGCTTCACACACAAGATAGAAGTCTTCTCTCCCATGGCCAAATGATCATCAACTAGATCCGCCAGTATACCATATGCCAACATACGCAAGGCGGCGGTCACCTTTTGATATGTGCTATGACCAAGTTCTCCGGCGTCATTCCTCCTTTGCTCAAAGAAGCGATCATACTTGGTCACCTCCGTTGCGATGTGCTTGAACAAGTTGAGACTCATCCGGAAACACCGCCAAAAATAGATTTCGGGGAATATCGGATTCTCATTGAAATACGACCGCCTCAACTTCTCATGCCCTTCAATCCTTTCTCTCCACAACTTCTGTCTACCGAACACCGATCTGATGGGGTTCGTTGCATAGAAAACAAAAAATTTCCTACCGCAAGACGAATAAAACCAACAGATCTAATCTATGGAACACCCAAGATCTAATCTACAAGATCGAAGCAACGAGATGGAGATGAGACTAACCCTCGAAGATTCCAAAGCCTACGAGATTAATCTCGTTGTTGGTGTAGACGATCGTCCCCGGTGCTGCAATTCGGCAGCACTTCCGTACTCGGTCGCGCGTACGGTGTCGATGAAGCTCCTTCCTCTCCCGTTCCAGCAGGCAGCGGAGGTGTGGTAGATCTCCTCCAAGTTCCAGCAGCACAACGGCGTGGTGGTGGAGGTGGAGGAAGAAAAGCTGCAGGGCTTCGCCTAAGCCGGAGCAGCGTATGGTCGAGGAGAGAGGCGGCCAGAGGAGGGGCAATGATGGGGTTGGTGGCCGGCCACCCCCTCCCCTCTTTATATAGGGGGCCAGTCGGCTGGGGTGGCCCCCCTTTCCCATCTAGGGTTAGGGGGGCGGCGGCCAAAGGGGGGAGAGGGATTTCCCCTCCCCCAAGTTGATCCCCCCGGGGAAACCCTAGGGGTTGGCCGGCCTGGGCCTTGGGGGGCATGTGCCCCTGGCCCATTAGGCCAGGGAGCATCCCCTCGGCCCATGCTAGCCCTCCTAGGTCGTGGGCCCCATGGTGGACCCCTCCGGAACCTTCTAGAACCTTCCAGTCAACCACCGGAAAAATTCCGAACTTTTCCGAAACCCAGAAATCAACTTCCCTTATATGAATCCTATTCTCTGGACTATTCCGGACCTCTTCGTGACATCCTGGATCACATCCGAGACTCCGAACAAACTTCTTCTCCATACCATATTCAAATCTACTTATGCGACATCGAACCTTAAGCGCGTCACCCTACGGTTCGCGAACTATGTAGACATGGTCGAGACTCCTCTCCGAGCAATAACCAATAGCGGGATCTGGAGATCCATAATGGCTCCCACATATTCAATGATGACTTAGTGATCGATTGAACAATTTACATACGATGCCAATTCCCTTTGTCTCGCGATATTTTACTTGTCCGAGGTCGATCATCGGTATCTCCATACCTTGTTCAACCTCGTTACCGACAAGTACTCTTTACTCGTAACGTGGTATGTGATCTCTTATGAACCATTCATATGCTTGCAAGCTAATCAGATGACATTCCACCGAGAGGGCCCAGAGTATATCTATCCGTCATCAGGATGGACAAATCCCACTATTGATCCATATGCCTCAACTCACACTTTACAAATACTTAATCCCATCTTTATAACCACCCATTTACGCAATGGCGTTTGATGTAATCAAATTACCCTTCCAGTGTAAGTGATTTACATGATCTCATGGTGGAAGGACTAAGGCAACTATGTATTGAAAGCTTATAGCAAATTGAACTTAATGACTTGATCTCGTGCTACGCTCATTTGGGTGTGTGTCCATTATATCATTCAATTAATGACATAACCTTGTTATTAATAACATCCAATGTTCATGATCACGAAACCATGAACATCTATTAATCAACAAGCTAGTTATACAAGAGGCTTACTAGGGACTCCTTGTTGTTTACATAACACACATGTATCAATGTTTCGGTTAATACAATTATAGCATTGTATGCAAACATTTATCATAAACACAAAGATATTATAATAACCACTTTATTATTGCCTCTTGGGCATATCTCCAACAGTCTCCCACTTCCACTAGAGTCAATAATCTAGATTACATTGTAAGGTACCTAACACCCATGGCATTCTGGTGTTGGTCATGCTTTGCCCTAGGGAGAGCTTTAGTCAACGGATCTGCAACATTCAGATCTGTGTGTACTTTGCAAATCTCTACTTCACCATCTTCGATGTACTCGCGAATCGATTGAAAACGCAGCATGATATGCTTTAGCTTCTTGTGTGACCTTGGTTCCTTTGCATTGGCGTGGCACCCGTGTTGTCACAATAAATGACTAGCGGGTCCAATGCACTAGGAACCACACCAAGCTCAACAATGAACCTCTTCATCCATACCGCTTCCGATGAAGCCTCTGAAGCCGCTATATATTCAGATTCTGTTGAAGATTTCGCCACCGTGCACTTGCTTGGGCCTGCTCCAGCTTCATCGCCGCACCATTCAATATAAACACGTACCCGGACCGAGACTTAGAGTCATCGGGATCGGTGTTCCAACTTGCATCGGTGTAACTGGTTACAACGAGCTCTTGGTCACCGCCATAACAAAGAAACATATCCTTAGTCCTTTTCAAGTACTTCAGGATATTCTTGACCGCTGTCCAGTGTTCCATCCCTAGATCACTTTGATATCTGCTGGTCAAACTAACAGCATGTGCGATATCCGGTCTAGTACACAGCATGGCGTACATGATAGAGCCTACTGCCAAAGCATAGGGGATTTTGCTCATCCTCTCTCTTTCATCTGCCGTAGCCGGACCTTGAGTCTTACTCAAGACCTTACCTGGCAACATAGGCAAGAACCCTTTCTTGCTTTCATCCATTCTATACTTCTTTAGAATCTTGTCCAGGTATGTACTCTGTGAAAGGCCTATTAGGCGTCTTGATCTATCTCTATAAATCTTGATGCCTAAAATGTATGCTGCTTCACCAAGGTCTTTCATTGAAAAAGACTTATTCAAATAACTTTTACACTGCTTAATAGTTCTATATCATTCCCAATCAATAATATGTCATCTACATATAATATCGAGAACGCTACGAGCTCCCACTCACTTTCTTGTAAATACGAGGCCTCACCATGAGTCCGTATAAAACCGAAGTCTTTGATCACTCTATCAAAGCGTAGGTTCCAACTCCGGGATGCTTGTTTCGAGTTCATAAATGGAACGCTGAAGTTTGCATACCTTGTCAGCATTTTCAGGATCGACAAAACCTTTGGGTTGTACCATATACAACTCTTCCTCAATATCTCCATTGAGGAACGCCGTTTTGACATCCATCTGCCAAATCTCATAATCAAAAAATGCAGTTATTGCTAACAAAATCCTCACAGACTTTAGGTTCGCCAGGTGAGAAAGTCTCACCGTAGTCAACTCCTTGAATTTGTCCGAACCCCTTCGCGACAAGTCGAGCTTTATAGACAGTAATATTACCATCAACATCTGTTTTTCTCTTGAAGATCCATTTATTCTCGACAGCCTTGCGGCTATCGAGTAAGTCTACCAAAGTCCACACTTTGTTATCATACATGGATCCCATTTCGGATTTCATGGCTTCTTGCCATTTGTTGGAATACGGGCTCATCATCGCTTCTTCATACGTCGCAGGGTCTTCATCATTGTCGTCCACAATCATGACATTTAGACAGGGATCATACCAATCAGGAGTGGTATGTTCCCTCGTCGATCTGCGAGGTTCGGTAGCTTCCTTGTTCGAAGTTTCATGATCATCATCATTTGCTTCCTCTCCTATCGGTGCAGGCTGCACAGGAACTTCTTCCGGCACTGCGCTACTCTAATCTATGAGAGAAGGTTCATTAACCTCGTCGAGTTCTACTTTTCTTCCAGTCACTTCTTTAGCGAGAAACTCCTTCTCAAGAAAGGATCCGTTCTTGGCAACAAAGATTTTGCCTTCGGATCTGTGATAGAAAGTATACCCAATAGTTTCTTTAGGGTATCCTATGAAGACGCATTTCTCCGCTTTGGGTTCTAGCTTGTCAGGCTGTAACTTCTTTACATAAGCTTCGCAACCCCAAACTTTAAGGAATGACAACTTAGGTTTCTTCCCAAACCATAATTCATACGGTGTCGTTTCAACGGATTTAGATGGTGCCCTATTTAAAGTGAATGCGAGCTGTCTCTAATGCATAACCCCAAAACGATAATGGCAAATCGGTAAGAGACATCATAGAACGAACCATATCTAAGAGAGTTCGATTACGACGTTCGGACACACCATTGCGCTGTGGTGTTCCCGGCGGTGTCAAGCTGTGAAAGTATTCCACATTTTTTTAAATGCATGCCAAACTCATAACTCAGATATTCGCCTCCGCGATCGGAACCGTGAAACTTAATCTTCTTGTTACGTTGATTTTCTACTTCACTTTGGAATTTCTTGAACTTCTCAAAAGTCCCAGACTTATGTTTCATAAAGTAAATATATCCATATCTACTCAGATCATCCGTGAAGGTTAGAACATAACGATAACCACCGCGCGATGCTACACTCATTGGTCCGCACACATCGGTATGTATGATTTCCAATAAGTCTGTAGCTCGCACCATTTTACCAGAAAATGGAGTCTTAGTCATTTTTCCCATCAGACATGCCTCGCATCTGTCAAGTGACTCAAAGTCAAGTGACTCAAGAAGTCCATCGGAATGTAGTTTCTTCATGCGCTTCACTCCAATATGACCAAGACGACAGTGCCACATATAAGTAGAATTATCATTCAATTTAATTCGCTTAGCATCAATGTTATGAACGTGTGTATCACTACTATCGAGATTTAACAAGAATAAACCATTCATCTCAGGTGCATGGCCATAAAAGACATTACTCATATAAATCGAACAACCATTATTCTCGGACTTAAACGAATAACCGTCTTGCATCAAACAAGATCCAGATATAATTTTCATGCTCAACGCAGTACCAAATAACAATTATTAAGGTTTAAAACTAATCCCGAAGGTAGATGTAGAGGGAGCGTGCCGACGGCGATCACATCGACTTTGGATCCATTTCCAACGCGCATCGTCACCTCGTCCCTCGCCAGGCTTCGTTTATTCCGCAGTTCCTGTTTCGAGTTACAAATGTGAGCAACCGAACCAGTATCAAATACCCAGGCACTACTACGAGAACCAGTAAGATAGACATCTATAACATGTTGTTGACGTCAGAAACCCACCGGCGGGCAGCGACTGGTCAACACCTTAGAGCCGGGAACAACTAGGGCTGCGGCTGGCCCCAGTCCCTGAGAGCGACGGCCCGCAAAGCCTCCTGGTCGCGCGCCGATGCAAATTGCAAGGGCGTGCCACCTGACCTATACCTGTCGGGGAAGGTGTGGATGATGCCTCGCTTAGTTTCTCGCGGGGCACACACGTACACGTTAAATACGAGCCTCGATCGGCTCTCAGGTTATCCTGTGAATCGGCTCATGGAGCCGATCCACCCATGATTCGTCCAAGGTGGCCGAATATATGGTGGTCCTGCTTGATCAAGATAAAGCATATGAGATCCACGACGATTTAGGGTTTTCACCGCATAATCGGATCATCCTACTCACGATTGGGCCTCGCGCTCGCGCACGGTGATCGTAAGCCAAACCTAGACAAGGCCTAAAAACCAACACGAGGTTGATCCTCGGAACGTCCTGTCTAGGGCCAGCAAACTACACCCTACACGCCGCTGGATCCTCCAACCCTTTGTAAGGCCTAACTATTGCAGATATTAAACTAATCCTTGACGAATCAAGGAGCAACCGTAACGGATCAGATCTACTAAATAATGATCAAGCGGGGTGCCGCCCCCGCACCCATGATGAGGTACAAGGACGGCTAGATGCGCAAGGGTTGCACTACGACAGCATATGATACTAAGAACAATGCTAACCCTAACACATCTATGATAACTACGTTGCTCGCCATAAAAAAGGCTTCAGCACGAGCAACGCATGAACAACGTAGGCAGGCTCGTGTCGCCTAGATCGCAAGATGCGATCTAGGCGAGCATGGTGCTTACCGGAGAAACCCTCGAGACGAAGGGGTTGGCGATGCGCCGAGATTGGTTTGTGTTGAACGTTGGTTGTTGTTTATTCCATAAACCCTAGATACATATTTATAGTCCAGGGGACTTTCTAACGTGGGAATAATCCCCACCGTACACGATACAAACTCTAACTTTCAATCTAAGATGCAATCTACTATAATTAAAGATACACGGGCAATCTAGCCCAAACTCTTCGCACAAAGCCGCTTCAGAGATATTCCACGTGTACTCTTTCAAGCCATCTTCCTTACGGCCCACCTCCTGATTTGGCCAAAATCTGGTGATAACACATGCCCCCCTGGTTTTGGCAATGATAATTCCAAAACCACTCTGTTTTTCCTTTGAAGGGTCATGTCGTGGCGGAGCGGAGCCGTTGCGTATCCGTCATCATTATGCCCTGTCTTCTCAGCTTCTCTGCAAAATTCGATAGCTCTGGCGTCATCTCCTCGGAAACTGTAATGGCATTAAATTTCCACCAGGCTTCTCATTATTTAACTGTGCCGATCAATTAGCCCTCTTCATCACCTTCCTCTGTTCCAGCCATCGGCAACAAAAAACCCTCTTCTCTCTCAGCCATGTCTTCTTCTTCCTCCTCTTTCGTCTCTCTCCAATCCTTCTCCTCAAGCGAGCCGGAGTGGAACTCCGATCACGCGCCAGAGAGCAACCTGCCTCTGACCGATGGGGAAGAAGACCTCACGTTCCTCATCGATGGGGAGCTGATGAGCGAAAGTGAAGACGACCTCCATCCTTGGGCGAAACCCACCTCCCCCAACGGGAAGGGGGAAGAAGTCAAGGAAGAAGAAGAAAAAGGGGAGGGCGGCCCCTCTTCCTCCGCTAAGCTTCTGCCGGCCAAGCGATTCCGCGCTTGGGCGGACAGCGAAGATGATGATGATGACGAGGAGGAAGAGGAGGAGGATGAATCCTCCTCCTCCATCGGGTATCCGCCGACCAAGCGCTTCCGCTCCTGGGCGGACAGCGAGGATGATGATGATGACGAGGAGGACGAGGCTCCGGCCAAGGGCTGGGGCAGCAGCGACGAGGAGCTTCCTGGGAGCAGCGCCGACGACATCGATGGCGGTGATGACGAGGACAACAACGACTAGTAGAATAGGACTAGTAGTAGCAGGTGCACTAGGCACCGGATCCCTCTTTTGAGAGCCATCGGCTCTTTCTTGTAAAGCCGCTCCTTTGAATTAATGAAATTGTTCTTTCAATTCATCCTTCAATTACTCCAATTTCATTCCTTCCGCCTGTCATGCCAAGACCGATAGCAACGTATCGGATTTCTTTTCTTTTGGACGCCCGTGAAGCCGGACTCACATGCCGATTAGCCCGTCGGTCAAGCACTTCTCAATTTCGGACTCGCGATTTGATATCCGACCATAATTTTTCGCAATCCCTTAGCCGATGACTACTCATCGGCTATTTTGAGAATCCCAGTCCCTTTCCTTCTCTTGCAGCGACAGGACGGTCCAAAACCTGTAAAAGCCGACGGCCTCCTTTCCCGATTCCTCTCCATAGCTTCAGTAGTCTTCTTCTGCAACACCTTACTACTTCAGAGAAGATCATAATGCAGGGCCAGTCGATGCGACTCCAATCGGCTCCCAAATCAGAACATCTACCAAGTTAAGCGCCCCCGAGCCTTAATCAAGGCGAGAATACGAGCGAGGATGCACAGGTCGCCGATCGGCTTTCTTCTGCCGAACGTCGATGTTGATGTAAACTTTGAGCATATAGCCAGTAGGTCTTGGTCTTGTGTAACTGTACTAGAGTCGATGGCTGCGCATCGGCTTCGCTTCTTGCGCAAATTTTTTTTATTTGGCCGATTTTTCTTGATCGGCCCCCCATGTTTCACTGCACGCATGTTTACCCACGTTTATCTGCACATGTTCATCTGACTGTATGCCCCCCGAGCCGAATCTGCCAAATGACTGCAGATTTCGGCTTCTATGGTTAGCTAGGGCACTGCACTTGCACGTCGGCTCCGTAAGGATTCGTGCTGACTTTCATCTGCCGACGTAGCCGCTGCCCAGTGGATCGTTGCTGAACACAAGCAGAACACGTGGTGAAGATAATTTTGGCCGATTGCTGGAATCGGCCTCCATATCTATTGGAGCGCTGACTGAAGGTTCTGTAATGTTCCTTCATAATTTATGGGGCCGATCACAAGGATCAGCCTCGCCCTGTTTGCTCATTGGTTTAATCTTGCTACTCGGTCGGTCGGTGGATAAAACCAGCCCAACCTCCGACTTGATGCGCCTGCTGTCGTCCACCTTGAGTGCATCGTAGAATCGTGGAGCACTAAGCTCCGTCGGAAGGACGAGCACCATGTTTGTGCCGGCCCGATGTTTCATCATCGGCTTTCCTTTGCTTGGGACGCCACTCCATTTTCCGTGGACGACCCTCTTCATCCGGGGTTCGCTGAACTTTCGCGACCGGATCAGGTCGTGCCTTCCTTAGCGTATGCAAGTATAACCTCTCGGCTTCCTCCAAGCCGCGCAATCGCTGAACCCTGCGCTTTTGTGAACGACTGAGTCCATCAGGGCACCACCTTGGACGGTGGTACCTATCTTCTTCCTCTTCTTGTCCCTCGTCTTCTGAATCCTCGAGATCTGCCCAGCGAGGGGACTCGGCCGCGTTTGCTGCGTGGCGGGAGGGGCCCTAAGCGCTTGAACACGGACACGTTGGCTGCCTCCTTCTTCTTCTGGTTGCATTCTGGGCAATTGCCGATTGTGGGCAATCGGCTCATTCCTGAATCCCAGCAGTGTACGAAGAAGGGGCAGTCCCAGTGCCTGGCGTTGTCATCTTGCTCCCTTGATTTTTCCGTGGCACGGCGCTCGTGCTCCTCCTCATCGCGATCGTGCCGACGATGTCTTCTGGCTTCTCTAGCCAGACGATCTCTCTCATCATCATCGGTGGATCGTCGGCGTTGGTCATACTGACTCACATACTTGTTGAGGAGGTGATCAGAGAGGGGTCGCTGATATCTTATGTTCTTCACTTCTCCCTCTGTGACGTAGCGCTTGCCATCTTGACGGAGCCGATCGCATGGAGCGGCCCCCTCTGTGTCTTTGCTGCGAGAGCAGCTGCCCTCATCCCCGTCCTTCTCGCAGTGGTGTCCAAGCTCTACCATGTTGATGTTGGCTGAGAAATCTGGCTGGCACCCTCCGAGGTGGGTAAACTCCACCATGTTGACGGCGGGGAAGGGGTGTGTGTCGACCTTCATGGCGTACTGGTTAAAAATTAGTCGCCCATTTTCTATTGCCATTTGGATCTGCTGACGCCACACCCTGCAGTCGTTAGTGGTGTGGGTGAACGTGTTATGCCACTTGCAGTATGGCTTTCCGTTCAGCTCTTGCACCGTAGGGACCTTGTGGCCTTCGGGTATCTTTATATGCTTCTCCACGAGTAAGAGATCAAAAATCTGCTCGGTTTTCGTCACGTCGAAGTCGAACCCTCTTGGAGGCCCTGGTGGCTTCACCCATTTGCAGGTTCTCGGGCCTGCCGCTCGAGTCCATTCAGCCACTGCGACCTCTTGTTCTCCCGTAGCACCTTCATCTTCGCCTGCGTCAACCATGGTAACCACGCGCTTGAATTTGTCCCGGTAGACATCCGGGTGGCGCTTGTTCATACGCCGACGGCTTCACGCACCATGTGTGCCAATGAAGGGTAGTCCGCTTGGGAGGCCACGTCCTTGATCGATGATGATAGACCCACCACCGCCAACTCGACTGCTTCTTTTTCGCTTACGTGAACCGAATAGCATCGGTTCCTAACGGTCATGAAGCGCTGGATGTACTCCGACACCTGTTTCCCCGCGCTTCGTCGTACTTGTGCCAAATCGGCAATGCCAGCCTCGGAAGCCTCCGAGTGATATTGCTCATGGAACCGTTCTTCCAACCGCTTCCAAGTCCGGACTGAGTTCGGTGGCGGCGACGTGTACCAACCGAAAGCCGATCTCGTGAGGGACCGTGAGAAGTACCTCACACGCAGCTCGTCTGACGCTGAGATCATGCCCAGCTGTGCCAAATATCGGCTCACATGCTCGATGGAGCTGGAACCATCTGATCCGCTGAACTTTGTGAAGTCCGGGAGCCGATATTTGGGTGGTAGCGGGATCAATTCGTACTTGTTGGGGTACGACTTGGTATAGCCGACCGTCTTCCTTTTCGGCATCATGCCGAACTGATCTTTCAGAATCGTACAAATCTGATCCGCGGTGATGGCTGAAGGTGCCGAACCTTGAAGATTCGCCGGGGTGGCGTACTTAACCAGCCATGCTTGTTTTTCCGGTTCCGAGCCAACTGCAGGAGCTGGGCTCTGGAGTTTTGTCGGGGTGGCGTATTTAGCTAGCCACGTTTGCTTCTCGGGGTCTGCCTCCGACGTTCCTCCTGTTGTTCCAGAAGTCCCTGATGTTGTGGCCTGGTTTGAGAGTGCCCAGTTGCCACAATCTGGCACATACGTGCACGCGTATCCTTGAGGGATCTCCTTAGGCGCCTTAGCCAAGAACTGGTAGTCACTAGGGTCACCACCGATCTTGTAGACGACGAATGCCGGTGTAGCCGACACTTCAGCTGGTGCTGCCAACGCATATGGCAGCGGTGGACGGGACTGGAGTGGCAACTCTCCTTGATGCGTCCCGAGAGCTAGTCCTGACGGCGAGTACTGACGGCTCATGATCTCCTGGATCACGCGCAGAGCGACGCGCTCCAACGTATTCACCAGGCTCTCAGAATGGCGGTGCAGCGAATGAGCCACCATGAAGTTGATCTCCTGACGCAGCGACCTAGTGCGTTCTTCTGACGGGGTGGATAGGTCCACTCCATCAAGCGCGCCTTCAGGTGAGAACCCCTTCCATCTGATGCCATGGGAGCGGGTCCGTGGAAAGAGCCGATGAGGTCGGCTTCGAGGAGGACCTTGACCTCGTCATACTTCTTCTTGAGCTCGCCATTGAGATCCTCGTAAGTGACCGGAGTTTCTTCCGCCATCTCCGATGTAGACGGCGATGTGGTTGATGTTGAGGATTGTCCCACCGGGCGTGCCAGAATGTGTTGACGTCAGAATCCCACCGGCGGGCAGCGACTGGTCAACACCGTAGAGCCGGGAACAACTAGGGCTGCGGCTGGCCCCAGTCCCTCAGAGCGACGGCCCGCAAAGCCTCCTGGTCGCGCACCGATGCAAATTGCAAGGGCGTGCCACCTGACCTATACCTGGTCAGGAAGGTGTGGATGATGCCTCGCTTAGTTTCCTGCAGGGGCACACACGTACACGTTAAATACGAGCCTCGATCGGCTCTCAGGTTATCCTGTGAATCGGCTCATGGAGCCGATCCACCCATGATTCGTCCAAGGTGGCCGAATATATGGTGGTCCTGCTTGATCAAGATAAAGCATATGAGATCCACGATGATTTAGGGTTTTCACCGCATAATCGGATCATCCTACTCACGATTGGGCCTCGCGCTCGCGCACGGTGATCGTAAGCCAAACCTAGACAAGGCCTAAAAACCAACACGAGGTTGATCCTCGGAACGTCCTGTCTAGGGCCAGCAAACTACACCCTACACGCCGCTGGATCCTCCAACCCTTTGTAAGGCCTAACTATTGCAGATGTTAAACTAATCCTTGATGAATCAAGGAGCAACCGTAACGGATCAGATCTACTAAATAATGATCAAGCGGGGTGCCGCCCCTGCACCCATGATGAGGTACAAGGACGGCTAGATGCGCAAGGGTTGAACTACGACAGCATATGATACTAAGAACAATGCTAACCCTAACACATCTATGATAACTACGTTGCTCGCCATCAAAAAGGCTTCAGCACGAGCAACGCATGAACAACGTAGGCAGGCTCGTGCTGCCTAGATCGCAAGATGCGATCTAGGCAGCATGGTGCTTACCGGAGAAACCCTCGAGACGAAGGGGTTGGCGATGCGCCGAGATTGGTTTGTGTTGAACGTTGGTTGTTGTTTATTCCATAAACCCTAGATACATATTTATAGTCCACGGGACTTTCTAACGTGGGAATAATCCCCACCGTACACGATACAAACTCTAACTTTCAATCTAAGATGCAATCTACTATAATTAAAGATACACGGGCAATCTAGCCCAAACTCTTCGCACAAAGCCGCTTCAGAGATATTCCACGTGTACTCTTTCAAGCCCATCTTCCTTACGGCCCACCTCCTGATTTGGCCAAAATCTGGTGATAACACATGTATATCAAATATACCTTTCTTCTTGACGTGGCCGTTCTTCAGATCGGCCAAGTATTTGGAGCAATTACGTTTCCAGTGCCCCTTCCCCTGGCAGTAATAACACACAGTCTCAGGCTTAGGACCAGCCTTAGGCTTCTCAGGATGCGCCACAACTTTCTTGCCGCCCTTCTTAAAGTTGTCTTTGTTAGGCTTGCCCTGCTTCTTGAAACTGGTGGTCTTGTTGACCATCAACACTTGATTCTCCTTCTTTATCTCTACTTCAGCAGATTTCAGCATGGAAAAGAGTTCAGGTAAATCTTTATTCATGTTCTGCATGTTGTAATTCATCACGAAGTTCTTGTAACTTGGTGGCAGTGATTGAAGGACACGATGAATACCCAGCTGGTTAGGGATCATCATCCCCATGTCACTGAGCTTCTTCGCATGTCCGGACATGGCGAACATGTGCTCACTAATGGAGCTGCCCTCTTCCATCATGTAGCTAAAGAACTGTTTCGAGGCCTCATAGCTCTCCACGGCCGCATGAGTTTCAAAGATAAGTTTGAGCTCACGCATCATATCACATGGGTCGTGGTGCTCAAAACGCTTTTGGAGCTCTGCCTCTAAGCTGCATAGGATGGCACACTGAACTTCGGAGTATCGAGTTACCCGAGTCTCATAAACATTCTTTATGTCCTCGGATACTGGAGGAGGTGGTGGGGGACCTAGCGGTGCATCGAGCACATATTGCAGGCTTCCACCAGTGAGGAAAATCCTCACATGACGGAACCAGTCAATGAAGTTGCTACCATTGCCCTTAAGCTTTTCTTTCTCTAGGAACTAATTAAAATTGATGGAGGGGGCGCCATGATCAACAACATATTTGCAAAGAGTTTAGACTAAGTTTATGATAAAATGAGTTCAATTTTAATTCTTAAATTAACTAGGTGAACTCCCACTCAAAACAACATCCCTCACATTGTCTTAGTGATTACACGAACCAAATCCACTACACCAAGTCCGATCTTCACGAGAAAAGATGTAGCTTCAAAGGCGAACACTCAAAGTGTTCATCATATCATTCATATGACTTATGCTCTACCTTTCGGTATCCCGTGTTCCGAGACCATGTCTGTACATGCTAGGCTCGTCAAGGCAACCTTAGTATCCGCGTGTGCAAATCTGGCTTGCACCCGTTGTATGCACATGTAGAGTCTATCACACCCGATCATCACGAGATGCTTCGAAATGACAAGTCTTAGCAACGGTGCATACTAAGGATGAACACTTTATTATCTTGATATTTAGTGAGAGGGATCATCTTATAATGCTACCGTCGTGATCTAAGCAAAATAAGATGCATAAAAGGATTAACATCACATGCAATTCATAATGTGTGATATGATATGGCCTTTCTTCTTGTGCTTTTGATCTCCATCTCCAAAGCACGGACATGATCTCCATCATCACCAGCATGGCGTCAAGGTCAGTGGCGCCGCTTCATGGTTGTCTGATACGTCTCCGATGTATCGATAATTTCTTATGTTCCATGCCACATTATTGATGATATCTACATGTTTTATGCACACTTTATGTCATATTCGTGCATTTTCTGGAACTAACCTATTAACAAGATGCCGAAGTGCCGGTTCTCGGTTTTCTGCTGTTATTGGTTTCAGAAATCCTAGTAACGAAATATTCTCGGAATTGGACGAAATCAACGCCCAGGTTCCTATTTTGCCCGGAAGCATCCAGAACACCCGAGAGCAGCCAGAGGGAAGCCATGGGGGCCCCACACGCCACCCTGGCGCGGCCAGAGGGGGGGCCGCGCCGCCCTATGGTGTGGTGGCCCCAGGCCCCCTCCGAGGCTCCCCTTTCGCCTATTTAAAGGTCCTGACCTAAAAACCCCGAGGGAAGAAGCCACGGTACGCGAAACCTTCCAGAGCCGCCGCCATCGCGAAGCCAAGATCTGGGGGACAGGAGTCTCTGTTCCGGCACGCTGCCAGGACGGGGAAGTGCCCCCGGAAGGCTTCTCCATCGACACCGCTGCCATCTCCACCGCCATCTTCATCAACGCTGCTGCTCCCATGAAGAGGGAGTAGTTCTTCATCGAGGCTCGGGGCTGTACCGGTAGCTATGTGGTTCATCTCTCTCCTATGTACTTCAATACAATAATCTCATGAGCTGCCTTACATGATTGAGATTCATATGATGATGCTTGTAATCTAGATGTCATTATGCTAGTCAAGTGGGTTTTACTTATGTGATCTCCGGAGACTCCTTGTCCCACGTGTGTAAAGGTGACGAGTGTGTGCACCGTGTGGGTCTCTTAGGCTATATTTCACAGAATACTTATTCACTGTTATGAATGGCATAGTGAAGTGCTTATTTATATCCCTTTATGATTGCAATGTGTTTTGTATCACTATTTATCTATGTGCTACTCTAGTGATGTTATTAAAGTAGTTTATTCCTCCTGCACGATGTAATGGTGACAGTGTGTGCATCCGTGTTAGTACTTGGCGTAGGCTATGATTATGATCTCTTGTAGATTATGAAGTTAACTATTGCTATGATGGTATTGATGTGATCTATTCCTCCTACATGGCGTGAAGGTGACAGTGTGCATGCTAAGTTAGTACTTGGTTTAGTCGTGTCGATCTTTCATGCACTCTAAGGTTATTTAAATATGAACATTGAATTGTGGAGCTTGTTAACTCCGGCATTGAGGGTTCGTGTAATCCTACGCAATGTGTTCATCATCCAACAAGAGAGTGTAGAGTATGTATTTATCTATTCTGTTATGTGATCAAAGTTGAGAGTGTCTGATGACCCACAAGTATAGGGGGTGTATCGTAGTATCTTCGATAAGTAAGAATGTCGATCCCAACAAGGAGCAGAAGGTGTTGGCAGCAGTTTCGATGAAGGATTCACTGTAAATGCTCACAAACAAGTATTCAAGGGGTTTTGATGTAACAGATGAATAAAGTACGAGTAAGTAAAATGCGAGAGGAATAATTGCAGCGAGTGGCCCAATCCTTTTTAGCACAAAGGACAAGCCGGTTTGTTTACTTATAATGACCAAGTGTTCTTGAGGACACACGGGGATTTTAGTCTAGTGCTTTTGCTTCATGTGGCTTAATAATCTTCATTGTTTTGATAAGTGTTGTGTGGGTGAACCTATGCTAATGCACCGCCCTTCCTAGGACTAATACATACTTGTGATTATACCCCTTGCAAGCATCCGCAACTACAAGAAAGTAATTAAGATAAATCTAACCACAGCCTTAAACTCCGAGATCCTGCGATCCCTCTTGCATCGATATACTAACGGGAGCTCAGGTTTCTGTCACTCCGGCAACTCCGCAATTAGCAACCGAATACAAGATGCACTCCCCTAGGCCCATAAATGGTGAAGTGCCGTGTAGTCGACGTTCACACGACACCACTAGAAGAATGACACCACAACTTAAATATCATAACATTGAATATTACTCAACCATAATTCACTACTAGCATTTAGACTTCACCCATGTCCTCAAGAACTAAACGAACTACTCACGAGACATCATATGGAATACAATCAGAGGTGATATGATGATGAATAACAATCTGAACATAAACCTTGGTTCAATGGTTTCACTCAATAGCATCTACAACAAGTAGAGAATAACACCGGGAGAGTTTCCCCTATCAAACAATCAAGATCTAACCCAAATTGTTACAGCGGTGACGAGGTGCAGCGGTGGTGATGGCGGTGTAGATGGTGGAGATGATGATGATGATGATGGAGATGATGTCCCGCTCGATGACGATGGCGATGGCGTCGATTTCCCCCTCCGGGAGGGAATTTCCCCGGCGGATTCCTGCCCGCCGGAGAGCTCTTTTCTCTCTGGTGTTCTCCGCCCCGCAGAGGCGGCTGTATCCCCTCGTGAGGTCCTCTCTCTGGCTTAGGTTTTCGGGACGAAGGAGTACGCGAAGAAAAGGAGGCGAAAGGGGCTGTGGGGCCCCCACACCACAGGGTGGCGCGGTCAGGCCATGGGCCGCGCCGGCCTGTGGTCTGGGCCCACGAGTGGCTCCCCTCTTCTCCCCCTTCCGGCTCCCTCCGTCATCTGGAAAAATAGGAATTTACGTGAAATTTCCTTCCACAGTTGATCTTCCGAAATATTGCGTTCTGACGGTGCTTTTTCCAGCAGAATCCTGGCTCCGGTGCTTGATCCTCCAATAATGATAAAACATGCAAAATAGATGAAATAACATAAGTATTGTATCCCAATATGAAATATATCAATGAATAACAGCAAATTATGATACAAAATAGTGATGCAAATTGGACGTATCAACTCCCCCAAGCTTAGACCTCGCTTGTCCCCAAGCGAAACTGAGCTCGATAAACAAGACCACATGTTTATGGAGTGAAGAGTCGATAAATAAAATATGGACAAGAAGCATCATATTCATTCACACAAGACATTCTAGTAAACAACTTCCTCATATAACTCATCTTGAAATAGGTAAAGATAAATCACAAGTAAAGGTGCATAAGAAATCATAGTTGGTGATGGCAAACTTTGTTCTTGGTCAGAGAACTACTAACGGATTGTACTTCTAAGCAAAGCTTTCATATTAGAATTTATAGATGGGCTTCCTTATTTAAGCATAACAATCTCCTCATAATCATTGATAACTTCAAAATCATATTCATTCAGATAAAATTGGTACTAAACAAGAGAGTATAAAAGACATGATTAACTGAATCATAGCATAAATGATTGGTTCACAACAACTCAATTGCTTGCTTGAGATAGAGAGAAATAGGTTTACTGACTCAATCATAAAAGTAAAAGATAGGCCCTTCGCAGAGGGAAGCAGGGATTAAATCATGTTCTAGAGCTTTTCAAGTTTTGAAATCATATAAAGAGCATAAAAGTAAGATTTTGAGCGGTGTTTGTTGTTGTCAACGAATGGTAGCGGGCACTCTAACCCCCTTGCCAAACGAACCTTCCAAGAGCGGCTCCCATGAGGGACGGCATCTCTACCGAAGCAAGGTAGATCATCCCCCTTCTCTTTTGTTTACACATGTATTTTAGTTTTATTAAGGATGACACCCCCCAACCTTGGCTTTCTCAATCCATGGCTAACCGAATCCTCGGGTGCCTTCCAACATTCACATACCATGGAGGAGTGTCTATTGCAAAATTAAGTTGCTTACTCATAAATCAGAGCAAAACATGTGAAGAGAATTATTAATGAGAGTTATTAATTGGGGCTGGGAACCCCGTTGCCAGCTCTTATTGCAAAGTTATTGGATAAGCGGATGTGCCGCTAGTCCATTGTGAAAGTCCGCCCAACAAGATTGAAAGATAAAACACCACATACTTCCTCATGAGCTATAGAACATTGACACAAATAAGGAGTAATAGTTTGAATAATTTAAAGGTAGCACATGAAGTATTTACTTGGAATGGCAGAAAATACCATGTAGTAGGTAGGTATGGTGGACACAAATGGCATAGGTTTGGTCTAAGGTTATGGATGTATGAGAAGCATTCCCTCTCGATACAGGTCTTTGGCTAGCAAGGTTTGATAGCAAGCATAAAGGTTGAGGGAAACAAACAAATATACATATGATAGAAACAATCATGCATCTTTCCCATAAGCACAAGCAATTTTAACTTCAGAATACTAAACTCATTAGCATAGAGATAATAGAGTAATGTATCTAAGTGTATTTCTCTCTTCTATTCAAACATCCGGGTGTTGTTGCTATTGACCAATGCTAAGTTTGCCAAAACCAAATAGATTTACTTGATGCTCCCAAAGTGATATCAATACTCATGTCAAGAGTAATCATATAATGGAGATTGCAAACTAAAATAAGGTGTGCAAAAAGTAAATGATAAGACTTCTCATTAATATTCCATAACGATAACTCACACCAACGGATACATAGATAACTAACTAAGAGAGTGTTATCACCAGAATTTGACCAAGCCAGAGGTGGGCCGCGATCAAGACGGACTTGAAGATATATGCATGGGAGAAATATCGTGAATCGGCCTTTTATACCAAGTTGGGCTAAACTGCCCATGTATCTGTAACATATTAGATCGCATCTTAGTTTAGAAGTTAGAGTTTTACCCGTGCACGGTTTGGTGCACACCCACATTAGAAAGTCCCCTGGACTATAAATATGTATCTAGGGTTTATGGAATAAACAACAACCAACGTTCAACACAAACCAATCTCGGCGCATCGCCAACCCCTTCGTCTCGAGGGTTTCTCCGGTAAGCACCATGCTGCCTAGATCGCATCTTGCGATCTAGGCAGCACGAGCCTGCCTACGTTGTTCATGCGTTGCTCGTGCCGAAGCCTTTTGATGGCGAGCAACGTAGTTATCATAGATGTGTTAGGGTTAGCATTGTTCTTAGTATCATATGTCTGTCGTAGTGCAACCCTTGCGCATCTAGCCGTCCTTGTACCTCATCATGGGTGCAGGGGCGGCACCCCGCTTGATCATTATTTAGTAGATCTGATCCGTTACGGTTGCTCCTTGATTCATCAAGGATTAGTTTAACATCTGCAATAGTTAGGCCTTACAAAGGGTTGGAGGATCCAGCGGCGTGTAGGGTGTAGTTTGCTGGCCCTAGACGGGACGTTCCGAGGATCAACCTCGTGTTGGTTTTTAGGCCTTGTCTAGGTTTGGCTTACGATCACCGTGCGCGAGCGCGAGGCCCAATCGTGAGTAGGATGATCCGATTATGCGGTGAAAACCCTAAATCGTCGTGGATCTCATATGCTTTATCTTGATCAAGCAGGACCACCATATATTCGGCCACCTTGGACGAATCATGGGTGGATCGGCTCCATGAGCCGATTCACAGGATAACCTGAGAGCCGATCGAGGCTCGTATTTAACGTGTACGTGTGTTGGGGGGATGACCCCCGGTATGCCAAAGGTATGCCATACCGGATGGTCTCACCCTTCAAGATACCGGTTTAATGTTCATACCGGAATAGGAAGATAGAGTTTGGCTAAGTGAAGCTAAGCCGGTATCCCCAAGAGGGGTATACCGGAACCAGGAAGGAAAGGTACCGGCGCTCCGGAAGGAAGGGCATGTCGGCTGACTGGTCAAAGATTCCGTCAAGAGCTAAAGGACAAGGATGAGCTAAGCAAAGTAGCTTTAAACGAAGGCTAGAAGACAAAGAGGAGGATGACGGTCAAAGAAGCCGGAGGACGTCGGCCTCCTTGTTTAAAGAAGACCCCGGTGTCATCTGTGATTAAAGTAGCTTTATAAAGTATCTTTGTAAAGTAGTTTGTCTAGTCAAGGATCCCATTAGGGTTTCTTGTTCTGTAAGCCACCCTCTCCCCTATATAAGGAGAGGGGGCAGCCTCTTTTATACGAGATCCACGGTAGAGAGAACAACCTGTAACCTGTTTTGAGATCAATGAACATGGTGATCTAGAGCGAGTTCATCCTTGTGCCTCTCTTCTTCTACCTCTGGCCTTGGCCAAGTTCTTGAGGAAAGCATCCGGAAGTTCATCCATCTAGTCACAAACCCTCCCCCGAATCCTCTAGCGTCCATTCGGCCCCAAGATAAGCCATCCCATGGCATCTGTTCGTTCGCCACGACGACAGTTGGCGCCCACCGTGGGGCATGAAGTGGCGCTTGCTGGAGTTCATATTCGGGCGGGCCTCCTCGACATCAACGGCGAGCGCACGGTGTCCGCGCTCGTGGAACGCATCTACAACATGGACTTCATCAACGATAACGCCGGCTGCTTCGCCAACGGCGGCAAGTTCCCGCAGAACGGCCGCACCGTCGAGTTCGGCAGCATCCGCGTCTACCTCGGCACCGTCCCTGTGCGCCAGCGCCTCTCGCCGGTGCTGGTGGCGCCGGATCCGCCAAGATGGCTGTGTGCTGGCCGCGCCGCCGGCAGCGTGGAGGTCATGATGGCTGGTGCGGTCAACACCGGCAAGGGAGCTGTGGAGGAAGGAACTGAACGTGCCGCGTCGACTCGCCCGGCAAAGCCACCGCTGGAGCGTGACGCTGGCGTTGCAGGAGCTTCATCAGCACCACCGGCAACACCTCTCCAAGCGGCGATGAACACGCTGGCCACGCCCATCGCGCAGAACATCGACCCGGCAAAGGCTCAGGAGGAGCTGGAGGCCACGCGCAAGGCCCTGCTTACCGGCGGTGCCGACATCATCCGGGCGCAGCGCGAGCTGAACCTAACCCTACGTGAGTACAACGCTGCCCATGGCTTTGCTTCAGTTAGTGCTCATGCTGCTAGGATACCGGAAAACCGGCTTAAGGCCCGCAATCTAGATCAGGATCTGCGCAAAGAAGTTCTTGCCGGCAAGAGTGCATCTATATCTGTGAGCATTGTAGAAAAGCCTAAATACAGTAGTCCGGATAAAACTATAAAAGCCGCTAAAGCTGCAGTAGAGTTATGTGAGTCTCTTTCCGGTGACGAGTTGGTAAAGCAGCAGGAACGTGTAAAAGAGTTGTTGAAAACCATTGAGCAGCAAAATGCTGAGCAGCTAGCTAAGCTGAACGAGGCAGTGGCCTCAAAGTCCGCGCGTTCAACAAAGAATGCCGGAAGTAAGTCGCAGGGGCAGGCATCGTCCCCTCACCCGGACAAGAGAAGGGAAAAAGAGAAGAATGCACGGCAGATGACTGTGTATGATCCACTTCTTGCCGGAAAACAAAAAGCCGGGCAACATGATGCCGGTAGAAAAAGCCAAGGGGCAGATCGGGGCTACGCCAAGGGAGGCTATGCCGGAAACAATCATGCCGGTAGATATGAAACCAGGCAAAATTATCGAGCCGGAAGAGTGGCGTACGTGGATGAAGAAATGCCACCACCGGGATACCGGCAGGCAAGAGCCGCGGAACCGGAAGAGTACGATGAAGCAGATTCTGAGGTGGAACGAACAAGAGTCCACCGGAACCCTTTGGGAGAACGCCTAGGGGAGAGATGTTTGCCAGACCGGGATGCGAGGCACAGGCTGGACAGAGTACATCTATCTGCAATAGTTGAATGTGAAGGACCTCCTGGCCCGAGGTGCTTTGGCCCACGGATCATGAGAGAAGAACCACCGGTACGCAACTTCCAATTGCCCCGGGACACAAGAACGTACGATGGGACAACCAAGCCGGAAGACTGGCTGGCAGATTATGTCACGGCTGTTTATGTGGCTGGTGGTGGAGTGAACCGGCGTTGGGCGGTAAAAATCATACCGTCCTACCTCGTGGGTCCCGCGAGGATCTGGCTAAACAACTTGCCGGCAGGAAGTATTAACGGATGGTTGGACTTTGAGGAAGCATTTGTGAACAACTTCAGCAGCACCTACAAAAGGCCAAACCGGCCCCAACAGCTTGCGCTGTGTCAGCAGCGTGCGGGAGAACCAGACCGGGATTATCTCACCCGGTGGAACTCAATGAGAAACACATGTGAAGGAGTGATTGAGGCACAAGCCATTGCTTGGTTCAGTCAAGGATGCCGGAGAGGATCACCTTTGTGGCAAAGGCTGCAGAGAAGCATGCCCACAACCTTAGCAGAGATGATACGTGTGGCAGATAGCTATGCATTGGGAGACCCAATGCAACCGGCTGTACAGCCGGAGCAGTCGAATCCGCATCAGCAGCAATACCGGGATAACCGGAACAACAAAAGAAGGGAAGATTTCCCGGATCGAAGATATGCATCGCAGCAAGTTGCTGCCGTGCAGGAAAATTTTGATGCCAGCGGCAGTCAGAGACAAAAAACCGGATCGCAGCCGTGGGCGGGTCCTAAGAAGCAGTGGGTAGAAAAGAAACCCTGGGGCCAGAAAAAGAACTGGCAGGAACCCGTGAAATACACCATGGAAGCCGCCATGGACCAACCTTGCCGGTGGCACACGCCGAATCCGGATCACCCGTCGAACCACTTGACGAAGGATTGTTCTTGGACCAAGTTCTTGATGCAAAAGGGGGCGGTAAAAGATGCGCAGGCACCAGGGAGCCACATGCAGCAACAACAACAATTGCCACCTCCACCACCACTCACTGGAGCGAACGCCTTACCGGTGCAGCCTCAGCCAAACAGGCAGCAGTACCAGCAGGTTAACCGGGTGGAGCAAAACAATGACCAACCACCTCCACCGGCACCTTTAGGCCGGAATGTCTACGAGGACCCGCATCTATGCATGGTTGTCTTTGTCACTGAGCCAATGGACAGGCAGAGCGTGCATCGCCGTTCCATGGAGGTGAACGCCGTGATGCCGGCAGCTTCCAAAATATATGCTGTGGTCAGATCAGGAAATCACTTGGTCGTTCAAAGATCACCCCAAAGTCATGCCGAATCCGGGTGGATACGCTCTCGTTGTGGACCCAATCATGAAGGGGCCGGAAACTCGAGTAAAATTCAGCAAGGTGCTGATAGACAATGGTAGCAGCATAAACATCATGTACAAGCACACCATGCGTACGCTGGGCATAACAGAGAATATGCTGCAGCCGACTCACACAACTTTCCATGGGATTGTTCCCGGTTTGTCCTGCGCCCCGATAGGAAAAGTTCGGGTGGACGTGTCGTTTGGAGGACGCGACAATTGTCGTGTTGAAAACCTTGAGTTTGAGGTGGTGGACTTAGATAGTCCCTACCATGCCTTGTTGGGGAGACCGGCTTTGGCAGCTTTCATGGCATCAACCCATACGGCCTATCTCAAGATGAAGATGCCGGCACCTCGTGGACCGCTAACTGTGGTGGGGAACTATAAAGTCTCGATGGAAACTGCTTCTGCCGGATCAAACCTAGCAGAATCGCTGGTGATCGCGGAGGAGAAAAGGAGAATGCAAACTGCTGTTGCGCTGGCTCAGTCCTCAAAGTTGAGCCTAGCGGCAATGAGTGGAAGCTTGGACTCACCGGCATTCAAGCCAACCAACGAAACAAAGGACATTGTGCTGGATCCGGCTTACCCAGAGCGCACCGTTCGTATCGGTGCCGGCCTCAGTCAAGCATAGGAAAGCGCGCTCGTCAGCTTCCTCCGTGAGAATCGGAATATCTTCGCCTGGTCTACTGATGACTTGGTAGGTGTTCCGAGGGAGCTGGCTGAGCACTCTCTAAACGTCCGGAAGGATGCTAAGCCGGTGCGGCAACCTTTGCGCCGGTTCGCTGAGGATAGGAGAAAAATCATTGTAGAAGAAGTAACAAAGCTGCTGGTTACCGGTTTCATCGTGGAGGTCACGCACACAGAGTGGCTGGCCAATCCGGTTTTGGTCGAAAAGAAAAAAGATGAGAACCTGGAGGCAAAACTCGCAAAAATATGGCGCATGTGCATCGACTACACCAACCTCAACAAGGCTTGCCCAAGAGATCCTTTCCCTTTGCCCCGAATCGATCAAGTGATTGATTCTACTGCTGGGTGTGAGCTGTTGTCTTTCCTGGATGCCTATTCCGGCTTCCACCAAATCCCCCTGAAAAAAGAAGATCAAATAAAAACTGCGTTCATTACCCCGCACGGGGCTTATTGCTATGTTACTATGCCATTTGGTTTGCGCAACGCTGGTGCAACGTACCAGCGCTGCATGCAAAAATGTTTGTTTGATCAAATCGGAAAAAACGTGCAAGTTTATGTGGATGATATCGTGATAAAAACTAAAGTAAAAGATACTTTAATCGATGACATCCGGCAAACATTTGATAACCTAAGGCGGTTCCGGATGAAACTCAATCCGGCAAAATGCACCTTTGGTGTCCCTGCCGGCAAGCTGCTTGGTTTCCTTGTGTCAAGCCGCGGCATTGAGGTTAATCCGGTAAAAATCCGGGCAATAGAGAGAATGACTATCCCACGAGAACTGAAAGATGTGCAAAAGTTTACCGGAAGCTTGGCATCGCTAAGCCGGTTCATAAGCAGGCTAGGAGAAAAGGCCTTGCCGCTTTACGCTTTGATGAGAAAATCGGATACTTTCGTCTGGACCACGCAGGCAGACGCAGCGTTTAAAGAATTGAAAAACATGCTCGTGACGGCCCCAATTTTGGCCTCGCCCTTGGAAAGAGAACCTATGTTGCTTTATATAGCGGCAACGAACCGGGTGGTTAGTGTTGTGGTTGTGGTGGAAAGAGAAGAGGAAGGAAAAACCGTCCAGAGGCCGGTATACTACCTGAGCGAGGTGCTCTCCTCATCAAAACAAAACTACCCACACTTCCAAAAAATGACTTATGGCGTGTTTATGGCCGCAACCAAGCTCAAGCATTACTTTGAGGAGCACCCCATGAAGGTGGTGAGTGAGGCACCCATCTCCGATATCATGGGCAACAAGGATGCCAGCGGCAGGATTGCAAAATGGGCAATTCAGCTATCACCGTATGTGCCGGTATATGAAAGAAGAGATGCCATAAAATCGCAAGCTTTAGCTGATTTCTTGGTCGATTGGGCGGAGATACAATACAAACCGCCAGAACACAAAATAGAGTATTGGAAGATGCATTTTGACGGATCCAAGCTCAAGGAGGGCCTAGGTGCCGGTGTAGTACTCACCTCACCAAAAGGAGACCACCTCCGGTACGTTTTACAAGTGCACTTCAGGGCATCAAACAATGTCGCTGAGTATGAAGCTCTAATACATGGGCTCAAGGTTGCAAAAGAAATCGGGGCGCTTAGGATCATTTGTTATGGTGATTCAGATCTTGTGGTGCAACAGTGCTCCGGAGATTGGGACGCGAAAGATGCCAACATGGCCTCATACCGGTTTCATGTGCAAAAGATTGCCGGATTCTTCGAAGGGTGTGAGTTTCACCATGTGCCGCGCGCGGAAAATGAGGCCGCGGATACCTTATCCAAACTAGGTTCGTCCAGGCAAGAAATTCCTCCCGGAATAGCTCTGGCGCACTTGAGAGTTCCATCAATCAAGCCCAGTCCGGAGTCGGAATCGATTTTTGTACCGGAATCACATGTGGTGCCAATGGAGATTGACGAAGGAAACCCGGGGACTACTCCGGCAAACTCGGGGACTGTACCGGTAAACTCGGGGACTGCGACGCCCTTGCCGGAAGAGGCAATGCTTGTGGACAGCATGGACATAGACATGCCGGTGTTTGTGGTTAGAGAGGCACCATCTTGGGTTAAACCTATTAAGGAATTCCTGATCAACGGCACCTTGCCGGTTGACGAAAATGAATCAAGAAGGATACAGAGAAGGTCCAAAGCGTACACCATCATCAATGGTGAGGTATACAAGAGAAGTGTTACCGGTGTCCTCCAAAGATGTGTGGAGCCGGAAGAAGGAAGAGAAATGCTAGAGGAAATTCATCGAGGAGAATGCGGGCACCACGCCTCTTCGAGGGCTTTGGTAGCAAAGGTGTTCCGGCATGGGTTCTACTGGCCCACAGCCTTGGATAATGCTGAGGATTTGGTAAGGAAATGCAACGGCTGCCAGAGGTACGCTAAGCAAAACCATACCCCAGCATCCGGCTTAAAAACCATACCGTTAACTTGGCCTTTCGCTGTTTGGTGCCTGGACATGGTCGGACCGTTCAAAACCGCAAGGGGAAACATGACTCACATCTTGGTAATGGTGGATAAGTTCACCAAGTGGCTGGAAGTGAAGCCTATCGCAAAATGTGATGGCCATACAGCAGTAAAATTCCTAAAAGATGTAATCCTACGATATGGATACCCACATAGCATCATAACTGACAATGGCACGAACTTTGCCCAAGGAGAATTCAAGCGATTCTGTGAAAGCAAAAACATCCGGCTGGATTTGTGCTCAGTGGCGCACCCGCAAGGCAATGGCCAAGTTGAGAGAACGAATGCTTTGGTACTTTCCGGTATCAAACCAAGACTCATTGATGCAATGGAAAAGTCGCCGGGATGTTGGATCGATGAGCTACCGTCAGTGCTGTGGAGTCTAAGAACAACTCCGAACCGGTCTACCGGATACACGCCATTCTTCATGGTTTATGGAGCAGAAGCGGTCATACCAACCGACATTCTCCATGATTCCCCAAGGGTGCAACTCTATACCGAAGAAGAGGTAAAAGAGGCCCGGGAAAATGATGTGGACTTGCTAGAAGAAGCAAGAGAGCTAGCTTTGGCAAGAACAGCCATTTACCAGCAAAACCTCAGACGCTATCATAGCGGGAAGGTAAACCCAAGGGTATTCCAAGAAGGAGACCTAGTTTTACGCCTGGTGCAGCGCACTGAAGGCAGACACAAGCTGTCCCCTCCATGGGAAGGACCTTTCATTGTGAGCAAGGCTCTCCACAATGATGCATATTACCTAATCGATGCGCAGGAATGGAAGAAGGGAAAGGCGGACAAATCCGGAGACGAGACCAAGCGCCCGTGGAACGTAGCCTTGTTACGTCCTTTCTACTCTTGAAGTTGTGGTGTAAGAAGTTCCTTTTTGTACCTTATATGCTATGAATAAAAAGATGTCGGAACCTCGAATAAGTCTCGGGGACTTGCCTTATTGAATTGCATGAAACATGTCTATTTTTTCTGTTTACCGGTTGCTTATTGAACGTTTTTTCTTTCCGGTTTAGTAGTGTGCTAAACCCTACCGGAGTCTTTGACTCTGCTGTTGTCCATAACTTGGCTTCATGGCAAGCAAGATAAACCGGTAGGGAATAAGCACATGAACTGTGGAGAGGGAAACCGGGAAAGAACAATCCGGAAAAATTTAACTAACCCCGGTCATACCGGTTTTTTGCAAAACTTCGAGTTATTTCTAAGTTCAAGAAAATGCTTATTTGGTGAAAGAACCTTGTGCTCATATGCCAAAGAACGCCCAGAGAAGGCAGGCAGAGTCAAGGCAAAAGAACCAAGTGTGCATCGAATTGGATGCGTAAACAATTTGGAAGTCTTTGCAAGTGCGAGATAAAAGCGTAACCAAACGCAAAAACGCTAAGGCAAATTTAAAATAATTAGCTACCGGTATAACCTACCGGCACAAAATGTTGTACGACAACCATCAGCGGACTTAAAGTTTTACATCATAAGCCCCGGCATACCGGGGCAGAATTTAACAAAACATTGTTTTAAGCCACACAGGGCCAAGGAGCATGACAGTGAATCTTAAGACAGATATTCAAGCAGCAGGAGCTTCAGGAGGAGCGTCGCCAGCACCAGCATCGTCAAGAGGCTCCTCCTCGGCTTCATCTTCCTCCTCGTCAAGATAATCTTGGACGCCATGAGGGGGAGGGATGAAGGTGCGCATTTCGGCGTACTCCGCGATGCGGTACGCGCGATCCTGCCTCTTGGCGGCAAGGATCGGGTCCAGATCGGTTTCCGCGCCTTCGCGCACTCCGGTGAGGGCATCCAGGTCGAGCTCCGGGTACCAGGAGCAAGCGACGCGGAGGGCAGAGTCTGCTCCAGCGCGGGCAGCAGAGCACTGCCATTCGCGGATCCTCCTGCCGGCGCCCTTGAGGCGATCGCTGATCAGAGAGAAAGTGTCCGGCACCACCTCGCCAGGCCAAAGAGTCCTGAAGAGCTGGGAAGCTACATCAGGAATGTCAGACAAGTTGCGATCAATTGCGCGCATGTGAGACACCCGCGCGTTAAGCGCGACCAGGTGGTCATGGGGCGTCCACGGCACGGCAAGATTCGCCTGGCCCTGGGTAGTGCGGCGCGCGTTGACCTTCTTGACAGCATGCGTCTGGGAGTCCGGAAAGAGGCCTGTGCAAAGAAAAAAGGCTAAGGAAAAGAATCCGGAAGAAAAAGACTCCGGAAGACAAAGAGACCGGAAGAAAAGATAGCGAAAAGAAAATGAGGTCGGAGGAAAAATGGCTTGTATGCGATAGTCAAAGAACTCACGATGGGCAAGGGCGTCAGTTTGAAGGATCAGCTGGTTGCATTCCTTATGCTCCTCCTCCAACCGCGCGACCTTCTCCTCGGCAGCCTTCCGGGCCTTGGCCAGCTCCTCCAGCTCAGCTCGCAACACCACAGTGGCGTTGCTGGCGTTTTCCAGGGCCTCGTTCATCTTGGCCGCTGCGTCAGCTTCAGCGGCTTCGAGAACCTTGGCATGGTCAAGACCTAGCTGGATAAGCTGGGACTTAAGCTCCTGGTAGCTGGTCTTCTGGGCGCTCAGCTCCTCCTGATGCTGTTTAATGAGCTGCTCCTTCTCCACTGCAACCCGGAAAGGAAGGTGTAAACAAGAAGGTGTTGGTAAAATTCAAAGTAAAGACAAGATAGCAGAAGGAAAAAACAAAGTCGTACGTTGGGCGTTGGCGAGCTGCTCTTTGAGAGCATCAATGGAAGCTTCCGGGATCACTGTCAAGCAGAAATTACAAGTGTTAGAAAGAAAAAGGTACCGGTAAGAAAGATGCCGGCAGAACAAAAGTTTACCTTGGCACTTGTCGTGTGCCTCAGCAAGCTCCCGGTGCTCCCATAAGAGCTCCTCAAAGAGGGTCTTCCGAGCGTCAGCCGTGAGCTGTTCAAGGCAAAAGAGATTAGTAAAGTTCCGTGCTAAGAACAAAGTGCTTAACCCGAAGCTCGGGGACTGGCAGTGCCGGTTTCGCGCGTTCTAAGGTGAGTTTCGTGCTAAGAACAGAGTTCTTAACCCGAAGCTCGGGGACTGGCAGTGCCGGTTTCGCGCTAAGTTTTTAAAGTTCAAGTTTTGTCCTGAAAGCTGCGCTCTCACCACAAAACTCGGGGACTGGCAGTGCCGGTTTCGCTAAGTTTTCAAAGTTAAGTTTTGTCCTGAAAGCTGCGCTCTCACCACAAAACTCGGGGACTGGGAAGATAGACAGGAGAGAAACCGGCATAAATTAAAAGATAAGAATAAACCCGGAAAAGAAGGAAACCGGTAACAATTGAGGAAAATTAGTAAAGCGTACCATCAGATTGTTCGTGGCGTCGTACCACGCACTATCCAGCTCTTTCACGGCGCAGCGGAGCCGCGTGAAGTGCTCCTCGGAAGACCGGTTCCCAACGGGATCAGGTGCCGGCAGCCTGTCCTTGCCCAAGCCGCGGGTCGCCGGAGTAATATCCGCGGCGTTCCACTTCTGGGCGTAGGGCAGAAGATGCCCCAGATCCTGGCCTCTGCGCTTAAAATCAGTGATACGGCCAAGAAGACCGGTGGCCTTGGCGACAGTATCCTTGGCGGCCTTGGAGACGTGCAACACCAGAGGCTGCTGGCCGGCAGAAGAGGCGCTGGGAGCCGTCGCCTTCCCCTTAATAAGCCTGGAGGTCCTGGGCGGTGGCGCGGCAGAAGCGGCCCCGGAAGGCTGGGCGCCAGGAGCACTTGGCGGCGGCATAAGGATGGTCCGTGGAGAAGGGGGAGCGGTAGGCGCACCACCCGGGTTGGAACCTTCCGGCGCGGAGGACTCCGGCGCGGAAGTTGTCTTTTTCTCAAGGACAGGAGGAGCTGGAGGCTCCGCCTGCCCGGCAACATTTTCTTCTCCGGCACCGATGTTGCTGGTGCCGGTGTCTTGGTTCTCTGGGAAGAAGGAAAGATCCTCCTCCGTGCGGTGATCTGATGATGAAGGGGCCGCACGCCTCGAACTTGTTGTGCCCCCCGAAAGGGAGGCAGAGGTGTTACCGACACCAGGTGGTGCCGGGCTTGAGTGGGGAGGAGGAGTCGAGGTTCTTGCGGAACCCTCAGATTCTGACGGCCTTGGGCCAAGCTTGAGCGCAGGGCTAAGAAAAAGAAAGAGAGATGGTTGGAAGAAAGCAACCGGAAAAAGAACTTGGCAAAAAAGAGGCAAGCCAGAAAATGAGAAACTTACCCGGAAGCGGTTGGCATCTGCTTGCGCCCGTAGCGGCGCACGCCCACCTTCTTCTCCCCCAAGGGCTCAGTCCGGAAGCGCTTGGAGGGAGGGGCCTCGCTGGAGCCATCGTCAGTTGACGGCCGTTTGTTCTTTTGGCCCTGGGCCATGAGCTTGTCCACAAACTCATGGCCGGCCTCGGCGCGCAGGGGCGGCACGTGCTCATGGATCTATGAATTGAACAAGGCTAAGAAACAACTCGGAGGAAAACGATAACGGAAAAGTAAGAGAAACCGGAAAAGAAAATACCTCAAGCATAACCAGGTCATCAGAGGACCCGGTTGGCTTTGGCGGAGACCGGCCCAGACGAGATGCCGGGGTCTTGCCCATCTTCAGATCCTTCCAGAAAATGTAGGGATCTGGGTCGAAGGAGTCGAGGGCCCGCTTCCGGCAAATTCCTCGCCGCTCGGCTTCGATGAGGGGGAAGCGGTCCTTGGCCTAAAACATGAAAAAGAAAGTAAGCCAAAGCAAAAGGTTACCGGCAAAAAACAACCTCAATCGCATAGTCCCTTACTTCCTGGGTTGGAGGGTTAGTAGTGCTGAAGGGGAGGAGGCCCCATTCCCAGTTAAAAGGCATAGCAGTTTGGCAAATCTGCTTAGCCTTGAGAACAACGTCCTTCTTGCTAAGGGGAAGGCCTGTGATCTTGGTAGGATCGCCAGGGCCGTACATCTCGCTCATCCTATGCACACGGCGCTTCAGAGGAAGTACCCGACGCGAGATAAAAGTGCGGACGATATCGTCGGAGCAGATGCCGGTGTCCTTCATCTTCTGTTTCATAAAGCGTATAATCCGGTTGGTCTCGTTGTGAGCCTCCTTCGGATTGTAGCTCCAGTTGGTCTTTGCGGGCGGCGCCGGATCAAAAGGAGGCAGACAAATGAGATCTGCGGGGCCGTTGTTCTTCACATAGAAAAACGTCCCTTGCCATAACCGGCAAGACTCCAGGCCGGAGAACTTAAAAAAGGGGCTCCCTTGACGGGAGCTGATGATGCAAGACCCGCATTGCACGGGGGGTTTGGGTGCAGGAATGTCTACGCCCTGAACGGAGTTAATCCGAAGAGCAAAGAAGCGGGCAAACGTCTCGCGAGTGGGACGAATGCCGATGTAGGCCTCCATGAAGGTGGTGTAGCAAGAAAGGTAAAAGATGGAGTTGCCAGGAAGATGGTGAGGTTGGAGCTTGTAGAAATCTAGAAGATCAAGGAAAAAAGAGGAAGGAGGAAGGCCAAAGCCACGCTCAAAGTGAGCAAGGAAAACAACGCGTTCGCCGTCCTGAGGTTCCGGTACTATTTCATCATCAGGAATCCGGCAAGTGACTCCTTCCGGAATCCTGCGGGACCGGTATAACCAGTCGATCTCATACTTAGTAACATTGGAGCCCATCCAGGCTCCGCGGGTGATTGGGGAAGGCTCTTCGCCAGATGATTGGCTAGAGCTACTCGAGGTCTCACCAGAGCTACTCGCTCCAAGGTGGCTGCCGGATGCTTGGCTAGAGCTACCGGATTCTAGATGGCTACCGGCATCTTGAGGGCTACCGGCATCTTGATGGCTACCGGAACTTTGCTGACTACCGGATTCCTGCTGGTTGCCGGAATCTGTCTTCATCGAATCTGAAGATATAGATTCGCCGGAAGATTGTTTGCTATGTCTAGCGGAAGAAGAAGAGGAAGATGCGGAGGAAGATTCCTCGTCAGACATTGGATGGGAGGCGAAAGAAACAGAAATCCCACACTTGAACCCCGCGCGAAGATCTACGAGTAAGAGAAAAGCCAAAGAAAAAGGAAGAAATAAGAACACCGTAGACCCCAGATCTGAAAAGCGAGCAAATGGCGAGCAAAGCAAGATTGGAACTGACCTCGAGCGCTGCAGTAGTTGAGGAAGACTTTCCCCGGCGAAGGAACGGACCTGCGGCCGGCGACGAGCTCTGCCGACGGCGAGGCGGTGAAGGTCAAGAAGCAGCGAGAATGCAGCGCGCTTGAAGAAGACGCTGCAGAAGCTCTCCGCACGACGAGGTCCGGCGAGGGCGCGGCGTAAGTTCGCCGGGCGGCGAAACTCAGGCGAGCAGCGGCGGACGAAGTGCGGTGAAGGAGCGCAGAGGCGAGGAGCACTATGCGCGAAGGTAGGGGAATGCGAAGAAGAGGAAGAAGAAGGGGCAGTTGAGTTTATAAAGGAGAGAGTAAGTGGGCCGAAAACCGCTGGGCCTACGCGGGTTGCCTCGCGGCCCGCGACGGTTCGCGTCGCTGATCGCCACGTGGTATAGAGATACACGCGAAAAAGAAAAGGCCACACGGAGGCGCACACGGGATGCGAAGCGGTGAGTGGGATCTGCAGCGGTGCATTAAATGGGCGCGCAAGTGTCAATACGAAGTGACAACTGACACTGGCGCGACAGTCACAGTGCGCATGTCTCTGACAGGCACAGAACCCGATATATTCTCGACCTCGTCGAGGAGATACTTAATGACCAAGATGCCGGAAGAAAAGTTGCCGGAGAATGCCTTGCAAAGAGAGAAGGCATGAGTCCGGGCAAAGATGCCGGAGCCAAGTTGAGCGCCGGATAGATTAAACTGGTATGCAAGAACGAGAGAACTCGGCATGGTCCGTTGGATAGAATCCGCCAGACTATACCAGCTTCGGGGACTAATGTTGGGGGGATGACCCCCGGTATGCCAAAGGTATGCCATACCGGATGGTCTCACCCTTCAAGATACCGGTTTAATGTTCATACCGGAATAGGAAGATAGAGTTTGGCTAAGTGAAGCTAAGCCGGTATCCCCAAGAGGGGTATACCGGAACCAGGAAGGAAAGGTACCGGCGCTCCGGAAGGAAGGGCATGTCGGCTGACTGGTCAAAGATTCCGTCAAGAGCTAAAGGACAAGGATGAGCTAAGCAAAGTAGCTTTAAACGAAGGCTAGAAGACAAAGAGGAGGATGACGGTCAAAGAAGCCGGAGGACGTCGGCCTCCTTGTTTAAAGAAGACCCCGGTGTCATCTCGTGATTAAAGTAGCTTTATAAAGTATCTTTGTAAAGTAGTTTGTCTAGTCAAGGATCCCATTAGGGTTTCTTGTTCTGTAAGCCACCCTCTCCCCTATATAAGGAGAGGGGGCAGCCTCTTTTATACGAGATCCACGGTAGAGAGAACAACTCTGTAACCTGTTTTGAGATCAATGAACATGGTGATCTAGAGCGAGTTCATCCTTGTGCCTCTCTTCTTCTACCTCTGGCCTTGGCCAAGTTCTTGAGGAAAGCATCCGGAAGTTCATCCATCTAGTCACAAACCCTCCCCCGGATCCTCTAGCGTCCATTCGGCCCCAAGATAAGCCATCCCATGGCATCTGTTCGTTCGCCACGACGACAACGTGTGTGCCCTGCAGGAAACTAAGCGAGGCATCATCCACACCTTCCTGACCAGGTATAGGTCAGGTGGCACGCCCTTGCAATTTGCATCGGCGCGCGACCAGGAGGCTTTGCGGGCCGTCGCTCTGAGGGACTGGGGCCAGCCGCAGCCCTAGTTGTTCCCGGCTCTACGGTGTTGACCAGTCGCTGCCCGCCGGTGGGTTTCTGACGTCAACACATTCTGGCACGCCCGGTGGGACAGCATCTACATCTTCGACATCCACCACATCGCCATCTACATCCGAGATGGCGGAAGGCACTCCGGTCAAGCACGAGGACCTGGCTGACAAACTCAAGAAGGAGCATAACAAGGTCAAGGCGGTCCTCGGAACCAAACTCGTCGGCTCCTGTGGGAAGACCCGTTCGCACGGCATCAAGCTCGACGGAGACACACGTCCGTTGCCTGATGTCAACACGGTCGATCTCAGCCACTCCATAAGAGAACCAGGGTTCTCTTTCGATGCCAATATGGCAGGGTTCGTGATTCGCCATGACGCGGACAAAGCAGAGAGCAGCCACTCTCGTGGCAGAGAGAGAGAGGAGGCCGCTCCACGCGACCGGCCCCAAGGCGACGATAGACGGTACCTAACCACAGAGGAGGCGAAAAGCATATGGTATCAACACCCACGCGCCGTACATCTCCTCAACAAGTATGAGCAGCAATATGACCGACGTCGGCACTACGACGAAGACGATAGGTCCAATGCAGAGGACAGGAGGTACCGTCAGCGTGACGGAGGCAACGACGGATACGAACGTCACGCTAGAAGAGGGTCAAGGGAGCCGGACAACGTGGATAGGCACTGGGACTGCCCCTTCTTCAGACACTGCTGGGATTCCGGAATGAGCCGATTACCAACGATCGGCAATTGCCCAGAATGTAAACAAAAGAAGAAGGGTACAGCTAAGGTGTCCGTGTTCGAGCGTCTAGGGCCTCTCCCGCCCTGGAGCAAGCATGCTGAGTCTGTTTAGATGGAAGATCGCGAGGAACTAGAGGACGATGATGAAGAGGATAAGTATCATCGGCCAAGATGGTGTCCTGATGGGCTCAGCCGCTCCCAAAAGCGAAGGGTTCAGCGACTACGTGCGTTAGAAGAAGCCGAAAGGTTATATTTGCACGCGTTGAGGAAGGCGCGGCCTGACCTGGCTGCCAAAATTCAACGAACCCTGGACGAAGAAGGGCGGCCACAAAGAAAAGAGTGGCGCCCCAAGCAAAGGAAAGCCGATGAAGAAACATCGGCTGGCACAAACATGGTCTTCATCCTTCCGGCCGGAATTTAGTGCTCCAAGGTTATACGAAGCACCTGTGGCGCAATTGGACTGCGGCCCACGGCCGGTCATCTTCGAGAAGCCACGAGAAAGAAGTTACAGGCATCTGAAAGCCCTGTACGTGCGAGGATACATCAATGGGCAGCCTGTCAACAAGATGTTGGTGGACACCGGAGCGGCAGTTAACATTATGCCATACTCCATGCTACGTCGGTTGGGACGCTCCAGCTCGGATTTGATCAAAACCAATGTAACACTGAGCGATTTCAACGGCCAAGCGTCTGACGCGCAAGGTGTTCTGAATGTGGATCCGACCGTAGGAAGGAAGACTATCCCTACGACGTTCTTTATTGTCGACAGTAAGAGCACCTATGCTGTACTGCTGGGAAGAGATTGGATCCACGCCAACTGCTGCATTCCATCCACGATGCATCAATGCCTAATACAGTGGGATGGAGATGAAGTGGAAGTCGTCCACGCAGATGATTCAGCTGAGATTTCGACGGCCGGCATGGACATTTGGGAGACATCAGGCCAAGAGCCACTCTCAGGCATCAATCTGGACGACTGCGAACGCATCGATGTAACAAAGAACGGGGTGAGGCTGGTTTTATCCACCGGACTGACCGTGTAGCAAGAACAACATCGATGAACAGAGATGGCGAGGCTGATCCCGGTGATCGGCCCCAAAAATTGTGGAGGAACATTACAAAACCTTCACCGAGCAAGCAACGTGGAGGCCGATTCCAGCAATCGGCCAAGATTATCCTCACCATCTATTTTGCCTGGGATCAAACGTTTGACCCAACAGGGACTACCTGAAGAGCCGATACCATCAATTCTCTTGACAGAATCGGCTCGGGGGGGCACCTAGGTGGATAAAACACGAGGATATGAGATAATACTATCAAGTATGGGGGCCGATACACAAATCGGCCTAAGAATTTAAAAAAAAAAATTGAGCACAGCCGATGCAGAGACATCGACTTAAGAATAAAAAGCCGGTGCACGGTCATCGACTCAAGGGATACGACTGTTGCAAGCAGAAGCCTGATGGAGCAGTCACCAAGGTACGTGGCGAGGTTCTACGGAAGGCATCCCTCAGTCGAATGGTTGGTGGCTTCATTGACAAATCCTCGAGGACAGCAGCGCCTGTGTAAGCATGCAGGTCAGGTTCGGCCAATAAACGTTCAATTGGCTGAGGCATCTCCTCCTAGGATTTGACCAAGGTGGCAACTTCATCAGACATCGTCACCATAAATCGCATTGGTCTGCTTGAGGTGATAAGGGGGCTGCTGATCCTTCCAGAGCCGTCCTAGTACACTATCCCTCCGGGCGTAAGCTTCCCTGCCAAGTTTTGATGAAGAGCTGGAATGACTCGGGGGGCAGATCACTTTGGAGGTTCTCTGCTATTAACAGCCGATTTGGTCAGAATCGGCTGATGCTGCACCACGGTTGAGAAACTGGTAGTGGCCCGAGGCGGCTGGTGCACTTTCACTCTCGCCTTGGTCAAGGCTCGGGGGGCAGCTAGCCCTGAAGTTTCTTCGCTCTGAAAAGCTGATGATGATGAAATCGGCTGTCTCTGCATCGTGACCATGCTGAACAGGAGAGCTCTTGCAGAGTAAAACCACCAGGGTTGGCAGGAGGAGTGTGAAGAAGGAGCCATCATCGTTGATCAGGCTCTGGACCAGTTTGTTGCTGCAAGGAAATGGAGCATCACAAGGACAGTTGTGGGCGTATGGTGCTTGTGCTGCAAAAGTGTTAGCCTCAACAGTCGAGTTGGTCCAGCAACGGTCCTAGGGACCTCATGAAGGCAAAGAGGATCTGGATGAGAAGGATGCGGCAGAGGAATGTCTGAAGTTTGAAGTTAATAAGGAAGCTGGACATTATTGTTGGAGTTTGCCGCTAAGTCTAACATCCCATTCAGTTGAATCTGCATTTCCAAGTTCTGAGGTTTGCACGATTGTGGCTTGGCCCTGTTTGACCGAGAGTTTGGAGATCCGGATGGATTTATCTCAAGAATTATCAAGAAAGAGACCGATGTGCTGCCATCGGCTCATTGAGCATCGATCGAATCGACAATCGGTAGATTCAGTACGAAGGGCAATCGGCTAAATCGTCACCAAGGAAATCAGTAAGATCAAATTGGGGAATTCTTCATTGATAAACAAGGATTTCTTACATAAAGAGCCGATTGCTCTCAAAAGGCATTGCTAGGGGGAACATTGCCCCGTCCACTACTCCTAGCTCTACCCTATCTAGGGGCCGCTGCTGCCCTCGTCGTCGTCTTCATCACTGTCGTCGGTGCTGCTCCCGGCCGGCTCATCATCGCTGATGTGGCGGCCATCGGCGGGACCTTCGTTGTCCTCATCCACCTCGTCAGCGTCATCGTCGCTGTCGAAGTCGCTGAAATTGCCGGGCCAGGGCAGTGGCGCTTGGCCGGTGGCTCGTCGGAGGAGTTGTCATCTTCTTCCTCCTCCTCCTTCTCTTCCGCCTCCTCGGAGGAGGGGGGCCCGTCCCAGGAAAGGTGGTCGTCGTCGCTGTCCTCCACCGCTTCCTCATTGGCAAGGAAGCAGAGGTCGCTCTCCCCATCGGTCAGGGACTGGTCGTCCTCTGACCAAATGGAGAAGTTGTGGCTCGGGTCGTCCCCGGCCTCGATGGCGCGGCGGGTGTTGGCCGCATGGGCCTCCACCGGGTCCCACTCCGGCGTCGGCTCGCGGAAGGGGGAGGACTGAGCGGAAAGACCCGATGAAGAGGAAGAAGAGGAAGACATGGCGGCAGAGGAGGGCTTTTGGAAGTGCTAGTGCGAAAGGGGATGAAGGAGGAAGCTACAGGAAGTGGCCAAATAAAAGGGGGAATTTATGGTTTAATGCCTAAGCAGTTCCCGAAGACGTGGTGCCAGAACCGTCAAATCGTGCAGAGAAGTTGAGAAGGCAAGTTATCATGACGAGGACTCTGCGACGGTTCTGCTCTGCCACGACATGACCCGACGAGAGAAAAGCATAATGATTTTGGAAATGTCATTTCCAAAACCAGGGGGGCATGTGTTATCACCAGAATTTGACCAAGCCAGAGGTGGGCCGCGATCAAGACGGACTTGAAGATATATGCATGGGAGAAATATCGTGAATCGGCCTTTTATACCAAGTTGGGCTAAACCGCCCATGTATCTGTAACATATTAGATCGCATCTTAGTTTAGAAGTTAGAGTTTTACCCGTGCACGGTTTGGTGCACGCCCACATTAGAAAGTCCCCTGGACTATAAATATGTATCTAGGGTTTATGGAATAAACAACAACCAACGTTCAACACAAACCAATCTCGGCGCATCGCCAACCCCTTCGTCTCGAGGGTTTCTCCGGTAAGCACCATGCTGCCTAGATCGCATCTTGCGATCTAGGCAGCACGAGCCTGCCTACGTTGTTCATGCGTTGCTCGTGCTGAAGCCTTTTTGATGGCGAGCAACGTAGTTATCATAGATGTGTTAGGGTTAGCATTGTTCTTAGTATCATATGCTGTCGTAGTGCAACCCTTGCGCATCTAGTCGTCCTTGTACCTCATCATGGGTGCAGGGGCGGCACCCCGCTTGATCATTATTTAGTAGATCTGATCCGTTACGGTTGCTCCTTGATTCATCAAGGATTAGTTTAACATCTGCAATAGTTAGGCCTTACAAAGGGTTGGAGGATCCAGCGGCGTGTAGGGTGTAGTTTGCTGGCCCTAGACAGGACGTTCCGAGGATCAACCTCGTGTTGGTTTTTAGGCCTTGTCTAGGTTTGGCTTACGATCACCGTGCGCGAGCGCGAGGCCCAATCGTGAGTAGGATGATCCGATTATGCGGTGAAAACCCTAAATCGTCGTGGATCTCATATGCTTTATCTTGATCAAGCAGGACCACCATATATTCGGCCACCTTGGACGAATCATGGGTGGATCGGCTCCATGAGCCGATTCACGGGATAACCCGAGAGCCGATCGAGGCTCGTATTTAACGTGTACGTGTGTGCCTCCGCAGGAAACTAAGCGAGGCATCATCCACACCTTCCCGACCAGGTATAGGTCGGTGGCACGCCTTGCAATTTGCATCGGCGCGCGACCAGGAGGCTTTGCGGGCCGTCGCTCTGAGGGACTGGGGCCAGCCGCAGCCCTAGTTGTTCCCGGCTCTACGGTGTTGACCAGTCGCTGCCCGCCGGTGGGTTTCTGACGTCAACAGAGAGATACTTCCACATTGCATACTATTCCATATGATAACTTCCCTACTCATGATATGACACTACTTGATAGTAAAAGATAAAGGTAGTGATGATGTGATACCGCGGCACTCCCCCAAGCTTGGAACAAACCAAGGGGATGCCAATACCGATGATGAATTACTCCTTCGGTGATGATGGTGATGGATTCCTCTCGACAAACTTCTTAACCAGCTCCTTTAAATCTTCAATCTCATAGGTGAGGTTGCGAATCAGTTCCGAGTTGTGCTCAACGCGGCTCATAATCATGTCAGGTGGTGAATTCCAACTCCTAGAGTTGTTTCCCCATCCTTCAGCTTCAGATTTCATCTCTCCTGCAATGTCAGAACGATCTATATCCCAATTACTTGGCAACACTACCTTGGGGGTCCTTTCAGTTTGACGATCGTAGATTAGATTGCGGTAAGGGTTGTAATTGCTCGGAGAAGATGTCCTTGGAGCCAAGTAATGACGCGGAACCGCTCCTCCGGTAGCGATTCGTGCACTCCTCTTGATGTTGGATGGATTTGATATCACGCCAATACTTGCAACGGTGGCACGCTGTTGTACCTGCGGAGCTTCCTCCACTTCTTCCTCATCCTCTCTTGCGTCTTCTTCCTTAAGTTCCGGGTCTTGAATATCTTCCTTCAAAGGTCCCTTGTCCTTGTTGTTGGAGACCATGGTGCTTCTAGATCAAAACAAATCTGGCAGAAAACAGCTCGAAACAAAACACGACGAGAAAACGATATTACGGACCTCCAGGGGTCCGGGGGATTATATAGCAAATATTTTTACGACAAAAGGAAGGTTCCAGGCCGAAAACGAGTGGAAACGGGACGCCGAGGCGGCCAGACCATAGGTCGGCGCGGGCCCAGGTCAGGCCGCGCCGGCCTATGGTGGCACCCCCTCGTGCGTCCTTTCCACTCCGTTTCGAACTCGTAATTTTTCATATTTTCTAAAAACAGCAAAGTATTGTTCGGAAAGGTAAACTCGGACTTTTTATTACCTGTACTGTTACCTATTCAAAGTCGAGTTCTGGCGGACTGTCAATTTGTCCTTTGATGAAAGCCTCCGGTGTTTCCACTTGAATAATATCAACATCAACATTATAAGAATCACCCGAGATATAATGCTTTAGTCTTTGTCCATTCACCACTTGTGTGGCATTGCCTTGGAGAGAGCTAATTTTAATTGCTCCTGAACGATACACCTCCTCAACAACATATGGTCCTTCCCATTTCGAGAGTAATTTCCCGCAAAGAATCTGAGACGAGACCGATACAAAAGGACTTTATCCCCAATATTAAACTCTCTTTTGATAATCCTTCTATCATGCCATTTCTTAACTTTTTCTTTAAAGAGTTTAGCATTTTCATAAGCTTCACTTCTCCATTCATCTAGAGAACTTAATTGCAACAACCTCTTATTACCAGCTAATTTAGGATCTTTATTTAGTTCTCTAACAGCCCAATAAGCTTTGTGCTCTAGTTCTAAAGGTAAATGACAAGCTTTTTCATAAACCATTTTATAAGGTGACATTCCCATAGGATTTTTATAAGCAGTTCTATAAGCCCATAGTGCTTCTTTCAATTTGCTAGCCCAATTCTTTCTAGATTTATTAACAGTCTTTCCTAAGATAGCTTTAATCTCTCTATTTGATAATTCTACTTGGCCGCTAGTTTGAGGGTGATAAGCAGAAGCAATTCTATGATTAATACCATACTTAGCAAGAGTTTTTCTAAAACCTCCATGAATAAAATGAGAACCTCCATCAGTCATAATATATCTAGGTACTCCAAATCTAGGAAATATAACATCTACAAGCATTTTTATAGAGGTCTCACCATCAGCACTTTTTGTAGGTATAGCTTCTACCCATTTAGTAACATAATCAACAGCGACAAGTATATGAGTGTTACCATCTGAAGAAGGGAAAGGACCCATGAAGTCGAATCCCCAACAATCGAATGGTTCAATAACCATAGTGTAATTCATAGGCATTTCATTGCGTCTAGAGATATTACCAACTCTTTGACATTCATCACAAGATAAAATAAATTTCCTTGCATCTTTGAAGAGTGTTGGCCAATAAAAACCTGATTGTAGAACCTTTTGCGCGGTTCTATCTCCAGCGTGATGTCCTCCATAAACACTACCATGACATTTACTCAAAATCTCCTGTTGTTCATATTCAGGAACACATCTCCGCATAATACCATCTACTCCTTCTTTATATAAGTGTGGGTCTGTTATCACCAGAATTTGACCGAGTCAGAGGTGGGCCACGATTGAGATAGACTTGAAGATATACATGGAAGGAAGAACAAGAATTGGCCTTATACACGAAGTTGGGCTAAATTGCCCATGTATCTGTAATATAGTAGATCGCATCTTAGATTAAAAGTTAGAGTTTTACTCGTGCACGGTTAGGTGCACGTCCGAATTAGAAAGTCCGCTGGACTATAAATATGTATCTAGGGTTTATGGAATAAACAACAACCAACGTTCAACACAAATCAATCTCGGCGCATCGCCAACCCCTTCGTCTCGAGGGTTTCTCCGGTAAGCACCATGCTGCCTAGATCGCATCTTGCGATCTAGGCAGCACGAGCCTCGCCTACGTTGTTCATGCGTTGCTCGTGCCGAAGCCTTTTTGATGGCGAGCAACGTAGTTATCATAGATGTGTTAGGGTTAGCATTGTTCTTAGTATCATATGCTTGTCGTAGTGCAACCCTTGCGCATCTAGCCGTCCTTGTACCTCATCATGGGTGCAGGGGCGGCACCCCGCTTGATCATTATTTAGTAGATCTGATCCGTTACGGTTGCTCCTTGATTCATCAAGGATTAGTTTAACATCTGCAATAGTTAGGCCTTACAAAGGGTTGGAGGATCCAGCGGCGTGTAGGGTGTAGTTTGCTGGCCCTAGACGGGACGTTCCGAGGATCAACCTCGTGTTGGTTTTTAGGCCTTGTCTAGGTTTGGATTACGATCACCGTGCGCGAGCGCGAGGCCCAATCGTGAGTAGGATGATCCGATTATGCGGTGAAAACCCTAAATCGTCGTGGATCTCATATGCTTTATCTTGATCAAGCAGGACCACCATATATTCGGCCACCTTGGACGAATCATGGGTGGATCGGCTCCATGAGCCGATTCACGAGATAACCCGAGAGCCGATCGAGGCTCGTATTTAACGTGTACGTGTGTGCCCTGCAGGAAACTAAGCGAGGCATCATCCACACCTTCCCGACCGGGTATAGGTCAGGTGGCACGCCCTTGCAATTTGCATCGGCGCGCGACCGGGAGGCTTTGCGGGCCGTCGCTCAGAGGGACTAGGGCCAGCCGCAGCCCTAGTTGTTCCCGGCTCTACGGTGTTGACCAGTCGCTGCCCGCCGGTGGGTTTCTGACGTCAACAGGGTCATCCCAAAAATAATGCCTCAAGTCATAAAAGAATTTCCTCCTTTGCTGAGCTGAAAAGGTTGGAGGCAAATACTTCGAAACAATAAAGTTAGCATAATCTGCATACCAAGGGCTCTCTCGCGAGCTCACCTTTATTACAGCCAATTGTTCATTTGGAAAACTATCATTAACAGGAACAGGATCATAAGCAATATTTTCCAATCTAGACAAATTATCAACAACAGGATTATCAGCACCTTTCCTATCTATAATATGTAAATCAAATTCTTGCAACAGAAGTACCCATCTAATAAGCCTTGGCTTAGCATCTTTCTTTGTCATAAGGTATCTAATTGCAGCATGATCAGTATGAATTGTAACTTTCGAATCAACAATATAGGGTCTAAACTTGTCACAAGCAAAGACTACAGCTAACAATTCCTTTTCAGTTGTAGCATAATTTCTTTGAGCAGCATCAAGAGTCTTACTAGCATAATGAATAACATTTAATTTTTTACCTACCCGCTGTCCAAGAACAAGGCCTACAACAAAATCACTAGCATCACACATAATTTCAAAAGGCAAATTCCAATCAGGAGGTTCGACTACAGGAGCAGTTGTTAAGGCTTTCTTTAGAGTTTCAAAAGCTTCCTTACAATCATCATCAAAAACAAAAGGTACATCTTTTTGAAGAAGATTAGTAAGAGGCTTTGAAATTTTAGAGAAATCTTTAATAAATCTCCTATAAAACCCAAGCATGACCAAGAACACTACGAATACCTTTAACATCCCTCGGATAGGGCATCTTCTCAATTGCTTCAACTTTAGCTCTATCAACTTCAATACCTCTCTCGGAAATTTTATGTCCCAATACAATTCCTTCATTAACCATAAAGTGGCATTTCTCCCAATTAAGAACAAGGTTAGTTTCTTCACATCTCTCGCAAAACTTTATCGAGGTTTCGCAGGCAATTATCAAAAGAATTCCCATAGACGTAGAAAAATCATCCATGAACACCTCTACAATACTTTCGCAAAAACCATGAAAAATAGCAGACATGCATCTTTGAAAAGTAGCAGGAGCATTACATAAACCAAAAGGCATTCGCCTATAAGCATAAGTTCCATAAGGACAAGTAAACGTGGTTTTCTCTTGATCTTTAGCTTTAACAGCAATTTGTGAAAAACCAGAATAACCATCAAGAAAGCAAAAATGAGTATTTTTAGATAACCTTTCTAGCATTTGATCAATAAATGGTAAAGGGTAATGATCTTTCTTAGTAACTTTATTAACTTTTCGAAAATCAATGCACATTCTATAACCTACAACTATTCTTTGAGGGATAAGCTCATCATTATCATTAGGCACAACAGTCATTCCTCCTTTCTTGGGAACACAATGCACAGGACTAACCCATCTACTATCAGCAATAGGATATATAATACCAGCTTCAAGAAGTTTTAATACCTCGTTCCTTACCACCTCTTTCATCTTCGGAATTAGACGACGTTGATGTTCAACAACAGGCTTTGCATCATCTTCCATATTAATAGCATGTTGGCAAATAGAAGGAGAAATCCCTTTCAAATCATCAAGAGTATAGCCAATAGCTCCTCGGTGTTTCTTCAATATTTCCAATAACCTTTCTTCCTCAATCTCTGAAAGCTTAGAACTAATAATAACAGGATATATTTTCTTATCATCAATATGAGCATATTTAAGATTATCAGGTAAAGGCTTTAGATCAAAAACAGGATCTTCCTTTGGTGGCGGTGTTGTACCCAAATCTTCCACCGGTAAATCATGCTTGAGAATAGGTTGGCGAAGAAAAATTTCCTCAAGCTCATCTCTTTCTTTCCTAAAAGCTTCACTTTCACTATTCTCCAAATGTTGCTGCAAAGGATTATTAGGAACAAGAACAATAGACGCACACTGCTCCATTTTAAAATCATTACTAGGCAAGTCAGCTTTATAAGGAGCTTTGGTGAATTTAGAAAAGTTAAATTCATAAGGTTCACCAGCAAATCTAGTCAAAATTTTCTCTTTCTTACAATCTATAATAGCTCCACAAGTATTTAGAAAAGGTCTACCAAAAATGATAGGACAATGATCACTAGCAGCAGAACCAAGTACCAAAAAGTCAGCAGGATATTTAATCTTACCACATAGAACTTCAACATCTCGAACAATACCAATTGGAGAAATAGTTTCTCTATTAGCCAGATGAATAACCACATCAATATCTTCAAGTTCACAAGAACCAATTTCGTGCATAATCTCCGTGTAAAGCTCATAAGGAATAGCACTAACACTTGCACCAATATCACATAAACCATAATAGCAATGATCACCAATTCTAACGAGATAGCATCGGAACACTAACTTGTTTGGGTTTATTAGGATGTGAAACAATATTAGAAGCATCTTCACGAGAAAATAATATGACCATCCTCCACATTTTCAGTCACAAGATCTTTAACTATTGCAACAAAGCAGGTTCAATTTTAATTTGTTCTTCAGGTTCTTTAGGTTTCTTTTCACTTTTATTAACAGCACTAGATATGACAGAGTACTCCTTCATTTTAGCAGGGTAAGGAGTTTTTTCAATATAAGCTTCAGGAATAACATTATCAACAGTTTCAACCACTACACATTTGTTTACAGATGAATCAACTTTATCTTTATACGGTTCATGATACTTATCAAAATTCTTCTTAGGCAATTCATAATGAGAGGCAAAAGCTTTATAAAGATTTGCAACAACTTGGGAATCAAGACCATATGTATCACTCATATTACGAAATTTATCAGTATCCATAAAAGCTTCAATGCATTTATAATCATAAATTATACCTGATTCTCTATCTTTGTCGTTCTCCCATCCTTCAGTATTTTCTTGGATCCGATCAAGAAGGTCCCTTTTAAACTCTTCTTTGTTGCGTGTAAATGATCCGGAACAAGAAGTATCCAAGCAAGGTCTTGTCTTGAAAAGAAAGTCTTGCATAGAAATTATCAATAATAACATTACCAGGAAGCTCATGAATGGGGCATTTGAGCATTAAAGACTTCAATCTCACCCAAGCTTGGGCAATACTCTCTCCATCATGAGGCCAGAAATTATATATGTGGTTCCGATCTTTATGAATTTCACTTGGAGGATAAAATTTGGAATAAAATAAAGGCACAATGTCCTCCCAATCAATAGAATCACCATTCTTCAGCAATTTATACCAGTGCGCCGCTTTACCAGACAGCGATATAGTGAATAGTTTCTTTCTAACTTCATTCATAGAAATACCGCACATTTGAATAACCCGCATAATTCATGCAAAAACAATAAATGATCACCAGGATGGACAGTTCCATCCCCTTCATAGCGGTTATCCATAACACGTTCAATTATTTTCATAGGTATTTTATATGGTACTACTTCCTCACCTGGAGCTTCATCCACTACCGTTGCAGTAGTAGTAGATTTCCCAAATAGAAATTGAAGAGAAGATCTCTCCATAATGATTTATAGCAGCGAGCAGAAATAAAATCAGCACAAACGAGTAAAGGTTTTCCTTACCAATTCCACTTACCAATAGCGCTTCACTCCCGGCAACGGCGCCGGAAAATAGTCTTGATGACCCACAAGTATAGGGGGTGTATCGTAGTATCTTCGATAAGTAAGAATGTCGATCCCAACGAGGAGCGAAGGTGTTGGCAGCGAGTTTCGATGAAGGATTCACTCGTAAATGCTCACAAACAAGTATTCAAGGGGTTTTGATGTAACAGATGAATAAAGTACGAGTAAGTAAAATGCGAGAGGAATAATTGCAGCGAGTGGCCCAATCCTTTTTAGCACAAAGGACAAGCCGGTTTGTTTACTTATAATGACCAAGCGTTCTTGAGGACACACGGGGATTTTAGTCTAGTGCTTTCGCTTCATGTGGCTTAATAATCTTCATTGTTTTGATAAGTGTTGTGTGGGTGAACCTATGCTAATGCACCGCCCTTCCTAGGACTAATACATACTTGTGATTATACCCCTTGCAAGCATCCGCAACTACAAGAAAGTAATTAAGATAAATCTAACCACAGACCTTAAACTGCGAGATCCTGCGATCCCTCTTGCATCGATATACTAACGGGAGCTCGGGTTTCGTCACTCCGGCAACTCCGCAATTAGCAACCGAATACAAGATGCACTCCCCTAGGCCCATAAATGGTGAAGTGTCGTGTAGTCGACGTTCACACGACACCACTAGAAGAATGACACCACAACTTAAATATCATAACATTGAATATTACTCAACCATAATTCACTACTAGCATTTAGACTTCACCCATGTCCTCAAGAACTAAACGAACTACTCACGAGACATCATATGGAATACAATCAGAGGTGATATGATGATGAATAACAATCTGAACATAAACCTTGGTTCAATGGTTTCACTCAATAGCATCTACAACAAGTAGAGAATAACACCGGGAGAGTTTCCCCTATCAAACAATCAAGATCTAACCCAAATTGTTACAGCGGTGACGAGGTGCAGCGGTGATGATGGCGGTGTAGATGGTGGAGATGATGATGATGATGATGGAGATGATGTCCCGCTCGATGACGATGGCGATGGCGTCGATTTCCCCCTCCGGGAGGGAATTTCCCCGGCGGATTCCTGCCCGCCGGAGAGCTCTTTTCTCTCTGGTGTTCTCCGCCCCGCAGAGGCGGCTGTAACCCCTCGTGAGGTCCTCTCTGTGGCTTAGGTTTTCGGGACGAAGGAGTACGCGAAGAAAAGGAGGCGAAAGGGGCTGTGGGGCCCCCACACCACAGGGTGGGGCGGCCAGGCCATGGGCCGCGCCGGCCTGTGGTCTGGGCCCACAGTGGCTCCCCTCTTCTTCCCCTTCTGGCTCCCTCCGTCATCCGGAAAAATAGGAATTTACGTGAAATTTCCTTCCACAGCTTGATCTTCCGAAATATTGCGTTCGACGGTGCTTTTTCCAGCAGGAATCTCGGCTCCGGTGCTTGATCCTCCAATAATGATAAAACATGCAAAATAGATGAAATAACATAAGTATTGTATCCCAATATGAAATATATCAATGAATAACAGCAAATTATGATACAAAATAGTGATGCAAATTGGACGTATCAGTGTCCACTAGTAACAGTCTAATCCCTAGGCCTTGTTCCTAAATACTGCTATCGCTGCTTGTTTACTGTTTTATTGCGTTACTACTGCTGCGTTACTACTGCTTGTTTACTTCCTACAATATTACTACCATAAACTGCACGCCAGTAAGCTATTTTCTGGCGCCGTACTACTGCTCACATTCATTCATACCACTTGTATTTCACTATCTCTTCGCCGAACTAGTGCACCTATTAGGTGTGTTGGGGACACAAGAGACTTCTTGCTTTGTGGTTGCAGGGTTGCATGAGAGGGATATCTTTGACCTCTTCCTCCCTGAGTTCGATAAACCTTGGGTGATCCACTTAAGGGAAAACTTGCTGCTGTTCTACAAACCTCTGCTCTTGGAGGCCCAACACTGTCTACAAGAATAGAAGCACCCGTAGACATCATTGTCCATCACTTATAGCTACTATAACAACTACTTGAAATAAAGCTATTACATGATGTGTAGACACGCAGGTCTTTAACAAAAATTAAAGACAACCATTAGGCTCCTGCCGGTTGCCATAATACAATAATGAACATCTCATACATCAAATATAATCATCATCACATCATGGCCATATCACATCACCAAACCCTGCAAAAACAAGTTAGACGCCTCTAATTTGGTTGCATATTTTAAGTGGTTTAGGGTTTTCGAGTAAGATCCAATCTACCTACGAACATGAACCACAATGGTGATACTAGTATTGACAATAGAAAGTGCAAATTGTAATCTTCACTATGGTGGGAGAGACAGACACCCGCAAAGCCATTTATGCAATACAAGTTGCATGTCAAGCGTGGAGCAAGTCTCATGAGACGCGGTCATGTAAAGTTAGCCCGGGCCGCTTCATCCCACCATCCGGCAAGATGCAAAGTACACAAACTAAAGCAACAAAAGCATCACCGCCCACAAAACCATTGTGTTCTACTCGTGCAACAGATCTATGCATAGACATGGCTGTGATACCACTGATGGAGTTCGTTGCATGGGAAAAAAATTCCTACCGCAAGACGAATAAAACCAACAGATCTAATCTATGGAACACCCAAGATCTAATCTACAAGATCGAAGCAACGAGATGGAGATGAGACTAACCCTCGAAGATTCCAAAGCCTACGAGATTAATCTCGTTGTTGGTGTAGACGATCGTCCCCGGTGCTGCAATCCGGCAACACTTCCGTACTCGGTCACGCGTACGGTGTCGATGAAGCTCCTTCCTCTCCCGTTCCAGCAGGCAGCGGAGGTGTGGTAGATCTCCTCCAAGTTCCAGCAGCACGACGGCGTGGTGCTGGAGGTGGAGGAAGAAAAGCTGCAGGGCTTCACCTAAGTCGGAGCAGCGTATGGTGGAGGAGAGAGGCGGCCAGAGGAGGGGCAATGATGGGGTTGGTGGCCGGCCACCCCCTCCCCTCTTTATATACGGGGCCAGTCGGCTGGGGTGCCCCCCCCCTTTCCCATCTAGGGTTAGGGGGCGGCGGCCAAAGGGGGGAGAGGGATTTCCCCTCCCCCAAGTTGATCCCCCCTAGGGAAACCCTAGGGGTTGGCCGGCCTGGGCCTTGGGGGGCATGTGCCCCTGGCCCATTAGGCCAGGGAGCATCCCCTCGGCCCATGCTAGCCCTCCTAGGTCGTGGGCCCCATGGTGGACCCCTCCGGAACCTTCTAGAACCTTCCAGTCAACCACCGGAAAAATCCCGAACTTTTCCGAAACCCAGAAATCAACTTCCCTTATATGAATCCTATTCTCTGGACTATTCCGGACCTCTTCGTGACATCCTGGATCACATCCGAGACTCCGAACAAACTTCGTCTCCATACCATATTCAAATCTACTTATGCGACATCGAACCTTAAGCGCGTCACCCTACGGTTCGCGAACTATGTAGACATGGTCGAGACTCCTCTCCGAGCAATAACCAATAGCGGGATCTGGAGATCCATAATGGCTCCCACATATTCAATGATGACTTAGTGATCGATTGAACAATTTACATACGATGCCAATTCCCTTTGTCTCGCGATATTTTACTTGTCCGAGGTTCGATCATCGGTATCTCCATACCTTGTTCAACCTCGTTACCGACAAGTACTCTTTACTCGTACCGTGGTATGTGATCTCTTATGAACCATTCATATGCTTGCAAGCTAATCAGATGACATTCCACCGAGAGGGCCCAGAGTATATCTATCCGTCATCAGGATGGACAAATCCCACTATTGATCCCTATGCCTCAACTCACACTTTACAAATACTTAATCCCATCTTTATAACCACCCATTTACGCAATGGCGTTTGATGTAATCAAATTACCCTTCCAGTGTAAGTGATTTACATGATCTCATGGTGGAAGGACTAAGGCAACTATGTATTGAAAGCTTATAGCAAATTGAACTTAATGACTTGATCTCGTGCTACGCTCATTTGGGTGTGTGTCCATTATATCATTCAATTAATGACATAACCTTGTTATTAATAACATCCAATGTTCATGATCACGAAACCATGAACATCTATTAATCAACAAGCTAGTTATACAAGAGGCTTACTAGGGACTCCTTGTTGTTTACATAACACACATGTATCAATGTTTCGGTTAATACAATTATAGCATTGTATGCAAACATTTATCATAAACACAAATATATTATAATAACCACTTTATTATTGCCTCTTGGGCATATCTCCAACAGATCTCCCACTTCCACTAGAGTCAATAATCTAGATTACATTGTAAGGTACCTAACACCCATGGCATTCCGGTGTTGGTCATGCTTTGCCCTAGGGAGAGCTTTAGTCAACTGATCCGCAACATTCGGATCCGTGTGTACTTTGCAAATCTCTACTTCACCATCTTCGATGTACTCGCGAATCGATTGAAAACGCAGCATGATATGCTTTAGCTTCTTGTGTGACCTTGGTTCCTTTGCATTGGCGTGGCACCCGTGTTGTCACAATAAATGACTAGCGGGTCCAATGCACTAGGAACCACACCAAGCTCAACAATGAACCTCTTCATCCATACCGCTTCCGATGAAGCCTCGAAGCCGCTATATATTCAGATTCTCGTTGAAGATTTCGCCACCGTGCACTCGCTTGGAACTGCTCCAGCTTCATCGCCGCACCATTCAATATAAACACGTACCCGGACCGAGACTTAGAGTCATCGGGATCGGTGTTCCAACTTGCATCGGTGTAACTCGGTTACAACGAGCTCTTGGTCACCGCCATAACAAAGAAACATATCCTTAGTCCTTTTCAAGTACTTCAGGATATTCTTGACCGCTGTCCAGTTGTTCCATCCCTAGATCACTTTGATATCTCGCTGGTCAAACTAACAAGCATGTGCGATATCCGGTCTAGTACACAGAGCATGGCGTACATGATAGAGCCTATCGCCAAAGCATAGGGGATTTTGCTCATCCTCTCTCTTTCATCTGCCGTAGCCGGACCTTGAGTCTTACTCAAGACCTTACCTGGCAACATAGGCAAGAACCCTTTCTTGCTTTCATCCATTCTATACTTCTTTAGAATCTTGTCCAGGTATGTACTCTGTGAAAGGCCTATTAGGCGTCTTGATCTATCTCTATAAATCTTGATGCCTAAAATGTATGCTGCTTCACCAAGGTCTTTCATTGAAAAAGACTTATTCAAATAACCTTTACACTGCTTAATAGTTCTATATCATTCCCAATCAATAATATGTCATCTACATATAATATCAGGAACGCTACAGAGCTCCCACTCACTTTCTTGTAAATACAGGCCTCACCATGAGTCCGTATAAAACCGAAGTCTTTGATCACTCTATCAAAGCGTAGGTTCCAACTCCGGGATGCTTGTTTCAGTTCATAAATGGAACGCTGAAGTTTGCATACCTTGTCAGCATTTTCAGGATCGACAAAACCTTTGGGTTGTACCATATACAACTCTTCCTCAATATCTCCATTGAGGAACGCCATTTTGACATCCATCTGCCAAATCTCATAATCGAAAAATGCAGTTATTGCTAACAAAATCCTCACAGACTTTAGGTTCGCTACAGGTGAGAAAGTCTCACCATAGTCAACTCCTTGAATTTGTCGGAACCCCTTCGCGACAAGTCGAGCTTTATAGACAGTAATATTACCATCAACATCTGTTTTTCTCTTGAAGATCCATTTATTCTCGACAGCCTTGCGGCTATCAGGTAAGTCTACCAAAGTCCACACTTTGTTATCATACATGGATCCCATTTCGGATTTCATGGCTTCTTGCCATTTGTTGGAATCTGGGCTCATCATCGCTTCTTCATACGTCGCAGGGTCTTCATCATTGTCGTCCACAATCATGACATTTAGACAGGGATCATACCAATCAGGAGTGGTATGTTCCCTCGTCGATCTGCGAGGTTCGGTAGCTTCCTCGTTCGAAGTTTCATGATCATCATCATTTGCTTCCTCTCCTATCGGTGCAGGCTGCACAGGAACTTCTTCCGGCACTGCGCTACTCTAATCTATGAGAGAAGGTTCATTAACCTCGTCGAGTTCTACTTTTCTTCCAGTCACTTCTTTAGCGAGAAACTCCTTCTCAAGAAAGGATCCGTTCTTGGCAACAAAGATTTTGCCTTCGGATTCGTGATAGAAAGTATACCCAATAGTTTCTTTAGGGTATCCTATGAAGACGCATTTCTCCGCTTTGGGTTCTAGCTTGTCAGGCTGTAACTTCTTTACATAAGCTTCGCAACCCCAAACTTTAAGGAATGACAGCTTAGGTTTCTTCCCAAACCATAATTCATACGGTGTCGTTTCAATGGATTTAGATGGTGCCCTATTTAAAGTGAATGCGGCTGTCTCTAATGCATAACCCCAAAACGATAATGGCAAATCGGTAAGAGACATCATAGAACGAACCATATCTAAGAGAGTTCGATTACGACGTTCGGACACACCATTGCGCTGTGGTGTTCCCGGCGGTGTCAACTGTGAAAGTATTCCACATTTTTTTAAATGCATGCCAAACTCATAACTCAGATATTCGCCTCCGCGATCAGAACGCAGAAACTTAATCTTCTTGTTACGTTGATTTTCTACTTCACTTTGGAATTTCTTGAACTTCTCAAAAGTCCCAGACTTATGTTTCATAAAGTAAATATATCCATATCTACTCAGATCATCTGTGAAGGTTAGAACATAACGATAACCACCGCGCGATGCTACACTCATTGGTCCGCACACATCGGTATGTATGATTTCCAATAAGTCTGTAGCTCGCTCCATTGTACCAGAAAATGGAGTCTTAGTCATTTTTCCCATCAGACATGCTTCGCATCTGTCAAGTGACTCAAAGTCAAGTGACTCAAGAAGTCCATCGGAATGTAGTTTCTTCATGCGCTTCACTCCAATATGACCAAGACGACAGTGCCACATATAAGTAGAATTATCATTCAATTTAATTCGCTTAGCATCAATGTTATGAACGTGTGTATCACTACTATCGAGATTTAACAAGAATAAACCATTCATCTCAGGTGCATGGCCATAAAAGACATTACTCATATAAATCGAACAACCATTATTCTCAGACTTAAACGAATAACCGTCTTGCATCAAACAAGATCCAGATATAATTTTCATGCTCAACGCAGTACCAAATAACAATTATTAAGGTTTAAAACTAATCCCGAAGGTAGATGTAGAGGGAGCGTGCCGACGGCGATCACATCGACTTTGGATCCATTTCCAACGCGCATCGTCACCTCGTCCCTCGCCAGGCTTCGTTTATTCCGCAGTTCCTGTTTCGAGTTACAAATGTGAGCAACCGAACCAGTATCAAATACCCAGGCACTACTACGAGAACCAGTAAGATAGACATCTATAACATGTATATCAAATATACCTTTCTTCTTGACGTGGCCGTACTTCAGATCGGCCAAGTATTTGGAGCAATTACGTTTCCAGTGCCCCTTCCCCTGGCAGTAATAACACACAGTCTCAGGCTTAGGACCAGCCTTAGGCTTCTCAGGATGCGCCGCAACTTTCTTGCCGCCCTTCTTAAAGTTGTCTTTGTTAGGCTTGCCCTGCTTCTTGAAACTGGTGGTCTTGTTGACCATCAACACTTGATTCTCCTTCTTTATCTCTACTTCAGCAGATTTCAGCATGGAAAAGAGTTCAGGTAAATCTTTATTCATGTTCTGCATGTTGTAATTCATCACGAAGTTCTTGTAACTTGGTGGCGGTGATTGAAGGACACGATGAATACCCAGACTGGTTAGGGATCATCATCCCCATGTCACTGAGCTTCTTCGCATGTCCGGACATGGCGAACATGTGCTCACTAACGGAGCTGCCCTCTTCCATCATGCAGCTAAAGAACTGCTTCGAGGCCTCATAGCTCTCCACGGCCGCATGAGTTTCAAAGATAAGTTTGAGCTCACGCATCATATCACATGGGTCGTGGTGCTCAAAACGCTTTTGGAGCTCTGCCTCTAAGCTGCATAGGATGGCACACTGAACTTCGGAGTATCGAGTTACCCGAGTCTCATAAACATTCTTTATGTCCTCGGATACTGGAGGAGGTGGTGGGGGACCTAGCGGTGCATCGAGCACATATTGCAGGCTTCCACCAGTGAGGAAAATCCTCACATGACGGAACCAGTCAGTGAAGTTGCTACCATTGCCCTTAAGCTTTTCTTTCTCTAGGAACTGGTTAAAATTGATGGAGGGGGGCGCCATGATCTACAACATATTTGCAAAGAGTTTAGACTAAGTTTATGATAAAATGAGTTCAATTTTAATTCTTAAATTAACTAGGTGAACTCCCACTCAAAACAACATCCCTCACATTGTCTTAGTGATTACACGAACCAAATCCACTACACCAAGTCCGATCTTCACGAGAAAAGATGTAGCTTCAAAGGCGAACACTCAAAGTGTTCATCATATCATTCATATGACTTATGCTCTACCTTTCGGTATCCCGTGTTCCGAGACCATGTCTGTACATGCTAGGCTCGTCAAGGCAACCTTAGTATCCGCGTGTGCAAATCTGGCTTGCACCCGTTGTATGCACATGTAGAGTCTATCACACCCGATCATCACGAGATGCTTCGAAATGACAAGTCTTAGCAACGGTGCATACTAAGGATGAACACTTTATTATCTTGATATTTAGTGAGAGGGATCATCTTATAATGCTAACGTCGTGATCTAAGCAAAATAAGATGCATAAAAGGATTAACATCACATGCAATTCATAATGTATGATATGATATGGCCTTTCTTCTTGTGCTTTTGATCTCCATCTCCAAAGCACGGACATGATCTCCATCATCACCAGCATGGCGTCAAGGTCAGTGGCGCCGCTTCATGGTTGTCTGATACGTCTCTGACGTATCGATAATTTCTTATGTTCCATGCCACATTATTGATGATATCTACATGTTTTATGCACACTTTATGTCATATTCGTGCATTTTCTGGAACTAACCTATTAACAAGATGCCGAAGTGCCGGTTCTCGTTTTCTGCTGTTATTGGTTTCGGAAATCCTAGTAACGAAATATTCTCGGAATTGGACGAAATCAACGCCCAGGTTCCTATTTTGCCCGGAAGCATCCAGAACACCCGAGAGCAGCCAGAGGGAAGCCATGGGGGCCCCACACGCCACCCTGGCGCGGCCAGAGGGGGGGCCGCGCCGCCCTATGGTGTGGTGGCCCCAGGCCCCCTCCGAGGCTCCCCTTTCGCATCTAGAGGAGGGGCAATGATGGGGTTGGTGGCCGGCCACCCCCTCCCCTCTTTATATAGGGGGCCAGTCGGCTGGGGTGGCCCCCCTTTCCCATCTAGGGTTAGGGGGTGCGGCGGCCAAAGGGGGGAGAGGGATTCCCCTCCCCCAAGTTGATCCCCCCTAGGGAAACCCTAGGGGTTGGCCGGCCTGGGCCTTGGGGGGCATGTGCCCCCGGCCCATTAGGCCAGGGAGCATCCCCTCGGCCCATGCTAGCCCTCCTAGGTCGTGGGCCCCATGGTGGACCCCTCCAGAACCTTCTAGAACCTTCCAGTCAACCACCGGAAAAATCCTGAACTTTTCCGAAACCCAGAAATCAACTTCCCTTATATGAATCTTATTCTCCGGACTATTCCGGACCTCCTCGTGACATCCTGGATCACATCCGAGACTCCGAACAAACTTCGTCTCCATACCATATTCAAATCTACTTATGCGACATCGAACCTTAAGCGCGTCACCCTACGGTTCGCGAACTATGTAGACTTGGTCGAGACTCCTCTCCGAGCAATAACCAATAGCGTTGGAGATCCATAATGGCTCCCACATATTCAACGATGACTTAGTGATCGATTGAACCATTTACATACGATGCCAATTCCCTTTGTCTCACGATATTTTACTTGTCCGAGGTTCGATCATCGGTATCTCCATACCTTGTTCAACCTCGTTACCGACAAGTACTCTTTACTCGTACCGTGGTATGTGATCTCTTATGAACCATTCATATGTGATACGTCTCCAACGTATCGATAATTTCTTATGTTCCATGCTACTTTATTGATGATACCTACATGTTTTATGCACATTATATGTCATATTTATGCATTTTCTGGAACTAACCTATTAACAAGATGCCGAAGAGCCGATTCGCTGTTTCTGCTGTTTTTGGTTTCGAAATCCTAGTAAGGAAATATTCTCGGAATTGGACGAAATCTTCGCCCGGGGTCCTATTTTGCACGGAGCTTCCGGAAGACCGAAGAGGGAAGGAAGTGGGGCCACGAGGTGGCCACACCATAGGGCGGCGCGGCCCGAGGCCCCGGCCGCACCGGCCCGTGGTGTGGGCCCCTCGCGCCGCCTCTTGACCTAACCTTCCGCCTACTTAAAGCCCCCGTCGCGAAACCCCCGACACCGAGAGCCACGATACGGAAAACCTTCCGGAGACGCCGCCGCCGCGAATCCCATCTCGGGGATTCAGGAGATCGCCTCCGGCACCCTGCCGGAGAGGGGATTCATCTCCGGAGGACTCTTCATCGCCATGATCGCCTCCGGAGTGATGAGTGAGTAGTTCACCCCTAGACCATGGGTCCATAGCAGTAGCTAGATGGTCGTCTTCTCCTTGTTGTGCTTCATTGTTGGATCTTGTGAGCTGCCTAACATGATCAAGATCATCTATCCGTAATTCTATATGTTGTGTTTGTCGGGATCCGATGGATAGAGAATACTATGTTATGGTGATTATCAATCTATTGTTTATGTGTTGTTTATGATCTTGCATGCTCTCCGTTATTAGTAGAGGCTCTGGCCAAGTTTTTACTCTTAACTCCAAGAGGGGGTATTTATGCTCGATAGTGGGTTCATGCCTTCATTGACACCAGGGCAGTGATGAGAAAGTTCTAAGGTTGTGATGTGTTGTTGCCACTAGGGATAAAACATTGATTCTATGTCTAAGGATGTAGTTGTCGATTACATTACGCACCATACTTAATGCAATTGTCCGTTGCTTAGCAACTTAATACCGAATGGGGTTCGGATGATAACCTCGAAGGTGGACTTTTTAGGCATAGATGCAGTTGGATGGCGGTCTATGTACTTTGTCGTAATGCCCAATTAAATCTCACTATATTTATCATATCATGTACATGCATTGTTATGCCCTTCTCTATTTGTCAATTGCCCGACTGTAATTTGTTCACCCAACATGCTTTTATCTTATGGGAGAGACACCTCTAGTGAACTCGTGGACCCCGGTCCTATTCTTTACATAGCATACAATCTACTGCAATTGTGTTTTACTATTTTCTTGCAAACAATCATCTTCCACTCGATACGTTTAATCCTTTGTTACAGCAAGCCGGTGAGATTGACAACCTCACTGTTTCGTTGGGGCAAAGTACTTTGGTTTTGTTGTGCAGGTTCCACGTTGGCGCCGGAATCCCTGTTGTTGCGCCGCATCACATTTCGCCACCATCAACCTTCAACGTGCTTCTTGGCACCTACTGGTTCGATTAAACCTTGGTTTCTTACTGAGGGAAACTTGCCACTGTGCGCATCATACCTTCCTCTTGGGGTTCCCAACGGACGTGTACATCTACGCGCATCAAGCAAAATTTCTGGCGCCGTTGTCGGGGAGATCAAGACACGCTGCAAGGGGAGTCTCCACTTCTCAATCTCTTTACTTTGTTTTTTGTCTTGCTTTATTTTATTTACTACTTTGTTTGCTGCACCTAAACAAAACACAAAAAAATTAGTTGCTAGTTTTATTTTATTTACTGTCTTGCTCTCCATATCAAAAACACAAAAAAATTAGCTACTTGTCTTTACTTTATTCGCCTAGTTTACTTTTTTGCTTATTGCATCATGTTTCCTTTTAATTTTACCACAAAAGACATACCGGTAGGACATGGGTCCATAGTTGGGAGAAATAATATAGAAGAATTTTTCAATCATGTTAGTATTACTGAAGATTTTGAAGACAGACACTTGGTAGAACTTGCACCTACCTATGAAATTGCTGCTGTCTGCTTTAGTTCGCATGTTGGAAACTAAATTTGTTAATCTCAATCCTATAATCCAACACATGTTTCTTACACTCGGTGATATGGAAGAAGGGGAAAAGAAAGATTTTGTTCTAGAAACTCTTCTTAGAGAATTTGGTGGTCTAGCAAGAGAGGCTAGAAAGGTTTTTGCTAAATTTAATATGCTAGGTTCTCATACTAATTTTGTTGGTCTCCTTGAAAAAATGGACATAGATAGAATAAGATACACTAATAATATTAATGATGGTGGGGAGATCAAAGCACCAATACCATGTAAACTCCTAGCTATGAATGATGCACTGGAAAATAACTATGCTTGGCTTGTTCCTGAAAATTTGTTCGATGAGAGTAGCAAGCCCAAGACTAATAAAAAGGGAGATGCTAAAACTTATGTATCCAATATACTATGATTGGTTGAGAAAACTCCCAATACCCCTGGTTATAATGTTGATGCTTCTACTCTCGATGTTACTTGATTTGCACTTTCTGCGCCTAGCTGAAAGGCGTTAAAGAAAAGCGCTTATGGGAGACAACCCATGTTTTTACTACAGCAATTTTTTGTTTTGTTGAGTCTTGGAAGTTGTTTACTACTGTAGCAACCTCTCCTTATCATGTTTTTGTGCCAAGTAAAGTTTCTATGTCAAAGTTGATGTTATATTTGGGATCGCTGCGCAGAAACAGCATTGCTGTCTGTCACGAATCTGGGCACAGTTCTCTGTAGAAAATTCAAAAAAATCTGCCAATTTACGAGCGTGATCCTCAGATATGTACGCAACTTTCATTAGTTTTGAGTTTTTCCATTTGAGCAAGTCTGGTGCCATTTTAAAATTCGTCTTTACGGACTGTTCTGTTTTTGACAGATTCTGCCTTTTATTTCGCATTGCCTCTTTTGCTATGTTGGATTTATTTCTTTGATCCATTAATCTCCAGTAGCTTTATGCAATGTCCAGAAGTGTAAAGAATGATTGTGTCACCTCTGAATGTGTGAATTATTAATTGTGCACTAACCCTCTAATGAGTTTGCTTGAAGTTTGGTGTGAAGGAAGTTTTCAAGGGTCAAGAGAGGAGAATGATATACTATGATCAAGAGGAGTGAAAGCTCTAAGCTTGGGGATGCCCCCGTGGTTCACCCCTGCATATTTTAAGAAGACTCAAGCGTCTAAGCTTGGGGATGCCCAAGGCATCCCCTTCTTCATCGACAACATCATCGAGTTCCTCCCTGAAACTATATTTTTATTCAGTCACATCTTGTGTTCTTTACTTGGAGCGTTGGTTTGTTTTTGTTTTTGTTTTTGTTTGAATAAAATGGATCCTAGAATTCACTTTGTGGGAGAGAGACACGCTCCGCTGTTGCATATGGACAAATATGTCCTTAGGCTTTACTCATAATGTTCATGGCGAAGTTTCTTCTTCGTTAAATTGTTATATGGTTGGAATTGGAAAATGCTACATGTAGTAATTCTAAAATGTCTTGGATAATGTGATACTTGGCAATTGTTGTGCTCATGTTTAAGCTCTTGCATCATATGCTTTGCACCCATTAATGAAGAAATACATAGAGCTTGCTAAAATTTGATTTGCATATTTGGTCTCTCTAAGGTCTAGATAATATCTAGTATTGAGTTTTGAACAACAAGGAAGACGGTGTAGAGTCTTATAATGTTTACAATATGTCTTTTATGTGAGTTTTGCTGCACCGGTTCATCCTTGAGTTTGCTTCAAATAACCTTGCTAGCCTAAACCTTGTATCGAGAGGGAATACTTCTCATGCATCCAAAATCCTTGAGCCAACTACTATGCCATTTGTGTCCACCATACCTACCTACTACATGGTATTTCTCCGCCATTCCAAAGTAAATCGCTTGAGTGCTACCTTTAAAATTCCATCATTTACCTTTGCAATATATAGCTCATGGGACAAAATAGCCTTAAAAACTATCGTAGTATTGAATATGTACTTATGCACTTTATATTTTATTAAGTTGCTTGTTGTGCGATAACCATGCTTCTGGGGAACGCCATCAACTATTGTTGAATATCATGTGAGTTGCTATGCATGTCCGTCTTGTCTGAAGGATCTATCATTTTAGTGATTGGAGCATGCAAAATTGTTAGAGAAGAACATTGGGCCGCTAACTAAAGCCATGAATCATGGTTGAAGTTTCAGTTTTGGACATATATCCTCAATCTCATATGAGAATAATAATTGTTGCTACATGCTTATGCATTTAAGAGGAGTCCATTATCTGTTGTCCATGTTGTCCCGGTATGGATGTCTAAGTTGAGAATAATCAAAAGCGAGAAATCCAAAATGCGAGCATTCTCCTTAGACCTTTGTACAAGGCGGCATGGAGGTACCCCTTTGTGACACTTGGTTGAAACATGGCATGCAAAGATCCGGTAGTCCAAGCTAAGTAGGACAAGGTGCGGACACTATTAGTATACTATGCATGAGGCTTGCAACTTGTAAGATATAATTTACATAACTCATATGCTTTATTACTACCGTTGACAAAATTGTTTCATGTTTTCAAAATAAAAGCTCTAGCACAAATACAGCAATCGATGCTTTCCTCGTTGAAGGACCATTCTTTTACTTTTATTGTTGAGTCAGTTTACCTATCTCCCTCCACCTTAAGAAGCAAACACTTGTGTGAACTGTGCATTGATTCCTACATACTTGCATATTGCACTTGTTATATTACTCTATGTTGACAATATCCATGAGATATACATGTTATAAGTTGAAAGCAACCGCTGAAACTTAATCTTCCTTTGTGTTGCTTCAACACCTTTACTTTGATTTATTGCTTTATGAGTTAACTCTTATGCAAGACTTATTGATGCTTGTCTTGAAATACTATTCATGAAAAGTCTTTGCTTTATGATTCACTTGTTTACTCATGTCATTACCTTTGTTTTGATCGCTGCATTCATTACATATGTTTACAAATAGTATGATCAAGATTATAATGGCATGTCACTTCAGAAATTATCTTTGTTATCGTTTTACTTGCTCGGGACGAGCAGAACTAAGCTTGGGGATGCTGATACGTCTCCAACGTATCGATAATTTCTTATGTTCCATGCTACTTTATTGATGATACCTACATGTTTTATGCACATTATATGTCATATTTATGCATTTTCTGGAACTAACCTATTAACAAGATGCCGAAGAGCCGCTTGTCGTTTTCGTCGTTTTTGGTTTCAGAAATCCTAGTAAGGAAATATTCTCGGAATTGGACGAAATCTTCGCCCGGGGTCCTATTTTTGCACGGAGCTTCCAGAAGACCGAAGAGGGAAGGAAGTGGGGCCACGAGGTGGCCACACCATAGGGCGGCGCGGCCCAGGCCCTGGCCGTGCCGGCCTGTGGTGTGGGCCCCTCGCGCCGCCTCTTGACCTACCCTTCCGCCTACTTAAAGCCCCCGTCGCGAAACCCCTAGTACCGAGAGCCACGATACGGAAAACCTTCCAGAGACGCCGCCGCCGCGAATCCCATCTCGGGGGATTCAGGGAGATCGCCTCCGCACCCTGCCGGGAGAGGGGATTCATCTCCGGAGGACTCTTCATCGCCATGATCGCCTCCGGAGTGATGAGTGAGTAGTTCACCCCTGGACCATGGGTCCATAGCAGTAGCTAGATGGTCGTCTTCTCCTTGTTGTGCTTCATTGTTGGATCTTGTGAGCTGCCTAACATGATCAAGATCATCTATCCGTAATTCTATATGTTGTGTTTGTCGGGATCCGATGGATAGAGAATACTATGTTATGGTGATTATCAATCTATTGTTTATGTGTTGTTTATGATCTTGCATGCTCTCCGTTATTAGTAGAGGCTCTGGCCAAGTTTTTACTCTTAACTCCAAGAGGGAGTATTTATGCTCGATAGTGGGTTCATGCCTTCATTGACACCTGGGACGAGTGACGAAAGTTCTAAGGTTGTGATGTGCTGTTGCCACTAGGGATAAAACATTGATTCTATGTCTAAGGATGTAGTTGTCGATTACATTACGCACCATACTTAATGCAATTGTCTGTTGCTTAGCAACTTAATACCGAATGGGGTTCGGATGATAACCTCGAAGGTGGACTTTTTAGGCATAGATGCAGCTTGGATGGCGGTCTATGTACTTTGTCGTAATGCCCAATTAAATCTCACTATATTTATCATATCATGTACATGCATTGTTATGCCCTTCTCTATTTGTCAATTGCCCGACTGTAATTTGTTCACCCAACATGCTTTTATCTTATGGGAGAGACACCTCTAGTGAACTGTGGACCCCGGTCCTATTCTTTACATAGCATATAATCTACTGCAATTGTGTTTTACTATTTTCTTGCAAACAATCATCTTCCACTCGATACGTTTAATCCTTTGTTACAGCAAGCCGATGAGATTGACAACCTCACTGTTTCGTTGGGGCAAAGTACTTTGGTTTTGTTGTGCAGGTTCCACGTTGGCGCCGGAATCCCTGTTGTTGCGCCGCATCACATTTCGCCACCATCAACCTTCAACGTGCTTCTTGGCTCCTACTGGTTCGATTAAACCTTGGTTTCTTACTGAGGGAAACTTGCCACTGTGCGCATCATACCTTCCTCTTGGGGTTCCCAACGGACGTGTACATCTACGCGCATCAATATGCTTGCAAGCTAATCAGATGACATTCCACCGAGAGGGCCCAGAGTATATCTATCTATCATCAGGATGGACAAATCCCACTATTGATCCATATGCCTCAACTCACACTTTCCAAATACTTAATCCCATCTTTATAACCACCCATTTACGCAATGGCGTTTGATGTAATCAAAGTACCCTTCCAGTGTAAGTGATTTACATGATCTCATGGTGGAAGGACTAAGGCAACTATGTATCGAAAGCTTATAGCAAATTGAACTTAATGACTTGATCTCATGCTACGCTCATTTGGGTGTGTGTCCATTATATTATTCATTTAATGACATAACCTTGTTATTAATAACATCCAATGTTCATGATCACGAAACCATGATCATCTATTAATCAACAAGCTAGTTATACAAGAGGCTTACTAGCTAGGGACTCCTTGTTGTTTACATAACACACATGTATCAATGTTTCGGTTAATACAATTATAGCATGGTATGCAAACATTTATCATAAACACAAAGATATTATAATAACCACTTTATTATTGCCTCTTGGGCATATCTCCAACACGATCCACCAAATTTTGGCTTCTTAACGGCGCGGTATGCTAATAGTAGCGATATGTTCTCCTCTTCCTCTTGGTCATACTCGTCATCCGATGAATCGTATGATGAACTCTACAAACATACATATGAAATTACTTAACTACAACTAACTATTGTAGCTAATTGGCGAGTAAAAATCATATGCTAACAGAGGCCGGCCGGCGGAGGTGCATACCTTGCGAGCAAATCGGCGAGCACCATGGTCGCGCCATGTTGTTAGCAAGCTCGAAGACAACGACGACGACATGGCGACGGCGGCGTGGAGGAGAACGCGACTGCGTCGGGAAGGAGGAGGCGGAGGACGAGCGCCGACTACTTCACAGTCGCTGGCGGCGGCGCGGGCGTCACAGCGCGGCGGAGCGGCCGCCGCTGCCGGGAGGGGGCGCGGTGAGGCGGATCTACGCCGCGGCGGCGCGCAGCAGCGGGGCCGGTGGCGGAATCGACTGGCGGCAGCTGGATTTCGCGGCGGCGGGCGGTGGGGAAATGAGGGCGCAGGGGGGGGGATTTCCTGCCGTTGGCTTTTCGCGTGTGCGCAGAGCGTTGCCGCGCGTTGTAGCCGACACGGCACATATGGCGCTCCGAATTGTGCAAAACCCCGCGCGCCCATAAAAATTTGCAGCACCGCGCCGTTTACCGCGCCTGCTGGAGCACATGTTTTCCTCCCGCGCTGCATACCGGCCATTTTTTGCAGCGCGGCCTATATAGCGCGCCTGTTGGAGATGCTCTCACCTAGTTGGCTCGGGCAATTCCCCGAACAGTTGGTGTGCGGGGGCCGCCGGGCGGTGGGGTCTTGAGCCGAGGCAGAGGAAGGAGGGCCGCGCGGGCTGCGAACGCCGCGTTCGGTGGCGATGGGTGGCCGCAGTGGGAGGCAGAGGTGGGTGGTGGAGGAGGACGGGGTGGTGCACGGGATGCGACGACGTCGGGAGCTGCAGGGAACGGGTGGCGGCCGAGCGGGAGGTGCTGGGAGTGGGACCGGGTGGCGGACGAGCGGGAGGAGGAGGGACACGAGCCGCTCGGGATGTGGAGGTGGCGCGACAGCGGTGAGGCGATGACGATAGCTGCGGTGGTGGGGTCGCGCGGCGGCAGGGAAAGCGGATGGAGGCGGTGGTGGTATCAATGGGCTCACAAAGGGCGGCACGGGGGTGTGGGAACCCGGCGTCCGGCGACCGGCGTGGCGGGCGCGGGGGTGCGGTTTGGGCGGGCTCTCTCACTCTCTCGTGCGTCTAGCAGGGAACTGGCCGGGTTTCTTTTCAGACCTCAAACGCAGCGACAACAGCCGAGGTGGACGCTGGTCTTTCACTAGTTCATCATGATTCTTGGGCATTTTTTTAAAAAATAAACGATAATATATTAAGCTTCCAAGCCGCCTCATTAAAAACCTTCCACTCCTTTTGGATACCATGGTAAGGAAAGAGTGTGTCTCAAACTTGCTGCCCTTGAATCAAAGTTTGTTTACATCGTTTAGAAAACTATCTAGAAGAAAACTAGGGAGCTCATCGACCCAATTACAAGAAACATTACTATGAAAACTCTCTCTAGCTAGCTCATCAGTCACTTTGTTGGCTTCTCCTTGACAATGCTTGAATCTAACACATCCTATTAGCGACACCAAATCAACACAATCTGCAAAGATAGCTGAGGCCTCGCCCCACCATGCTTCACCCCCCGGCAAGCTTCAACAACTTCAGTTGAGTCTGATTCCATTAGCACATTGTTATAACCAAGCCGGTTAGCCAGCGTTAAACCCTCCCTCATTGCCAGAGCTTCGGCCATAGAAACAGATGCAACAACTGGCATATATATAGTGGATGCCGCAACAAAACTTCCAAAGGTATCCCTTAGCACCGCAGCCACTGATCCCGCATATTCTTCCACATAAAAGGATTCATCTACATTTACCTTAACTTGTCTTGGACCTGGTCTCTCCCATGGTGATTTAGGCCCAATAGATTTCGGCATTGCATTTGTTGTGTTCGCAGTTATAGATAAAATCGACATTTTGCACCGATGCATTGGAGGAACTGGTTCATTATGTGTCCGTCGACGGCGTATCCACCAAAGGTACCAACAAGCAATGGATATTGTTTTTGTTAGCCCGAATGTAAAGCCTGCAAGGTTTTTGTCTGGTGCCCGTAACAACTTCTCCAAAATAACCGAACCTGAGAGCTCAGAACCAGTAGCGATCCAATAAATATATCAAGGCCCAGATTCGACCACATTTGCTTGGTAGTATCACTGTCAAATAACAAGTGATTTATATCCTCTGGTCCATTATTACAAATTGGGCAGCCTCCACTTGTGCCAACATGACCATTTGCTAGAATAGATTTCAGCGATAAGATTCCATGCAAGGCCCACCATAAGAAAAAAATTATCTTGCTTTGCACTTTCAACCGCCACACATCCTTGCAGATTGGATTAAGGATTGATCCGTCAGGGAGGGAAAGCTGACCAGCGGAAGATCCAAATGTGTGCCTCCATTGTGTATGATAACCCGAACATACAGTATATCGTCCATGTTTAGTGAATGCCCATGCAACAAAATCTTCAAAGCCTTGATTATTTAGTGGGATTTGGAGGATCCGATTCACATCAGTTGCAATAAACAGGCTTCTTAGCATATCTTTATCCCAATATCCAGTGAGGGGGTTAATCAATTCATGTACCTTTGTATATACCCCGCTCTTCTTGGCGTTATAATGCGCCTATTCGGGTTTGAAGGGATCCAGGGATCTGAGTAAATATGAATACTCCCACCGTTTCCAACTCTCCAAATGTAACCTCTTTTAAAGGTTGATAATCCAGCTACAATACTTTACCATGTGAAAGATGATCTAGCTTTAGGTCCCGCTTTCAAGATATCCCCATGGGGGTAGTATTTAGCACTTAGAATAGTCGCACAGAATGAATCTCGGTTCAGTGACCAGCCTCCACACTTGTTTTGCAAGCATAGCCAAATTGAAGGAGCTGAAATTTCTAAATCACAAGCCTCCCTCACATTTTGGGTAACACAATTTCCACCACGCCATCCGCATCTCATTACTATTTTCATCACCCCCACCAGAATTGTGAGATTGCATCCATCATACTCTTGCAAATTCCTTTTGGTATTAAAAAGATCGACATGGCATACACCGGGATGGCTTGCGCCACAGCTTTGAGTAGAACCTCCTTCCCACCAATAGATAAGATCCTTTCCTTCCACACATTAATTCTCTAGATTATTCGTTCTAGATTATTCGTTAATGAAGTGCTCAAAGCAACCACTCCTGTCCGCTCCCACGAATGTCGGAAGTCTCAAATACTTATCAGATAGAGCCTCAGTGTCAATGTGTAGGGCTTCACATATTTCTGCTCTAGTGAGGGCATTTGTATTAGGAGAAAATTAGAAAACACTTGATTTTGCCAAACTTACCAACTGTCTCGAGTTAGCACAGTATTATAAGTATTCAAAACTCGTTGCAAGGAAGTTGCATTATTTATTTCCGCCTTCATGAGGATAAGGGAATCATCAGCAAAAAGTAGATGTGAGACTGATGGTGCATTTCTGCACACCCTTACCCCATCGATGCCACCAACTTCTTCTTCATGTAATAAGAGACTGGATAGACCCTCTGCACATAAAAGGAACAAATACGGGGAGAGGGGATCCCCTTGACGAAGACCTCTTGAGGAGTAAACATATCCGTTTCGTCAGAATTGAACCTTACTTCATTTCTCACCGAGCTAACACATGCCATCATCAACCCAATCCATCTTTCGGCAAAGCCTAGCCTTCCCATCATATTTTCTAGAAAATCCCATTCAACTTGATCATAAGCTTTGTGCATGTCTAATTTTACCGCACACGCACCATTTTTCCCCGATCTTTTATTCTTGATAGTATGGATGCATTCATAGGCCACTAAAACATTGTCTGTAAGCCCTGGGACAAACGTGCTTTGCATAATTGCATTGGAGAAATAACATCAGGGAGGATTTCCTTGAGCCGGAGAGCCAACATTTTAGATATGATTTTGTAGATAACATTGCACAGGCTGATAGGACGGTATTGAGCAACTGATTCCGGATTATCATTTTTAGGAATAAGCACCACTATCGTATCATTCCAAACTTCCGGAATTACACATGTATTCATAGCTAGAAGGATCTCACGTGTTATATCTTCGCCACGGATATTCTAGAATCTTTTATAGAAAAGTGCATGGAGACCGTCCGGACCTAGGGCCTTCAAATTTCCAATACTTAAAGCAGATTTTTTGACATCTTCAGGCGAGAAAGGAGCCAGCAGTTTATCATTCATAGGATTTGTCACTCTTGATTGAATTTTCTCCAGAAACTCTAGGTCAGTATGCTGCACCTCGGACGAAAACAAATTTTCAAAGTATTGCAATATAAGTGGTTTTAGTGCCTCGGTACCCTCAACCCAATTATCTTCATGTTTCAGCCTTTTAATCATATTTCGTTTCCTTCTTGCCGTGGCGAACTGGTGAAAGAAAGATGTATTCCTATCTCCTTGTTGCATCCAATTCACCCGAGAGCGTTGTTGCCAATGTATTTCCTCCTGTTTCAGCAGCAACTCAATCAGGCCTGCTGTTTCTTTAGCGATAATTTCACTCTCATCCGTAATTGGGCCGGCCATGACATTTTCCAGGCGCCGTTGGGCCTTTCTGATACGCCTCTTCGGCTTCTTCAGAACCGATGCATCCCATGCATGCAGCGAGCTATGCATGTAAGCTAGACGTGTAATGATGCTCCCATCTCCAGTAGATGTACCAGCATTGTCCCAAGCTTGCTTGACCACCTCGTTGAATGAATCTTCGTTTAACCATTTAGCCTCAAACTTCTGAGGACGGCGATTATTGACGGGATTAACCTGGTAATCTGTATCAAGAATAATAGGACGGTGGTCAGATTTCATGTAATCAAGATGTTGTACCATAAAACCCGGGTGCATATATAGCCTGTCACAGATTGTTTCCCACGGTCAAGACATTCACGAACTCTACCCCCTTTCCAAGTGAAAGCATCTCCAGAAAAGCCGAGGTCATCTAGACTCAAATCTGTCAACAACCTCCCTGAATGCCTGCATATATTGTTCAGATCTGGGGTTACCCCCCTCCTTTTCATGAGAATAAAGGATTTCATTGCGATCGCCAATGATCACCCAAGGTAAATCATGTTGCGCATTAAGTTCCTGAATTTTATTCCACGTCTTGTATTTGTCTTCCCAGTGGGGTTCACCATACATGCCCGTAAGTCTCCAAACTTTCTATGGGTTCTATATATTTAGGGTGCGAGAAAGTTTGCTGAATATTCACTTCTTTTTTCCAGAACAGAATCACAGCACCACTTTTGGTAGTACTAGCATTTACAATCTTAAAATCCATCTTCAATCTCCTTCTAAGACAGTTAGCCGGATAAGTGTCCAGGTGTGTCTCCGACAAAAACATCACCTCGAGGTTGTTTCGGCTCTGCACATCTAGAAGCGATAAAACTGTCAGGCCATTCCCCAAACCCTGACAGTTCGTAGATAGGATCCTCATTGCGACCGGACGAGCCCCTCTTGGGAACTCGCCAATCCTAGTGAAGTGGAGTTAGCTCCGTCCTTCTTCGAACATTTCGTTTGGTTCGATCACCATCCTTAGTTGTTGCATCCACGTACCCATCAGCAATCATTGGTACAACATTATTGTTAGCTGCATCACTCTGATCCATTACCTCTTCATCATGATCTGTGCCATCTAAAAAAAGCCTGTGTTTAGCTCTGATATGATCTGGATCACGATCATCCATAGCAATGTCAAGATGTTTAATCGGACTGGTTCATGTATCCTGGAGATCTTCACCAATTGTATCTTCTCCGTCAGCTAAGGGAATTGCGTTGTATCTCCAACTCACATTAGCCCCTCGACCACGGTTGGGAAACGTCCGGCCACGTCCCTCGCCGGTATTTCCACGACCTCTTCCACCTCTTCCTCCACCACGATCACCTCCATAATTTCTTCCGTGCCAAGTCTCATGGTCAGCATTGAGAAAGTCACCCCATTTTAATTTGCTTTCATCGTGCTCTCCAGTTCCACACTCAAGATAATTATGTCCAAAGAAGCCGCATGCTCCACATAATTTAGGGATTTTCTCAAACTTTATTTGGTAGAATTCCCTCTGTCCGTTGCGCATAATTGATACAAAGCGAGCCAAAGCCTTTGTCACATCCAGTTTAACTCTTACCTGAACTAAGTTATTAACTCCATCAATTTTTGTGACTTCAGTAACTTTACCCACCTTTTTCTCAGTTAATTTTTTTTTATGCTTCGTTCATGTATCCTGGTGGCAGCTGCATCCACACTGCTATGTAATTCAGCTCAATTGACTCAGGGGCTGCCAATCCGTCATACGGTTCGATAATTACCGCATAACCATGGTCCTCTCTTGGTCACCTTCAGCCAGTCTCCCAAACAAAAACATTGAATAGTAAATAGATTTGCGTCAAGTGGATTTATTATAACCTCATGTGCAGGACTCCAGGCTACCCTCATGTTCTGATCAAATGATTGAGGGCCGAAGTAATTCTCTGTGTGCACCCTAGCTAGTGCAAGCCACTTGATTCCCTCCTTTGGAACATCCGCTTCTTCTTCGAAAACGAGATCATCAATCTCATCTTCCTCAATTTCGAGACGTTTAAGCATGTCATCTATCGCTTCCTTCTTCTTTCCCCCTGCGCCTCCAGCTTGATTTGTCAAACTCGAAGATGAATCCGCCATACTCTGGTCCAGCGATCCAATTCTCCAAAACCCTAGGTGGAAAAACAAGAAGCCTGGAAGGCTGCCCAACTGCAGTATAAACGAACCTCAACCTAGGCGTGACCGGAAGGAACCCTCCAAGGAGAATTCTGTCGGGAAGGATATGGACTCCCCTCCAGATCAGATCTGGTGAAGGAGGAAGACAACCCTAATCACCCTGCGATCGCCGATCGCCAGGGCGCTAGGTAAAAAAAGGTTCGCCTCCGGTATATGAAACGGTTAGCACCCTGATTCTTGGGCATCTAATCTGATTATACTTGCAAAACTAGACTAATAAGAGAAGCCGGTCTCGAGAATCAATCTGTGGTTCGATGATTATAAGGGCAGTGGCACCTCTGGCCCATCAGAGCCTCAGGTTTGACACTTTGGTGTCTCGTAAATGCGGAATATTCTTCAGTGGGAGGTGACATTCCCGTCGACAGCGAGACGTCTCTGGTGACTTCACCAATTTTAAGACTCGCCGGATGAACTTCATGAATCAGTCTCTCGGAGGTGCTCATGGGCGTATGGTGTGCGTTTGTGCAGTCATAGGGGTGAGTGTGTGTTGTCAACTAAAGGAGACATTTAAAAAATTATTTGGATATCTAGCCGAACTCTCTTTTTTCCATGACAAGAGTAAAAAGGAGAAAAAAAAAAGCTATACTACCAGCCAATGATTTGCAATCCTATTGAAATAAGAAAACCGTTCGGATATCTAGGATGACTCATGAAAAAAAAAACATATAACTGTACATTTAAGTTGCAGCCAAACACTCAAGTACGCAAGGAGGAGGATCCAAATCAGACTGTGAGCTTCATAATATAATTATGATATTTCTTTTTATTAAACGAGACATTTCTTAAATAAAGGAAGATGTCCTTTCTTTTTTAACATACTACAGGAGCATCACTAACTATTAGGAGGATACAATAACTACATCAGCACCAACACTAACAATTACCAACAAATTAGAGCAACATCACGAACTATTACCAACAAAATACTTCAACAACACTAACTATTCGAAAACAAGGTCACCTAGAAACGACTGGTGATGTTTTTCTTCCTACGGTCTTAAGAGTCGTCCTTCAATTGTGTCACGAGAACCTGCATTTGAAACAAATGACTACATTAGCGGTCTCTTGGTCAATACTAGTACTAAACTTCGATAAATTATATTGTAATGAATTTTGTCTCATGTTGTTATCTAGTACAAGACAAGGCCGTGAACTTACTTTTGCACTGATAGTGTTTGCAATCTTGCTTGCTCTTTAGCTTTCGCTAGCATGAGATAGTGACATTTTGCTCCCACGGTTTGAAAGATATCACTTGCATTTGGTCTTTCTTGTAGCTGCCTGGTCATAACCTGCAAAAAAAAAGTCTAGACTAATGAGGTTCATGCTACTGATAGCAGGAACAAAAGGTCCAGAAAAAAGTATGTTGAATGTCTCGTAACAGAAACTAAATCACATTTGTTCAATAGCTACGACAACAGATTCACTATAGCATCCAACTGTGCTTCAACCATGTGTTTAATCTAGTGTTTCAAGATATTCAGCTTGGACTGATACTTCATGAGATTTCTGGGGGTTTGGATATGTTGTGCATATTTGGTATATAGATTTACATGAGCACTTCACAATGGGATAAGAAGGATGATGACAAAAAACGAGAAACCACATCTTGACAGTACGTTTGTTCCTATGACTCGAGGCTATAAAAAAAATAAACTACGTCTTCAAGGCGCTCGTTCCAGGTCTTTTGGTACACTGGATCATCTTGTTTTTTCAAGTAGATATCCACACCTTTAAATCTTCTTTAGAGTCTTCAATTGTTATCCTTCTTCATTCTTGACGTTTCTTCATGTGCTCTAGAACACATAGTGGGAGGTAGTCGGCTCTTCACCATTGTCAATTTTTTTTCCAGCAGATAGTCCTCAAAGATGTTATGTTGAGTTCTTGCATTAGCAAGAGGATATGCCTTGAGTCCTTCGTTGATTTTTTTCCTTATCTTCATCTTCACAACAGATAGATCACAAGGACATGAATTGTTCAGACATGTATATGTGTCTCGCGATTTTTATTGATTGTTGTCTTGTTGAAACAGCAGACAGAGTCATTGAATTGCTTGTTAGGGACGCAAATGATCAAGTGGCAAAGTAACATGGGGCAAAAAGAAACAATTATACAATGTAAAAGAGAGAAAAAAGATAGAAGTCAAAAGTAGAGAAAGGTGAGAAGTAAAGTCCCCATAAAATAACGGTTTTTTGGTCCCATGTGCATATGAACTATTATGAAAAATCCATTATAAAGAAATGTTAAAATGTAAAAATATCCAAAAAAAAACACACATGTACATCCAGATCCCTATGTCCTATATTTGCACACAATTTTTCATGAATGTTTCATATGGCCTATGTAAAAAATTAACAAAAAAATGTCTCATGCATAATCAAGATGGAGCACCAAAATGTCTTTTTACAGGGGCACAAAAAATATTTTTGCTAAAAACTCGCGTATGAATCATAGAAATGCACACTCGTCTATTTTGTTAATGTTTGAAAATGTGTTTTTAAACAATGGGTTCATATGAACCGGGCAGCCGAATTGAGTTTCCGATTAAATAATAACAGAGTAAAAAACTGCTTCCGTTTGTAGGCAGTCTCTCCCTCCCTCCCTCCGCCCGCCGTCTCCTCCTCGCCCCAAACAGCCTAAACCCTCGCCCCCCTCCGCGCACGGCGGCGCCGCACCCGAGCCACCGCCGGAGATGTCGCTCTCCAAGCATCTCTCCGCGCGCCGCCTCCTGCCGGCGCTCTTCCCGCTCGCCCACGCCGACGCCGCCTCCGCCGCGGCCTCCCGCCGGGCGCGCCGCCGCGACGCGTTCGTCTCGACGCCGCCCGCGCCGCCGCCCTCCCCGAGCTCCGTGCGCCTCGCGGAGCCCCTCCCCTCGCTGGCCCCCTCCCGCCTCGCGCTCCACAACCGCATCCTCGCGCTCCTCTCCCCACCCGCCGCCGCCCCCGCCGAGGCCCGCGACGACCTAGCCGAGGCCGCGCTCCTCACCCGCCACGCGCTCCACTCCAACTGCCGCCCGTCCTCCTTCACCTGCGTGGCCGTCCTCGCCGCGCTCCTCCGCGCGCGCCGCCTCGACGACTTCTTCGCGCTCCACCGCTTCTCCATCCAGGCCGCCGTCGCGCCCACCGCCGCCACCCACGCGCTCTACCTCTCCGCGCTCGCCGCGCGCCGCCTGCCCGACTCCGCGCTCCTCCACCTCCGCCAGATCGCCCGCGCTGGCTCCCCAGTGCCCCCCTCCCCGACCGCCTACCGCGTGGTCGTCAAGTGCCTCGTAGCGGACCACGGCCGCCTCCACCACGCCATCGAGCTCAAGGACGAGATGCTCGCTTCCGGGTTCGTCGGGCCCGATCCCCATGTCTACAGCCTCCTCATGGCTGGATGCGTGCAAGCTGGGGATGGGGCAAAAGCCGTGGAGCTGTACCAGGAACTGCAGCACAAGCTTGGTGGCGAGCCAGTTCTCGATGGCATCGTCTACGGCAGCCTCATGAAGGCCTACTTCCTCATGGGAATGGAGGAGAAGGCGATGGAGTGCTACGAGGAGGTGCTCGGCCCGGAGTCGGAGGTGAGATTCGGGGCGGAGAGCTACAATGAGGTGGTGGATGCACTCGGGCAGAACGACATGCTACAGGATGCACTCAAGCTGTTCGACAGAATGCTTGCACAGCATGACCATCCGCTGAGAGTTGCGGTTGATGTTAGAAGCTTCAGCGTAATGGTGGATGCCTACTGCGCTGCTGGTAAGTTTGAGGATGCGATCGCGGTGTTCTGCAGGATGGGAGACTATAAGGTGGTACCGGATGTAGCAGCATATAACAATCTGATTCGGCATCTCGGGCTTAATCGGTTGGTAGATGAGGCAGAGGTGCTCCACAAGGAGATGGGGGAGCATAGTCTTGTTGCAGATGAGGAAACACATGTGCTGCTCATGGATGCGTGCTTCAGAGCTGATCGCCCTGATGATGGTGTCAGTTACTTCGACAAAATGTCTGAGTTGGGTTTGAAGCCTGAGGCATCGCACTATCATAAGATTGTTGATGGCTTGACTGGTTTAAGTTTGCTTGACAAGGCTCAGGAGTACTTTGATCAGATGAAGGAGAAGGAAATTAATCCAATCATTGCAACCTATGAGACACTGCTAAAGGCTTGCGTTGGAGTTACGCGGTTGGATGATGCAGCCAAGGTAGCAAAGGGTATTCTGTTGGATGAGAACGTGATTTTCACAGATGAGATGAGGGAGCTATTGGAAGGTGCATTGCGCGGAGAGGGCAGGGAAGAAGACATAGCAAAGCTGTATGAAGACGTGGAGAGGGAGAAGGCCGAAGCAGCGGTGCAGGCGGCAGAAGAGAAGGCAAGGGCAGAGGCACAGGCCAGGGAAGAGAGGGCGGCAAGGAGGGCAGAGGCTGCTGCCAAGGATGAGGCTGCGGCTAAAGCTAGTGCTGCTGCCATTGAGGCTATCCTTGGCCATAGAAGGAGAACAGAGGGCGAGACAGAAGCATCTGCATCTACTCCGAATGCTCTTGATGGCGGGCTTCTCAGTAGGCTAGGCCTCAGGTCATCTGGAGAAGGTGTTCTTCAAGACATTCCTCCACTACGTGCTGAAACAAAAGGAGATGGTCAGGAATAATTTTGATGTCCTTCGTTTGTTCTGGGCACTAAATTATAGGATATGCTTGTAGTTTCTTGTAAGAGCATCAATCAATATGAGCTCTGATGGCTATAAATGTTTCAACTTCTGATTGTATCTCTGGTTGAGACTGTAACCACGATTGATGCATTGAAATATGACAAAAAAAAACATGCAGTTTTGATGAATAATCTTAGATAGCCTTTTCACATTTGTTCAGTGTAATGAAATTGTGTTCACCACTTATATTTCCTGGCAATTTAAGGTGTGTTGCGAAGTCAAGGCTGGAACTACAGTAGAACACAAACTAGGAAAGAGAGCAGAACGTGAGACAGCCATACAAACATCTGAAAAATCGTACTGTACTTCATTGTGTAAAAATGTTTGCCTTAGATAGTATCAATACAATCCATGCATATACCGAGGAGAAACAATGAAACGTATGATAAACCCATAGCTTAGCGGCGGAAAGAACTACTATAAGGCAGAAACTGAAAATGACATTGTGTTTCGGCCCATGAATTAGCCCAGGCACTCTGATATTATTTTGGTAAATATACAGTTCCAGGGCTCCATCATCTCGGAAAATTTTGGCTCCACATCCTCGCTGTGACACTGGCCCTACAGATTCTTCGTCAACAAGAACAGCAATTATCTTCTCTTTCCCCTCTCCTGCATCAGGAATCTGCAAGCAGAAGGGAAAAATTGAGGTCAGTCTCAGTTACCAACTGGCACGCGGAGAATAAAGTACAAACTACCTCAAACATTGCTTCTGTCAAAATGCCCTCCATTATGGATCGTAGACCTCTCGCTCCGGTTTCTCTTGCAGCTGCTTTCTTTGCTATTAGTCTCAAAGCATTTTCAGTAATATGTAACTTGACCTGTAGAGCAGAAAAACGAAAAAAAACAAATTCATGTTTATAAATCATCATAGAGAATTATTTTATCAGAACTTTTGATGCAATCAAATCAAAGACTAACATTATTCATTTTGAACAACTTCTTGTATTGCTTTCCTATTGCATTCTTGGGTTCCCTGAGAACCTGACAAAATGGGAAGAAAAGACTGTCATGCAGAATCTCCTAGATAGGACAACAAAGCCAATCTCCTAGACTTGGACAGCATAGCAAATCTCCTAGACTGTAATGATGAGAAGATGATCCTAAATAAAATAGACAGGAATGAAACAAACATATGCTGGCAAATTGTTACCTGAACCAATTGATCTTCAGTGAGATGAGTTAAGCCAACTGTTATTGGCAACCTCCCAATGAATTCCGGTGTCAAGCCATAGGCAATCAGATCATCATTCTCGATCTAAGTAAGAAGTTATTGAAGATTATCACTAGTATAATTGTGTGGATAAAAAACCTTAGAAGAGTCAGAAAACCAGCAACTAAGCTTACATCGTGAAGCAAGCTTGATTCCACAAGAGCATTCGTCAAAGCATGATCCCTCAATTCACGGCATAGTGGTGTTCCAAAGCCAAAAGGGGAGCGACGATGCCTTGCATAGAAACATACTTTCAGATACGCCATGGAAGTACACATGAAGGATAGTTACAAAAGGTAGAGATTTATTAATTCCAACCATATAACCTTTCTGAGATAATCTTGCCCAAGTCAGAGAAGGCACCTCCACAAATGAAGAGTATATTTTTCGTATCAACCTGCAAAAAAAAAAAATTAATGTGCATCTAACAGTAGAGTACTTGCATACACACAACTCATCATTGTAACACAAGGTGCTGATTACACTTTTAAAGTTTAGTACCTAAAGCCAACTGCTTCTGACAAAAAGAACAGCACTCATATATGATGTTCAGTTAAGTTACTCAGGAAAGCAACAACTATATGTTGAAGACTACCTATGCCATAGCACCATGCAACTTTGGAACTTTTGGGGTTGAACTAATGAAATACTCTTACTGAGCAAGGTAGTAGGCGCTATATATAACAGATTTGAGCAGCTAATCAAAAGTTATAAAGCATAATTACCTCAACATAACCATCGGACGTGCTATCTCGACTTCTTTTTCTTGGCACATTGATCACCTAAGAATGTGAACATGAAACAGCTGTTGTTTAGAAACAAACAAATAGAATATGGTACTCCCTCCGACTCATATTAGTTGCCACTAATATAGATGCATTTAGACATAGTTTAGTTTTAGATACATCCATAGTAGTGGCAAGTAATATGAATCAGAGGGAGTACATGTCAGGATCCCGATGGATCTGACGGAAAGAGGATCATCAAGAATAAGAAATTGAGAGTAATTGAGGATAAAAAGGGATAAATTGCAGAACTAAAGAAAAGGTAAATTGCAGGAAAGTAAGATAAAATTACGGTTCATATTTCTTTGGTTGATTGCAAGAGGATACAAGGGTAGGCTTATATAGACCTAACCAACTACAACATGACAACATAGGTGGAGTACCGATATTACCCTTACAGCTAATAACCCACTATTCCATACCCATACTAGTCCCTGACAGTACATGTGAGTTCAGTGTTGAGGAAGCAAAAGACTGATCAGGATTAGTCACGCTTACACACTGGAAGACACAGTGCTAGAATCTTTTTGTAGTTGATCAAATTTCACTCTTGTAAAGAGCATGCACAACTAAAACTATAACAATGCCACTTACTGTTCCTTCAAAGATCTTTAACAGTGCTTGCTGGACACCCTCTCCAGAGACATCCCTCCAGTCCTCCTGACAACCAACCTGAATGTACCAATGGAACCTATTAGCGCAAATGGAATGAGCTCCACTACATGTCAAGGTTGTGTAAATAGTGATCAGAAGTGTTGTTTTCAAGAACCTGTTTTGCAAGCTTATCAACTTCATCAATATAGATGATGCCACGCTCTGCAGCTTCGACATTAAAATCCGCAGCCTAGCAGGTAGAACACATGAGAATGCAATAATTGTGATCTACGTTTGGACGTAGCTAACTACTATATGTCCTTAACGATTTTTGGATCACCTAGCATCCCCAAGGGAACAGTACTTCAGTACTATATAACATTCATATTAGTCTTGACAATTTGGAAACACCTTGGTTAAGTATAATGGTCACATAAACTAGCAACATTACATTCAGAAACAGACTGATAGGCTGAATATGTACCACTAGAAGTTTGTAGACGATTGATTCCACGTCTTCACCTGAATACCCAGCCTGAAAGAGAAGTCTACTTGTAGCATCAGAAAGAAGAAAGAAACATTGACAGTCAGCTTCCTGATTTGCTGCCAATATATGCTTAGTAAGAACCAATGGGCGAAAGAGAACCTGCGTAATCGCTGTTGCATCAGCAATCACAAATGGCACATTCGCGAAGAGGGCTAATGTTTTCGCCAGAAGTGTTTTACCTGTTGAGATAAAAAAAAATCCAATCACAATTCACACCAGGAAGCGAACAACATTACATTGCAACAGTCAAGTAGCAAAACCTGATCCAGTTGGCCCAATCAGAAGGATGTTACTCTTTTCGAGTTCAGTGTCATCATTGCCACTGGTGCTAACATTACAATCTGCGGAGGTTCTCGACGAACTAGGTTGATCACCAAAAGTAAAACTCCATAGTTAGTATCACTAAGTACGCTTTGAACCAACGAAAATTCAGTCGGAATAAGGCCATAAGGGCATAATCTAACCAACTCACTTATTGGAGGAGGGCTCGCTGTATATCCTCTTGTAGTGATTGTGCACGGCGACGCAAAGCACCTGCAGAACCAATTCCTCTGCTAAATCCATGGCTTACAGTAGAGCTACAGAAGAAATTATGCACAGAGCTGACATGACCCTGCTGGTTCTGCAACTAAGCGCGACATGGTTCTTTGCTACTTGTGCACGAGCAGGTGGCAGAGCGTCAGCACCAGCCGGATTCGGGGACGGCAAGATGTCAGGGAGGTTGATCGATATTGGGCTAACCTTTTTGGCTTTGTCTTGGCCGACGACGAATTGGTCGAGCCCCCTGCGGATCTCCTTGGGCGTCGGGAACCGCGGCGGCGGCGGCGGCGACTTGGACGGCGCCGTCGCGGAGTAGTAGCAGGAGGAGGAGGGCGCCCGCACGGCTACCGGGGGCACTCGTGCGGCGGCGCGAGCGCGGGTGTACAGGAGGAGGCGGCGAGCGGCCGCCGCGTACATGACGACGCCAGGCACGCAGGACACGGTCGCCAAAGCAGCCGCCGGACGGGGAGCTGCGAGCTATCTCCCAGTTCGCCGTGGCTGTTGGAATTGCGGGTCCGCGTGCAAGGGGAATTATACTCCGTATTAGCGATTTGACTTGCCGTCGCCGACGAACTGTGTCGTCGATGCCGGCCGCATGCGCGGTTACTACAGCGGCGGGTGCAGTGTGGGACGACGCCGGTGGATTGGAGGCACGGCGGATGGGCTCACGGCGAGAAACATTGCGACGATTTTTCTCTCAGTGGCAACAACGATCCATATTTATTTATTTATTTATTTATTTATTGAGAGAACAACGATCTATAATGGCAAGCTGCATGACAAGAGAATCAAATCAAAAGTTAAGAAGAGAGGAACTCTAGCAGCACCGATGCCCTGTTTTCCTTATGCAAAGATTCAATACATTCCACCCATACATAAAACAGGCAATCATGGCATCGCAATTCGCAGATTATGTCATCCCATCAAGGTCTTTTAACTAAGTATTTCGACAAATTATTGTGCCACATCATCGAATTTACTGAGATGTATATGTAATTCACCAGCAGCAAGAATAATACTCCTGAACAATGAACTTCCTCATCAGATCACAAAAAAACCGATTGGCTAACAGTCTCCAACTCTTAGTCGACGAACGTGGACTGAAATCCAGGCGCTCAGACTTGGTAGCCCGTGAAGGTGAATCCCCGGCCGGCGATCTCACCAAGGCAGAACCACCCGTACAACTCGAGGCCAAACAGCGCGGCGATGCCCGCGTGCTCCACGTTCAGGTCATTCCTGTTCTTCCACAGCTGCTTCACTTGGCTCGTCTCCTTCCAGAATGATTCGTAGCGGCCAGGAAGGCTGCAACAAAACAAAATGTGTCAGTAAGCAGATACAGTTGAAGGCTCAGGTTGCAGCTCATTATGTAAAACATGTAGATGTGAAATCATGCAGTTCAGGAAATTTGAATGCAGAGATTTAGACAAGAATATAGCGGTTGCAAGAAGTCAGAATGCAATTCCCCCATCATACATAACAGTATACCCTAGTATCATGAACAAAACAGAATTACACCAAACAAAGACATTGTTTACAGTACTAGATCAACTGAAGTCATAATTAGAGAGCCTTCTTTTATGCTATGAAATCCGAACAGAGTAAGAATGAGAAGACATAACCGAAAATCAGTAATAGTGTTTCTCACATGGTCTAGCTAGTTAAACCAAACTTACATCCAAATGTTTCTGGCATCAACTTGACCTCTAAGTCCAACCCACATGACTATATGAAAACCTACAATTCATCTTCCACTTTCCAATCTAACAACTCAAGCATCATCAGTCTGAGCTTACAACCACAAGAAAGACCATTGGAGCCCGCGGTGTAATAATAAATACGAGTACATAGATTGCTAGTCATTATCGATCTCTCCAGCTACTGGAACCATGTCTATTACTCCAACAAATTAAACCATATTTTCAATCTTGTAGAGAACATTGGTTCCATACTTTACTTGCGATGAAAAGTTCAGTCAGACCACTCCAGGTAAGGTAATGTACAATTAGTTTATTCGTGAATAAACCACAAGTGAATACAGACTTTTCCACGTTTAGAATATCAATAGTACTTTTCAGAATATAAAATGATAAACTGATAATCTTTACAAATCAGTCACTGTCTTTTGGAGGATTTTTTGAACTGCACATATCAAACAACAGATGCTGATTATGCAGTAATTTGAATGCAGAGATTAAGATAAGAGTATAGCGGTTGCAAGAAGTCAGAATGCAAACAAAACATAATTAACAAACTAAGACATTGTTCACATTCACAATGATAGAAAAATTGAAGTTATAAATTATAATTAGAGCCTTCTATTACACTATGAAATCTGAACAGAGTAAAAAATGAGAATTGAAGACATAACCGACAATCATTAATAGTGTTTAGTGTTTTTCACATGGTCTAGCTGGTTAAACCAAAACTACACCCAAAATGTTTCTGACATCAACTTGACCTCCGTTTTTATATGTAAAGGCCACTATCAAAAATACATTTTGCTAATATGTAAGGCCACTGGCACTAGTCAAGGCTAAATTGATTGCATTTCTACCTCCTAGGATGATGCTTATTAATGTGAAAGTTGCATGCAACCATAGAGAAAGATGCACCACATGTAATACGCTTAATTAACCAGGAACATGAGACCACTCCCACATAATTAACCATGCCATTTATTAGTTGGTTGTGTTTTCTTGGTACTACCTGAAATGTGGGTTTGTGGCCTTACATATAAAAATGGAGGAAGTATGTAAACATGTAGATGTGAAATTATGCAGTCCCATAAATGCAACGAGTAACTGTCTTTTGAGGACTTTTTTTAGTTGCAAGTACCAAACAACAGATGCTGATTATGCAGTTCTAGAGCACAGTTCAGGAATTTGAATGTACAGATCTAGAGAAGAGTATAGCGGTTGCAAGAAGTCAGAATAGCAATTACCCCATCACATACAACAGTATTATACTGTAGTATCATGAACAAAACATAATACCAAACTAAGACATTGCTTACAATGGTACTAAATGGAATTCATTATTACAGAGCCTTGTATTACACTATGAAATCTTAAAAGAGTAAAAAGGAAAATTAAAGACATAACTGACAAACAGAAACAGTGTTTCTCACATAGTCTAGCTAGTGAAACCAAACCTACATCCAAAATGTTTCTGACATCAACTTGACCTCCAACCCACATGACTATATGAAAACCTACAATTCATCTTCCACTTTCCAATCTAAGCACTCAAGCATCATCAGTCCAAACTTACAACCACAAGAAAGACCATTGGAGCCCACGGTGGAATCATAAATACATAGATTACTAGTCATTATCAATCTCTCTAGCTACGAGAACCCTGCCTATTGCTCAAAAACAAACTAAACCAAGATTTTCAATCTTGTATAGAACACTCCCACATCAACCCCAGATCTTTATATTGTAATTTCATACTTCACTGGCGATGAAAAGTTCAGTCAGGCAACTCCATGTAAGGTAATGTACAATTAGTTTATCCGTGAATAATAAGCCACAAGTCAATAAAGACTTTGCCATGTTTAGAATATCAAACAGTACTTTTCAGAATAAAAAGTGATACTTTTTTACAGATCAGTGCACCATTCAGACCTAAACTAGATGAATCAAGGTCAATAGGACATACATTGAACAGATTCACACAACCCAAGCAATACCCTGACCTAGGACAGAGTCTCTTTGACATATAATAACATCACGAATGACAGTTTCACAAAAACTATAGGTTTGACAAAAACCGAATCACGAAGAAACTGCATCGCAGGGACACCCAGATACGGGACCACGAGATCGACGGAACAGAGAGTGCGAGAAAGAGGAAGAGGGGGGTCGCACCTGGCGAGCCGGGTGTAGAAGAGCTGCTTGGAGAGCTCCTGGCACTTCTCGACGGTGGGGGGCTCGACGACGTACTGCTTGTTCTTCTCGAGGAGGTTCTTGGAGTAGGCGCAGCCGTGCTTGGCCACGAACCTGGTCGCCTCGCAGGCCTTGCCCTGCAGCTGCGCCAGCTTCGATCCCAGCGCCGCCATGGATCTGCTGCTGCTTCTTCCTCGGCCGCGACGGCTCCTGCAGGCAATAATAGATCGAGGCAATGTAGTGAGGTGAGATCGCCGGCGTGGGTTCGGGGGCGGGGGCTTGGAAAAGGAATGGATTTTACCTGTGGGGATCGGAGGGGGAAGAGATCGGAGAAGGCGGCGGCGCGTTGTGGTGCTTTTTCTTTGGGAAGGGGGCGGCTTTTGGGAGGGCGGAGGAAGGGTTTTCTTGTCTTGGGGAAGAGGTCAATGCTGCTTTAGTTCTGTTCGTGTGAATTATACGATTCCTATCGGGCGTTTTGGAATTGCGAATTCGAAATAGATAGACTAAACAAGTTTAGAGATGAGATGGATGTGAACTAAATCTGAACATGGCCACAGTATCGTCTGTGATAACTTCATCAATCTTAAGATCTATCGGATTTATTTCTTAGATTCAGTTTGTGTTCACATAGGTGAGTGCATGTACGTATTTGTGACCATCTGTGTTTGTGTTTCGTAAAAAAAAGAACTGATGGGTAGGATGTGTGTCGGTAAAGATAACATGGATGTGAACTAGATCTGAACATGGTAACAACGGCGGTCTATAGTGACTTCGACAATCTCAAGACCTGGTGCATCTATTTTTAAACTCAATGTGTTCATAATTTTATATAGGTGAGTGTATGTACATGTCTGTGAGCGTCTGTGTATGTGTTTCATAAAAAAGGGCCACATCACTCTCCGTCAGTTGTTTATCCTAAGTTCTGGACACGACCAACTCTCTCAGCATCTATCCTCGCACGTTGGCGTCATTGTTGGAAAACCATTGCTGCAAAGCTGATCGTTGGTGTTGCATGCGATTGTATTACATTTTCTTCTAAGTTGCAGCTAGCAGTCCACCAAGTTGCAGGTACCAGTCCAACTAAGTTGCTTCATTAGGCAACTTGGTGTATAAACTTACGCAAACACAGTAAGTTGTTTCTCCTATTCCCTTAGGTTGTATATTGTCCATTTATTAAGTTGTTTTTTGCATATCCATGGACTAGGGTTATTCTTTCCGATTTACGATGCAAATCATTCGACTTAATAAGTTGGTTCTGACATTTTTATTAAGTTGCTTGGCCACTTTTATTAAGTTGCTTATTGATCCTTAGTAAAGTTAATTTTTAATCACAGTTTCTCTATACATGCATGTGCTAGGCATTTTTTACTTTTCTGTATAGACAATCGTGTAAATGATTTAGTTGCTCAACTCATCTAACTAAGATCGCACGACACTTTAATTGAGTTTTGAGAGTTTTTCATACATGTTACTTTGCTAAAGAAAACAAGTTGTCTAGGTTTCATACTTTCTTTTTTAGGTCAAGTTATCTGTATTTTAGTTTCTGTTAAGTTGGTCAGTGTTTACTGTTAAATTGTATACAAAGTAGCTAGTAAGGTGCTGGCCGCTTACTGATAAGTTGTACACAAAGTAGCTACTAAGGTGTTCGCCGCTTACTGTTAAGTTGTGTACAAAGTAGCTCCTAAATTGTTGACAAAGAAGTTCTTAAGTTGCACCTTATTTGCTCCTAAGTCCCCCCCCCCCTCCCTCCCCCCCTCCCCACACACACACACACAAGAAAACCTAAGTTTTGCAGCTAAGAAGGTCTATGTTGCATATTTTGATGCTTTACCAACCATGGCGGTATTATTATGAGAATTCACTTCAATGTCCTACCAATGTTCAGACTCTAAGTATGAGTTGAATTAGTAATTAACCAAAAGGTTCAAAAAGATTGAGAAAATAACCCCGAATAAAGAAGATTATGAGAAATCCCCCGAGTAAAGAAGATTTGAATTAGATGGCGATGAAATTCACAAAAAGGGAAATGATTTAAATGGTGTCAAAGTTTCATGCCGATGCTGGTCTGCACTTGAGAACTAAATGTTGTTGGACTATATAAAGAATACTTAGCTGGGATTTGATGCATTTGTTTGGGTTGGGCTCATTGGATAGTATGGTTGGTTCTAGCACACCTGACATGACACAACAAAACAACAGAATGAAAGAAGCCCTTTCACAAATAGTAGGGCAAACTAGGAGAAAGGAACCCCTTCCTCCCTAGGACGGCACACTCCTCTGTGCCACATGTTACAAGCTTAGAGCATCTCCAGCCGTCTTCCCGGGAAGGTCCCCAGGATCCTTTTTTCATCCGGATGGACGAAAACGGCACAGTCGCGCCGCCGGAACCTCGTTTTCGCCCGGATTTGGGCTTTCATCCGTCCGGCAAGCCCATGTCATCACCAGCTCCTCGGGGAGCGCTCGAGGACTCCGGACGAAACGAAAGCGCGGGAAACATTGAGAAAACTTCCCGCGCGGATGGTGGCCCCGACTTGTCGGTGACAGAGGCCAATCGTCTTCCGCGCGCTTCAAAAGCCTGCCGTCGGTCAGACTTCGCCGGACGCGTAGCTTCCACAAGGCGTCGCCTCCAATTCACGCGCGGCTCACTCTATTTATCGCGGAACCTACCGCATTTGGCCGCATTCAGCACCGCTGTCTCCCTCCTCTCCCTAGCCCTGTCTTCTCTCCCCAATCCGCCTCCACCAGCGAGCAATGGCGGGCCACGGCGCGGCGAACAACGGGTTCGGCCGTCGTTCCCACACAAGTGGGAGGCGGGACTCCTGCACATGGCGAGCTACCCGGCGCTGCCGGACTTCCGCGTGCCCGGATGATGGTGCCTGAGCGCGGGGGGAGTCCCGATCCCGCCGCTTCCGGTGGGAGGCGACGAGCTTGACGCCGCTATCGACGCTGTGCGGGTCACTCTCACCGAGGAGCAGCGCGCGGAGGAGCGGTACCACGCCGACAACTACGACGCCTGGAACGAGTTCTTCCGTCTCCGGCACGAACGGGAACTCGCATCGTACGACGGTCCTCCCCCTCCTCCAGCGCGTAACAACGCCGCCGGCCGCCGCCGCGTGTGGGGTGCGCCGGGCCACACGCTCGCCCATGTGCTCGCGCACATTGAGGCCGGCAACTCCCCCCCTGGGGATGCCACCGGCGGCGCCGCCGCCCGAGGACGCCGGGAACTCGAGCGACGACGACGGCGGTGATGACCACACTGCCTTCTACCACCATTTCGGCATGTAGTAGGCCGTTGTTAGTTTTAGTTTATGTTTCTATCTGGCCGAATTCAAAGCCTATATATGTATGAACTCGCCTACATATGTTAAATATCTTTAAATTCCGCTTATGTTTGAACGAATTTCGTCTTGTTTTGTCCGAATTCGCCGTTATTTATAAAAAAATTTCATCCATCCCGAACTCGCCGCTGGAAAAATGGGCTGCCCATGCAAAAAAAAAAATTATATCCATCCAGCGCTAAATAGCGCCGTATTTCGGCCTGGGAAGCCCCAACGGCTGAAGATGCTCTTAGAGCTTGCTCTGTTGCCTCTGGTATTTGCTGTCTAGATTAGATTTTTCTATTTTCCGCAACTTCCATTTTCTTTGTCCAAATTTGCGTCTTGTCTTTTTAGCAGGTTTACTTTTTGTTATTATAGGCTTTTTTTTCGTTATTTTCAAATGCAATAAGAGGAAAAATACATGGCAAGCTTTAGTGAGGCATAATGTTGTCGGCACATATATTTTCATATACGTAATGAAATAGGGACATAAGTTGAAGTGTGCATTCTTCACGGTAACTAGGATATGCCTTCGGACAAAGAAGCCGTGTGATTCTATCATTTCTAGAAAAAGAAAAGAAAGAAATAATAAGCAAAACAAAATAGCAGACTTATGCAGGAGCAGACATGAACCCCGGAATTGGTGTGCCGATTCACTTCTCCCAACAGTGAAGGAAATCTATGCGCGAGGTCATCTTCTTTTACAACTGTAGAATAACGTACAATCAACTTAGACTCGTCAAAGAGTAGTTCCTTGGCCCGGAGTACCAGTATCAGCAACTACTATAGAGTCTAATGTAATTATGTAGAACAACTTCACGCAAAATAGCATCCTTCCCTGTCGCTTGTTTTCTACTCTGAAATTCTCGATGTATCCCATTCTTAGGATATCTTGTGATGCAGCTACAGATTATGCTCAGAGCCATCATCGATCGTAACTCCCCTCACCACATTGTTCTCTTCAAAACTGATGTATGTAGGTCTAGTTTTATGAGCTTGAGTGTTGAATATGCTGCATTCGAAAATGGGGTTACTTATAGACTGGAGGATGTACATAGCTTTGTACACATAGTGTCGAGTACCTTAGTTCTTTACCAACCATGGAGGGTAATTTAAATTACTATGTAAGTTCACTTCAGTGGCCTACCAACCAGCAACGTTCTGATTCCGTGTAGGAGCTGAATTAATCAAAATGTCTCGTCCAAGTACAGAAAATAGTTGAATTAGAAAGCGATGCCACTGTCTGAAGTTGAGGAGTTAAGAACTATAGATGGTTTCAGACTGTCTGAAAGGGTGTTTAATTAGGCTTTTATATGTTTTTTTGGTTTGGGTTCATTGGTTAGCATGTTTGTTCTAGCACACTGATGCGTGCAGTTGACACACGTCCGTTGGGAACCTCAAGAGGAAGGTATGATGCAGACAGTAGCAAGTTTTTCCTCTGAAAGAAACCAAGGTTTATCGAACCAGGAGGAGCCAAGAAGCACGTTGAAGGTTGATGGTGGCGGAATGTAATGCGGCGCAACACCAGGGATTCCGGCGCCAACGTGGAACCTGCACAACACAACCAAACTACTTTGCCCCAACGAAACAGTGAGGTTGTCAATCTCACCGGCTTGCTGTAACAAAGGATTAACCGTATTGTGTGGAAGATGATTGTTTGCGAGAAAACAGTAAAGAACAATTGCAGTAGATTGTATGCGATGTAAAGAATAGGACCGGGGTCCACAGTTCACTAGAGGTGTCTCTCCCATAAGATAAAAGCATGTTGGGTGAACAAATTACAGTCGGGCAATTGACAAATAGAGAGGGCATAACAATGCACATACATGATATGATAAATATAGTGAGATTTAATTGGGCATTACGACAAAGTACATAGACCGCTATCCAGCATGCATCTATGCCTAAAAAGTCCACCTTCGGGTTATCATCCGAACCCCTTCCAAGTATTAAGTTGCAAAACAACGGACAATTGCATTAAGTATGGTGCGTAATGTAATCAATAACTACATCCTTAGACATAGCATCAATGTTTTATCCCTAGTGGCAACAAGCACATCCACAACCTTAGAACTTTCCGTCACCGTCCCAGCATTTAATGGAGGCATGAACCCACTATCGAGCATAAATACTCCCTCTTGGAGTTAAGAGCAAAAACTTGGCCGAGCCTCTACTAATAACGGAGAGCATGCAAGATCATAAACAACACATAGGTAATAACTTGATAATTAACATAACATAGTATTCTCTATCCATCGGATCCCGACAAACACAACATATAGTATTACAGATAGATGATCTTGATCATGTTAGGCAGCTCACAAGATCCAACAATGAAGCACAATGAGGAGAAGACAACCATCTAGCTACTGCTATGGACCCATAGTCCAGGGGTGAACTACTCACTCATCACTCCGGAGGCGATCATGGCGATGAAGAGTCCTCCGGGAGATGAATACCCTCTCCGGCAGGGTGCCGGAGGAGATCTCCAGAATCCCCCGAGATGGGATTGGCGGCGGCGGCGTCTCGGTAAGGTTTTCCGTATCGTGGCTCTCGGTACTGGGGGTTTCGCGACGGAGGCTTTAAGTAGGCGGAAGGGCAACGCGGGGGGCCACACGAGGGCCCCACACGCCAGGGTGGCGCGGCCAAGACCTAGGCCGCGCCGCCCTAGTGTGGCGGCGCCTCGTGGCCCCACTTCCTTTCCCCCTCGGTCTTCTGGAAGCTTCGTGGCAAAATAGGACCCTGGGCGTTGATTTCGTCCAATTCCGAGAATATTTCTTTACTAGGATTTCGAAACCAAAAACAGCGAGAAAACAACAACCGGCTCTTCGGCATCTCGTTAATAGGTTAGTGCCGGAAAATGCATAAATACGACATATAATGTGTATAAAACATGTAGATATCATCAATAATGTAGCATGGAACATAAGAAATTATCGATACGTCGGAGACGTATCAGCATCCCCAAGCTTAGTTTTGCTCGTCCCGAGCGAGTAAACGATAACAAAGATAATTTCTGGAGTGACATGCCATCATAACCTTGATCATACTATTTGTAAACATATGTAATGAATGCAGCGATCAAAACAATGGTAATGACATGAGTAAACAAATAAATCATAAAGCAAAGACTTTTCATGAATAGTACTTAAAGAAAAGCATCAATAAGTCTTGCATAAGAGTTAACTCATAAAGCAATAAATCAAAGTAAAGGTATTGAAGCAACACAAAGGAAGATTAAGTTTCAGCGGTTGCTTTCAACTTGTAACATGTATATCTCATGGATAATTGTCAACATAGAGTAATATAACAAGTGCAATATGCAAGTATGTAGGAATCAATGCACAGTTCACACAAGTGTTTGCTTCTTGAGGTGGAGAGAAATAGGTGAACTGACTCAACATAAAAAAAAGAATGGTCCTTCAAAGAGGAAAGCATCGATTGCTATATTTGTGCTAGAGCTTTTATTTTGAAAACATGAAACAATTTTCTCAACGGTAGTAATAAAGCATATGAGTTATGTAAATTATATCTTACAAGTTGCAAGCCTCATGCATAGTATACTAATAGTGCCCGCACCTTGTCCTAATTAGCTTGGACTACCGGATCATCGCAATACACATGTTTTAACCAAGTGTCACAATGGGGTACCTCCATGCCGCATGTACAAAGGTCTAAGGAGAAAGCTCGCATTTTGGATTTCTCGCTTTTGATTATTCTCAACTTAGACATCCATACCGGGACAACATGGACAACAGATAATGGACTCCTCTTTAATGCATAAGCATGTGGCAACAATTAGTGTTCTCATATGAGATTGAGGATATATGTCCAAAACTAAAACTTCCACCATGAATCATGGCTTTCGTTAGCGGCCCAATGTTCTTCTCTAACAATATGCATGCTCCAACCATTAAGGTGGTAGATCTCTCTTACTTCAGACAAGACGGACATGCATAGCAACTCACATGATATTCAACAAAGAATAGTTGATGGCGTCTCCAGAAACATGGTTATCGCACAACAAGCAACTTAATAAGAGATAAAGTGCATAATTACATATTCAATACCACAATAATTTTTAAGCTATTTGTCCCATGAGCTATATATTGTAAAGGCGAATGATGAAATTTTAAAGGTAGCACTCAAGCAATTTACTTTGGAATGGCGGAGAAATACCATGTAGTAGGTAGGTATGGTGGACACAAATGGCATAGTGGTTGGCTCAAGGATTTTGGATGCATGAGAAGTATTCCCTCTCGATACAAGGTTTAGGCTAGCAAGGTTATTTGAAACAAACACAAGAACGAACGGTGCAGCAAAACTCACATAAAAAACATATTGTAAACATTATAAGACTCTACACCGTCTTCCTTGTTGTTCAAAGCTCAATACTAGATATTATCTAGACTTTAGAGAGACCAAATATGCAACCCAAATTAGCAAGCTCTAGGTGTTTCTTAATTAATGGGTGCAAAGTATATGATGCAAGAGCTTAAACATGAGCACAACAATTGCCAAGTATCAAATTATTCAAGACATTTTAGAATTACTACATGTAGCATTTCCCGATTCCAACCATATAACAATTTAACGAAGAAGATTCAACCTTCGCCATGAATACTATGAGTAAAGCCTAAGGACATATTTGTCCATATGCAATAGCGGAGCGTGTCTCTCTCCCACACAATGAATGCTAGGATCCATTTTATTTAAACATAAACAAAAACAAAAACAAACCGACGCTCCAAGCAAAGTACATAAGATGTGATGGAATAAAAATATAGTTTCAGGGGCGGAACCTGATAATGTTGTCGATGAAGAAGGGGATGCCTTGGGCATCCCCAAGCTTAGACGTTTGAGTCTTCTTAAAATATGCAGGGGTGAACCACCGGGGCATCCCCAAGCTTAGAGCTTTCACTCTCCTTGATCATATTGCATCATACTCCTCCCTTGATCCTTGAAAACTTCCTCCACACCAAACTCGAAACAACTCATTAGAGGGTTAGTGGACAATAAAAATTAACATGTTCAGAGGTGACACAATCATTCTTAACACTTCCGGACATTGCATAAAGCTACTGGACATTAATGGATCAAAGAAATTCATCCAACATAGCAAAAGAGGCAATGCGAAATAAAAGGCAGAATCCGTCAAAAACGAACAGTCCGTAAAGATGGATTTTATTGAGGCACCGGACTTGCTCAAATGAAAATTCCCAAATTGAATGAAAGTTGCGTACATATCCGAGAATCACGCACGTAAATTGGCTTAATTTTCCGAGCTACCTACGAGGAGGCAGGTCGAAATTCGTGATAGCAAAGAAATCCGAAACTGCGCAAGTAATCCAAATCTAGTATTCACTTTACTATCAAAGACTTTACTTGGCACAACAAAACACAAAACTAAGATAAGGAGAGGTTGCTACAGTAGTAAACAACTTCCAAGACTCAGATATAAAACAAAAATACTGTAGTAAAAACATGGGTTGTCTCCCATAAGCGCTTTTCTTTAACGCCTTTCGGCTAGGCGCGAAAGTGTATATCAAGTATTATCGAGAGATGAAGCATCTTCAGCGGGGTTTGGAGTTTTCTCAACCATGCATAGTATATTAGATACATAAGTTTCAGCGGCTCCCTTTTCATTAGTCTTGGGCTTGCTACTCTCATCAAACAAATTTTCAGGAACAAGCCAAGCATAGTTATTTTCTAACGCTTCATTCATTGCTAGGAGCTTACATGGTATTGGTGCTTTGATCTCTGATACGTCTCCGACGTATCGATAATTTCTTATGTTCCATGCCACATTATTGATGTTATATACATGTTTTATGCACACTTTATGTCATATTCGTGCATTTTCTGGAACTAACCTATTAACAAGATGCCGAAATGCCGATTCTTTGTTCTAGTCGTTTTTGGTTTCAGAAATCCTAGTAAGGAAATATTCTCGGAATTGGACGAAATCAAAGCCCAGGGGCCTATTTTTCCACGAAGCTTCCAGAAGTCCGAAGACGAGACGAAGAGGGGCCACGGGGTGGCCAAACCCTAGGGCGGCGCGGCCCCACCCCTGGCCGCGCCGGCCTATGGTCTGGGCCCCCCGTGCCGCCTCTTGACTTGCCCTTCCGCCTACTTAAAGCCTCCGTGACGAAACCCCCCGTACCGAGAGCCACGATACGGAAAACCTTCCAGAGACGCCGTCGCCGCCGATCCCATCTCGGGGGATCCAGGAGATCGCCTCCGGCACCCTGCCGGAGAGGGGAATCATCCCCGGAGGACTCTACGCCGCCATGGTCGCCTCCGGTGTGATGTGTGAGTAGTCTACCCCTGGACTATGGGTCCATAGCGGTAGCTAGATGGTTGTCTTCTCCCCATTGTGCTATCATTGTCGGATCTTGTGAGCTGCCTATCATGATCAAGATCATCTATATGTAATTCTATATGTTGCGTTTGTTGGGATCCGATGAATAGAGAATACTTGTTATGTTGATTATCAAAGTTATGCTTATGTGTTGTTTATGATCTTGCATGCTCTCCGTTACTAGTAGATGCTCTGGCCAAGTAGATGCTTGTAACTCCAAGAGGGAGTACTTATGCTCGATAGTGGGTTCATGCCCGCATTGACACCTGGGACGAGTGACGAGAAAGTTCTAAGGTTGTGTTGTGCTTGTTGCCACTAGGGATAAAACATTAGTGCTATGTTCAAGGATGTAGTCACTAGTTACATTACGCACCATACTTAATGCAATTGTCCGTTGCTTGCAACTTAATACTGGAGGGGGTTCGGATGATAACTCGAAGGTGGACTTTTTAGGCATAGATGCGGTTGGATGGCGGTCTATGTACTTTGTCGTAATGCCCAATTAAATCTCACTATACTCATCATGATATGTATGTGCATTGTCATGCTCTCTTTATTTGTCAATTGCCCAACTGTAATTTGTTCACCCAACATGATGTTCGTCTTATGGGAGAGACACCTCTAGTGAACCGTGGACCCCGGTCCAATTCTCTTTACCGAAATACAATCTATCGCAATACTTGTTTCTACTGTTTTCTCTGCAAACAATCATCTTCCACACAATACGGTTAATCCTTTGTTACAGCAAGCCGGTGAGATTGACAACCTCATCGTTTCGTTGGGGCAAAGTACTTTGGTTGTGTTGTGCGGGTTCCACGTTGGCGCCGGAATCCCCGGTGTTGCGCCGCACTACATCTCGCCGCCATCAACCTTCAACGTGCTTCTTGACTCCTACTGGTCCGATTAAACCTTGGTTTCTTGCGAGGGAAACTTGCCGCTGTGCGCATCACACCTTCTTCTTGGGGTTCCCAACGGACGCGTGTCGAACGAAAAGACAATACGTCAATCACGCGCATCAAGCAAATTTACGGCGCCGTTGTCGGGGAGATCAAGACACGCTGCAAGGGGAGTCTCCACTTCTCAATCTCTTTACTTTGTTTTTGTCTTGCTTAGTTTTATTTACTACTTTGTTTGCTGCACTGAATCAAAATACAAAAAAATTAGTTGCTAGTTTTACTTTATTTGCTATCTTGTTTGCTATATCGAAAACACAAAAAAATTAGTTTACTTGCATTTACTTTATCTAGTTTGCTTTATTTACTATTGCTAAAATGGCCAACCCTGAAAATACTAAGTTGTGTGACTTCACAACCACAAATAATAATGATTTCTTATGCACACCTATTGCTCCACCTGCTACTACAGAGAATTCTTTGAAATTAAACCTGCTTTACTTAATCTTGTCATGCGAGAGCAATTTTCACGGTGTTAGTTCCGATGATGTTGCTGCCCATCTTAATAATTTTGTTGAACTATGTGAAATGCAAAAATATAAAGATGTAGATGGTGATATTATTAAACTAAAATTGTTCCCTTTCTCATTAAGAGGAAGAGCTAAAGATTGGTTGCTATCTCTACCTAAGAATAGTATTGATTCATGGACTAAATGCAAGGATGCTTTTATTGGTAGATATTATCCCCTGCTAAAATTATATCTTTGAGGAGTAGCATAATGAATTTCAAACAATTAGATACTGAACATGTTGCTCAAGCTTGGGAAAGAATGAAATCTCTGGTTAAAAATTGCCCAACCCATGGACTAACTACTTGGATGATCATCCAAACCTTCTATGCAGGACTAAATTTTTCTTCACGGAATTTATTGGATTCAGCTGCTGGAGGTACCTTTATGTCCATCACTCTTGGTGAAGCAACAAGGCTTCTTGATAATATGATGATCAACTACTCCGAATGGCACACGGAAAGAGCTCCACAAGGTAAGAAGGTAAATTCTGTTGAAGAATCCTCTTCCTTGAATGATAAGGTTGATGCTATTATGTCTATGCTTGTGAATGATAGGACTAATATTGATCCTAATAATGTTCCGTTAGCTTCATTGGTTGCACAAGAAAAACATGTTGATGTAAACTTCATTAAAAATAATAATTTCAACAACAATGCTTACCGGAACAATTCTAGTAACAACTATAGGCCATATCCTTATAATAATGGCAACGGCTATGGTAATTCTTATGGAAATTCTTACAACAATAATAGGAATTCACCCCCTGGACTTGAAGCCATGCTTAAAGAATTTATTAGTACACAAACTGCTTTTAACAAATCTGTTGAAGAAAAGCTTGGTAAAATTGATATACTTGCTTCTAGAGTTGATAGTCTTGCCTCTGATGTTGATCTTTTGAAATCGAAAGTTTTGCCTAATGAGAATTATCATAATAAAATTGTTACTACAGCAAATGCCATTCAAGTTAGAATTAATGAGAATATAAGATTAATGGCTGAACTGCGTGCTAGGTGGGATAGAGAAGAAAATGAAAAACTAGCTAAAGAGAAGAATATAGCTAAAGTTTGGACTATTACCACCACTAGTAATGCTAATGCTACACATGTTGCTGCACCTCCTACTCACACTAATAAAAGAATTGGTGTTAGCAATGTTTCCACTTCTAATGCAAAGCGCGAAAAACTGCCTGAAACTGCTAAAACTGCTGAAACTGCCTGTGATAAAGCTGCTGAAATTTTTTCCAACATTGGGGACGATGATCCCATTGCTTTAGATTATAATGGTTTGAATTTTGATGATTGCCACATCTCTTAAGTTATAAAGTTCTTGCAAAAACTTGCTAAAAGTCCTAATGCTAGTGCTATAAATTTGGCTTTCACGCATCATATTACAAATGCTCTCATAAAAGCTAGAGAAGAGAAACTAGAGCGCCAAGCCTCTATTCCTAAAAAGCTAGAGGATGTTTGGGAGCCCATCATTAAGATGAAGGTTAAAGATTTTGATTGTAATGCTTTATGTGATCTTGGTGCAAGTATTTCTGTTATGCCTAAGAAAATTTATAATATGCTTGACTTGCCACCGCTGAAAAATTGTTATTTGGATGTTAATTTTGCTGATCATTCTACAAAGAAACCTTTGGGTAAAGTTGATAATGTTCGCATTATCGTTAACAATAATCTTGTTCCCGTTGATTTTGTTGTCTTGGATATTGCATACAATGCATCTTGTCCCATTATATTGGGAAGACCTTTTCTTCGAACTGTTGGTGCTATTATTGATATGAGGGAAGGTAATATAAAATATCAATTTCCTCTCAAAAAGGTATGGAACACTTCCCTAGAAAGAGAATAAAGGTACCTTATGATTCTATTATTAGAACAAATTATGATGTTGATGCTTCATCTCTCGATGTTACTTGATACACACTTTCTGCGCCTAGCTGAAAGGCGTTAAAGAAAAGCGCTTATGGGAGACAACCCATGTTTTTACCTACAGTACTTTGTTTTTATTTTGTGTCTTGGAAGTTGTTTACTACTGTAGCAACCTCTCCTTATCTTAGTTTTGAGTTTTGTTGTGCCAAGTTAAGCCGTTGATAGAAAAGTAAGTACTAGATTTGGATTACTGCGCAGTTCCAGATTTCTTTGCTGTCACGAATCTGGGTCCACCTCCCTGTAGGTAGCTCAGAAAATTATGCCAATTTACGTGCATGATCCTCAGATATGTACGCAACTTTCATTCAATTTGAGCATTTTCATTTGAGAGAGTCTGGTGCCATTTTAAAATTCGTCAATACGAACTGTTCTGTTTTGACAGATTCTGCCTTTTATTTTGCATTGCCTCTTTCGCTATGTTGGATGAATTTCTTTGATCCACTAATGTCCAGTAGCATTATGCAATGTCCAGAAGTGTTAAGAATGATTGTGTCACCTCTGAATATGTCAATTTATATTGTGCACTAACCCTCTAATGAGTTGTTTCGAGTTTGGTGTGGAAGAAGTTTTCAAGGATCAAGAGAGGAGTATGATGCAACATGATCAAGGAGAGTGAAAGCTCTAAGCTTGGGGATGCACCCAGTGGTTCACCCCTGCATATATCAAGAAGACTCAAGCGTCTAAGCTTGGGGATGCCCAAGGCATCCCCTTCTTCATCGACAACATTATCAGGTTCCTCCCCTGAAACTATATTTTTATTCCACCACATCTTATGTGCTTTTTCTTGGAGCGTCGGTTTGTTTTTGTTTTTGTTTTGTTTGAATAAAATGGATCCTAGCATTCACTTTATGGGAGAGATACACGCTCCGCTGTAGCATATGGACAAGTATGTCCTTGGTTTCTACTCATAGTATTCATGGCGAAGTTTCTCCTTCGTTAAATTGTTATATGGTTGGAATTGGAAAATGATACATGTAGTAATTGCTATAAATGTCTTGGGTAATGTGATACTTGGCAATTGTTGTGCTCATGTTTAAGCTCTTGCATCATATGCTTTGCACCCATTAATGAAGAAATACATAGAGCATGCTAAAATTTGGTTTGCATATTTGGTTTCTCTAAGGTCTAGATAATTTCTAGTATTGAGTTTGAACAACAAGGAAGACGGTGTAGAGTCTTATAATGTTTTCAATATGTCTTTTATGTGAGTTTTGCTGCACCGGTTCATCCTTGTGTTTGTTTCAAATAAGCCTTGCTAGCCTAAACCTTGTATCGAGAGGGAATACTTCTCATGCATCCAAAATACTTGAGCCAACCACTATGCCATTTGTGTCCACCATACCTACCTACTACATGGTATTTATCCGCCATTCCAAAGTAAATTGCTTGAGTGCTACCTTTAAAATTCCATCATTCACCTTTGCAATATATAGCTCATGGGACAAATAGCTTAAAAACTATTGTGGTATTGAATATGTAATTATGCACTTTATCTCTTATTAAGTTGCTTGTTGTGCGATAACCATGTTTATCGGGGAACGCCATCAACTCATTGTTGAATTTCATGTGAGTTGCTATGCATGTTCGTCTTGTCCGAAGTAAGGGCGATCTACACCGAGTTGAATGGTTTGAGCATGCATATTGTGAGAGAAGAACATTGGGCCGCTAACTAAAGCCATGATTCATGGTGGAAGTTTCAGTTTTGGACAAACATCCTCAAATCTCTAATGAGAAAAGAATTAATTGTTGTCAAATGCTTAAAGCATTAAAAGAGGAGTCCATTATCTGTTGTCTATGTTGTCCCGGTATGGATGTCTAAGTTGAGAATAATCAAAAGCGAGAAATCCAAATGCGAGCTTTCTCCTTAGACCTTTGTACAGAGCGGCATAGAGGTACCCCTTTGTGAAACTTGGTTAAAGCATATGTATTGCGGTGATAATCCAGGTAGTCCAAGCTAATTAGGACAAGGTGCGGGCACTATTGGTACACTATGCATGAGGCTTGCAACTTATAAGATATAATTTACATGATGCATATGCTTTATTACTACCGTTGACAAAATTGTTTCATGTTTTCAAAATCAAAGCTCTAGCACAAATATAGCAATCGATGCTTTTCCTCTATGAGGACCATTCTTTTACTTTCAATGTTGAGTCAGTTCACCTATTTCTATCCACCTCAAGAAGCAAACACTTGTGTGAACTGTGCATTGATTCCTACATACTTGCTTATTGCACTTATTATATTACTCTATGTTGACAATATCCATGAGATATACATGTTACAAGTTGAAAGCAACCGCTGAAACTTAATCTTCTTTTGTGTTGCTTCAATACCTTTACTTTGAATTATTGCTTTATGAGTTAACTCTTATGCAAGACTTATTGATGCTTGTCTTGAAGTGCTATTCATGAAAAGTCTTTGCTTTATGATTCACTTGTTTACTAATGTCATACACATTGTTTTGATCGCTGCATTCACTACATATGCTTTACAAATAGTATGATCAAGATTATGATGGCATGTCACTCCAGAAATTATCTGTGTTATCGTTTTACCTGCTCGGGACGAGCAGAACTAAGCTTAGGGATGCTGATACGTCTCCGACGTATCGATAATTTCTTATGTTCCATGCCACATTATTGATGTTATCTACATGTTTTATGCACACTTTATGTCATATTCGTGCATTTTCTCGGAACTAACCTATTAACAAGATGCCGAAGTGCCGCTTCGTTGTTTCTGCTGTTTTTGGTTTCGAAATCCTAGTAAGGAAATATTCTCGGAATTGGACGAAATCAAAGCCCGGGGCCTATTTTTCCACGAAGCTTCCGGAAGTCCGAAGACGAGACGAAGAGGGGCCACGGGGTGGCCAAACCCTAGGGCGGCGCGGCCCCACCCCTGGCCGCGCCGGCCTATGGTGTGGGCCCCCGTGCCGCCTCTTGACTTGCCCTTCCGCCTACTTAAAGCCTCCGTGACGAAACCCCCAGCACCGAGAGCCACGATACGGAAAACCTTCCAGAGACGCCGTCGCCGCCGATCCCATCTCGGGGGATCCAGGAGATCGCCTCCGGCACCCTGCCGGAGAGGGGAATCATCCCCCGGAGGACTCTACGCCGCCATGGTCGCCTCCGGTGTGATGTGTGAGTAGTCTACCCCTGGACTATGGGTCCATAGCAGTAGCTAGATGGTTGTCTTCTCCCCATTGTGCTATCATTGTCGGATCTTGTGAGCTGCCTATCATGATCAAGAACATCTATATGTAATTCTATATGTTGCGTTTGTTTGGATCCGATGAATAGAGAATACTTGTTATGTTGATTATCAAAGTTATGCTTATGTGTTGTTTATGATCTTGCATGCTCTCCGTTACTAGTAGATGCTCTGGCCAAGTAGATGCTTGTAACTCCAAGAGGGAGTACTTATGCTCGATAGTGGGTTCATGCCCGCATTGACACTCAGGACGAGTGACGAAAGTTCTAAGGTTGTGTTGTGCTGTTGCCACTAGGGATAAAACATTGGTGCTATGTCCAAGGATGTAGTCACTGAGTTACATTACGCACCATACTTAATGCAATTGTCTCGTTGCTTTGCAACTTAATACCGGAGGGGTTCGGATGATAACCTAAAGGTGGACTTTTTAGGCATAGATGCAGTTGGATGGCGGTCTATGTACTTTGTCGTAATGCCCAATTAAATCTCACTATACTCATCATGATATGTATGTGCATTGTCATGCTCTCTTTATTTGTCAATTGCCCAACTGTAATTTGTTCACCCAACATGCTGTTCGTCTTATGGGAGAGACACCTCTAGTGAACTGTGGACCCCGGTCCAATTCTCTTTACTCGAAATACAATCTACTGCAATACTTGTTTTACTGTTTTCTCTCGCAAACAATCATCTTCCACACAATACGGTTAATCCTTTGTTACAGACAAGCCGGTGAGATTGACAACCTCAACTGTTTCGTTGGGGCAAAGTACTTTGGTTGTGTTGTGCGAGGTTCCACGTTGGCACCGGAATCCCTGGTGTTGCGCCGCACTACATCCCGCCGCCATCAACCTTCAACGTGCTTCTTGGCTCCTCCTGGTTCGATAAACCTTGGTTTCTTTCTGAGGGAAAACTTGCTGCTGTGCGCATCATACCTTCCTCTTGTGGTTGCCCAACGAACGTGTGAAATACACGCCATCAAGCATATTTTCTGGCGCCGTTGCCGGGGAGATCAAGACACGCTGCAAGGGGAGTCTCCACTTCTCAATCTCTTTACTTTGTTTTTGTCTTGCTTAGTTTTATTTACTACTTTGTTTGCTGCACTAAATCAAAATACAAAAAAATTAGTTGCTAGTTTTACTTTATTTGCTATCTTGTTTGCTATACCAAAAACACAAAAAAATTAGTTTACTTGCATTTACTTTATCTAGTTTGCTTTATTTACTCGTTGCTAAAATGGCCAACGCTGAAAATACTAAGTTGTGTGACTTCACAACCACAAATAATAATGATTTCTTATGCACACCTATTGCTCCACCTCGCTACTACAGCAGAATTCTTTGAAATTAAACTCTGCTTTACTTAATCTTGTCATGCGAGAGCAATTTTCTGGTGTTAGTTCCGATGATGCTGCTGCCCATCTTAATAATTTTGTTGAACTATGTGAAATGCAAAAATATAAAGATGTAGATGGTGACATTATAAAATTAAAATTGTTCCCTTTCTCATTAAGAGGAAGAGCTAAAGATTGGTTGCTATCTCTGCCTAAGAATAGTATTGATTCATCGACTAAATGCAAGGATGCTTTTATTGGTAGATATTATCCCCCTGCTAAAATTATATCTTTGAGGAGTAGCATAATGAATTTCAAACAATTAGATACTGAACATGTTGCTCAAGCTTGGGAAAGAATGAAATCTCTGGTTAAAAATTGCCCAACCCATGGATCGACTACTTGGATGATCATCCAAACCTTCTATGCAGGACTAAATTTTTCTTCACGGAATTTATTGGATTCAGCTGCTGGAGGTACCTTTATGTCCATCACTCTTGGTGAAGCAACAAGGCTTCTTGATAATATGATGATCAACTACTCGAATGGCACACGGAAAGAGCTCCACAAGGTAAGAAGGTAAATTCTGTTGAAGAATCCTCTTCCTTGAATGATAAGGTTGATGCTATTATGTCTATGCTTGTGAATGATAGGACTAATATTGATCCTAATAATGTTCCGTTAGCTTCATTGGTTGCACAAGAAGAACATGTTGATGTAAACTTCATTAAAAATAATAATTTCAACAACAATGCTTACCGGAACAATTCTAGTAACAACTATAGGCCATATCCTTATAATAATGGCAACGGCTATGGTAATTCTTATGGAAATTCTTACAACAATAATAGGAATTCACCCCCTGGACTTGAAGCCATGCTTAAAGAATTTATTAGTACACAAACTGCTTTTAACAAATCTGTTGAAGAAAAGCTTGGTAAAATTGATATACTTGCTTCTAAAGTCGATAGTCTTGCTGCTCGATGTTGATCTTTTGAAATCAAAAGTTTTGCCTAATGAGAATTATCATAATAAAATTGTTACTACAGCAAATGCCATTCAAGTTAGAATTAATGAGAATATAAGATTAATGGCTGAACTGCGTGCTAGGTGGGATAGAGAAGAAAATGAAAAACTAGCTAAAGAGAAGAATATAGCTAAAGTTTGGACTATTACCACCACTAGTAATGCTAATGCTACACATGTTGCTGCACCTCCTACTCATACTAATAAAACAATTGGTGTTAGCAATGTTTCCACTTCTAATGCAAAGCGCGAAAAACTGCCTGAAACTGCTAAAACCGCTGAAACTGCCTGTGATAAAGCTGCTGAAATTTTTTCCAACATTGGGGATGATGATCCCATTGCTTTAGATTATAATGGTTTGAATTTTGATGATTGCCACATCTCTGAAGTTATAAAGTTCTTGCAAAAACTTGCTAAAAGTCCTAATGCTAGTGCTATAAATTTGGCTTTCACGCATCATATTACAAATGCTCTCATAAAAGCTAGAGAAGAGAAACTAGAGCGCGAAGCCTCTATTCCTAAAAAGCTAGAGGATGGTTGGGAGCCCATCATTAAGATGAAGGTTAAAGATTTTGATTGTAATGCTTTATGTGATCTTGGTGCAAGTATTTCGTTATGCCTAAGAAAATTTATAATATGCTTGACTTGCCACCGCTGAAAAATTGTTATTTGGATGTTAATCTTGCTGATCATTCTACAAAGAAACCTTTGGGTAAAGTTGATAATGTTCGCATTACCGTTAACAATAATCTTGTTCCCGTTGATTTTGTTGTCTTGGATATTGAATGCAATGCATCTTGTCCCATTATATTGGGAAGACCTTTTCTTCGAACTCGTTGGTGCTATTATTGATATGAAGGAAGGTAATATTAAATATCAATTTCCTCTCAAGAAAGGTATGGAACACTTCCCTAGAAAGAGAATAAAGGTACCTTATGATTCTATTATTAGAACAAATTATGATGTTGATGCTTCATCTCTCGATGTTACTTGATACACACTTTCTGCGCCTAGCTGAAAGGCGTTAAAGAAAAGCGCTTATGGGAGACAACCCATGTTTTTACCTACAGTACTTTGTTTTCATTTTGTGTCTTGGAAGTTGTTTACTACTGTAGCAACCTCTCCTTATCTTAGTTTTGAGTTTTGTTGTGCCAAGTTAAGCCGTTGATAGAAAAGTAAGTACTAGATTTGGATTACTGCGCAGTTCCAGATTTCTTTGCTGTCACGAATCTGGGTCCACCTCCCTGTAGGTAGCTCAGAAAATTATGCCAATTTACGAGCATGATCCTCAGATATGTACGCAACTTTCATTCAATTTGAGCATTTTCGTTTGAGCAAGTCTGGTGCCATTTTAAAATTCGTCAATACGAACTGTTCTGTTTTGACAGATTCTGCCTTTTATTTCGCATTGCCTCTTTCGCTATGTTGGATGAATTTCTTTGATCCACTAATGTCCAGTAGCATTATGCAATGTCCAGAAGTGTTAAGAATGATTGTGTCACCTCTGAATATGTCAATTTATATTGTGCACTAACCCTCTAATGAGTTGTTTCGAGTTTGGTGTGGAGGAAGTTTTCAAGGATCAAGAGAGGAGTATGATGCAACATGATCAAGGAGAGTGAAAGCTCTAAGCTTGGGGATGCACCCGGTGGTTCACCCCTGCATATATCAAGAAGACTCAAGCGTCTAAGCTTGGGGATGCCCAAGGCATCCCCTTCTTCATCGACAACATTATCAGGTTCCTCCCCGAAACTATATTTTTATTCCGCCACATCTTATGTGCTTTTTCTTGGAGCGTCGGTTTGTTTTTGTTTTTTGTTTTGTTTGAATAAAATGGATCCTAGCATTCACTTTATGGGAGAGATACACGCTCCGCTGTAGCATATGGACAAGTATGTCCTTGGTTTCTACTCATAGTATTCATGGCGAAGTTTCTCCTTCGTTAAATTGTTATATGGTTGGAATTGGAAAATGATACATGTAGTAATTGCTATAAATGTCTTGGGTAATGTGATACTTGGCAATTGTTGTGCTCATGTTTAAGCTCTTGCATCATATGCTTTGCACCCATTAATGAAGAAATACATAGAGCATGCTAAAATTTGGTTTGCATATTTGGTTTCTCTAAGGTCTAGATAATTTCTAGTATTGAGTTTGAACAACAAGGAAGACGGTGTAGAGTCTTATAATGTTTTCAATATGTCTTTTATGTGAGTTTTGCTGCACCGGTTCATCCTTGTGTTTGTTTCAAATAAGCCTTGCTAGCCTAAACCTTGTATCGAGAGGGAATACTTCTCATGCATCCAAAATACTTGAGCCAACCACTATGCCATTTGTGTCCACCATACCTACCATACTACATGGTATTTTCCCGCCATTCCAAAGTAAATTGCTTGAGTGCTACCTTTAAAATTCCATCATTCACCTTTGCAATATATAGCTCATGGGACAAATAGCTTAAAAACTATTGTGGTATTGAATATGTAATTATGCACTTTATCTCTTATTAAGTTGCTTGTTGTGCGATAACCATGTTTACTCGGGGAACGCCATCAACTCATTGTTGAATTTCATGTGAGTTGCTATGCATGTTCGTCTTGTCCGAAGTAAGGGCGATCTACACTGAGTTGAATGGTTTGAGCATGCATATTGTGAGAGAAGAACATTGGGCCGCTAACTAAAGCCATGATTCATGGTGGAAGTTTCAGTTTTGGACAAATATCCTCAAATCTCTAATGAGAAAAGAATTAATTGTTGTCAAATGCTTAAAGCATTAAAAGAGGAGTCCATTATCTGTTGTCTATGTTGTCCCGGTATGGATGTCTAAGTTGAGAATAATCAAAAGCGAGAAATCCAAATGCGAGCTTTCTCCTTAGACCTTTGTACAGGCGGCATAGAGGTACCCCTTTGTGACACTTGGTTAAAGCATATGTATTGCGGTGATAATCCAGGTAGTCCAAGCTAATTAGGACAAGGTGCGGGCACTATTGGTACACTATGCATGAGGCTTGCAACTTATAAGATATAATTTACATGATGCATATGCTTTATTACTACCGTTGACAAAATTGTTTCATGTTTTCAAAATCAAAGCTCTAGCACAAATATAGCAATCGATGCTTTTCCTCTATGAGGACCATTCTTTTACTTTCAATGTTGAGTCAGTTCACCTATTTCTATCCACCTCAAGAAGCAAACACTTGTGTGAACTGTGCATTGATTCCTACATACTTGCTTATTGCACTTATTATATTACTCTATGTTGACAATATCCATGAGATATACATGTTACAAGTTGAAAGCAACCGCTGAAACTTAATCTTCTTTTGTGTTGCTTCAATACCTTTACTTTGAATTATTGCTTTATGAGTTAACTCTTATGCAAGACTTATTGATGCTTGTCTTGAAGTGCTATTCATGAAAAGTCTTTGCTTTATGATTCACTTGTTTACTCATGTCATACACATTGTTTTGATCGCTGCATTCACTACATATGCTTTACAAATAGTATGATCAAGATTATGATGGCATGTCACTCCGTAAATTATCCGTGTTATCGTTTTACTCGCTCGGGACGAGCGAGAACTAAGCTTAGGGATGCTGATACGTCTCCGACGTATCGATAATTTCTTATGTTCCATGCCACATTATTGATGTTATCTACATGTTTTATGCACACTTTATGTCATATTCGTGCATTTTCCGGAACTAACCTATTAACAAGATGCCGAAGTGCCGCTTGCTCGTTTTCTGCTGTTTTTGGTTTCAGAAATCCTAGTAAGGAAATATTCTCGAATTGGACGAAATAAAAGCCCGGGGGCCTATTTTCTCACGAAGCTTCCGAAGTCCGAAGACGAGACGAAGAGGGGCCCCGGGGTGGCCAAACCCTAGGGCGGCGCGGCCCCCCCCCGGGCCGCGCCGGCCTATGGTGTGGGCCCCCCGTGCCGCCTCTTGACTTGCCCTTCCGCCTACTTAAAGCCTCCGTGACGAAACCCCCAGTACCGAGAGCCACGATACGGAAAACCTTCCGAGACGCCGTCGCCGCCGATCCCATCTCGGGGATCCAGGAGATCGCCTCCGGCACCCCGCCGGAGAGGGGAATCATCTCCCGGAGGACTCTACACCGCCATGGTCGCCTCCGGAGTGATGTGTGAGTAGTCTACCCCTGGACTATGGGTCCATAGCAGTAGCTAGATGGTTGTCTTCTCCCCATTGTGCTATCATTGTCGGATCTTGTGAGCTGCCTATCATGATCAAGATCATCTATACTGTAATTCTATATGTTGCGTTTGTTGGGATCCGATGAATAGAGAATACTTGTTATGTTGATTATCAAAGTTATGCTTATGTGTTGTTTATGATCTTGCATGCTCTCCGTTACTAGTAGATGCTCTGGCCAAGTAGATGCTTGTAACTCCAAGAGGGAGTACTTATGCTCGATAGTGGGTTCATGCTTGCATTGACACCTGGGACAAGTGACGTAAAGTTCTAAGGTTGTGTTGTGTCGTTGCCACTAGGGATAAAACATTGAGTGCTATGTCCAAGGATGTAGTTGTTGATTACATTACGCACCATACTTAATGCAATTGTCTGTTGCTTTGCAACTTAATACCGGAGGGGGTTCGGATGATAACCTCGAAGGTGGACTTTTTAGGCATAGATGCAGTTGGATGGCGGTCTATGTACTTTGTCGTAATGCCCAATTAAATCTCACTATACTCATCATGATATGTATGTGCATTGTCATGCTCTCTTTATTTGTCAATTGCCCAACTGTAATTTGTTCACCCAACATGCTGTTCGTCTTATGGGAGAGACACCTCTAGTGAACCGTGGACCCCGGTCCAATTCTCTTTACTCGAAATACAATCTATCGCAATACTTGTTTTACTCGTTTTCTCGCAAACAATCATCTTCCACACAATACGGTTAATCCTTTGTTACAGCAAGCCGGTGAGATTGACAACCTCACTGTTTCGTTGGGGCAAAGTACTTTGGTTGTGTTGTGCAGGTTCCACGTTGGCGCCGGAATCCCGGTGTTGCGGCGCACTACATCCCGCCGCCATCAACCTTCAACGTGCTTCTTGGCTCCTCCTGGTTCGATAAACCTTGGTTTCTTTCTGAGGGAAAACTTGCTGCTGTGCGCATCATACCTTCCTCTTGGGGTTGCCCAACGAACGTGTGAAATACACGCCATCAGACGCGTGTCGAACGAAAAGACAATACGTCAATCACGCGCATCAATCTCCCCACCATCATTAATGTTATTAGTGTACCTTACTCTCTCCATGTCCATCTTTTCAAGAATACTAACAAAATTGGTATAAGAACCAAGCATCTTATATTTAATAAAGACCTTTCTAGCCTCTCTTGCTATACCACCAAATTCTCTAAGAAGGGTTTCTAAAACAAAATCTTTCTTTTCCTTCTTCCATATCATCAAGTGTAAGAAACATGTGTTGGATTATAGGATTGAGATTAACGAATTTAGTTTCCAACATGCGAACTAAAGCTACAGCGACAATTTCATAATTAGGAGCAAGTTCTACCAAGTGTCTATCTTCAAAATCTTCAACGGTACTAACATGATTGAAAAATTCTTCTATATTATTTCTCCCAACTATGAACCCACGTCCTACCGGTATGTCTTTTGTGGTAAAATTAAAAGGAAACATGATGAATCAAGTAAAGTAAATGCAAGTAACTAAATTTTTTTTGTGTGTTTTTGATACAGAGTGCAAGACAGTAAATAAAGTAAGGCTAGCAACTATTTTTTTTGTGTTTTGATATAATGCAAGCAAACAAAGTAGTAAATAAAATAAAGCAAGACAAAAACAAAGTAAAGAGATTGGATTGTGGAGACTCCCCTTGCAGCCGTGTCTTGATCTCCCCGCAACGGCGCCGAAAAACAGCTTCGATGGCGTGATTGACACACGTCCGTTGGGAACCCCAAGAGGAAGGTGTGATGCGACAAGTAGCAAGTTTTCCCTCGTAAAGAAACCAAGGTTTATCGAACCAGTGAGGAGCCAAGAAGCACGTTGAAGGTTGATGGCGGCGGGATGTAATGCGGCGCAACACCAGTGGATTCCGCGCCAACGTGGAACCCGCACAACACAACCAAAGTACTTTGCCCCAACGAAACAAGTGAGGTTGTCAATCTCACCGGCTTGCCGTAACAAAGGATTAACCGTATTGTGTGGAAGATGATTGTTTGCAAGAAAACAAGAAAGAACAAGTATTGCAGAGATTGTATTTCGATGTAAAGAATAGGACCGGGGTCCACAGCTCACTAGAGGTGTCTCTCCCATAAGATAAAAGCATGTTGGGTGAACAAATTACAGCTCGGGCAATTGACAAATAGAGAGGGCATAACAATGCACATACATGATATGATAAATATAGTGAGATTTAATTGGGCATTACGACAAAGTACATAGACCGCTATCCAAGCATGCATCTATGCCTAAAAAGTCCACCTTCAGTGTTATCATCCGAACCCTTCCAAGCATTAAGTTGCAAAACAACGTACAATTGCATTAAGTATGGTGCGTAATGTAATCAATAACTACATCCTTAGACATAGCATCAATGTTTTATCCCTAGTGGCAACAACACATCCACAACCTTAGAACTTTCCGTCACTCGTCCTGCATTTAATGGAGGCATGAACCCACTATCGAGCATAAATACTCCCTCTTGGAGTTAAGAGCAAAAACTTGGCCATAGCCTCTACTAATAACGGAGAGCATGCAAGATCATAAACAACACATAGGTAATAACTTGATAATTAACATAACATAGTATTCTCTATCCATCGGATCCCGACAAACACAACATATAGTATTACAGATAGATGATCTTGATCATGTTAGGCAGCTCACAAGATCCAACAATGAAGCACAATGAGGAGAAGACAACCATCTAGCTACTGCTATGGACCCATAGTCCAGGGTGAACTACTCACTCATCACTCCGGAGGCGACCATGGCGATGAAGAGTCCTCCGGGAGATGAATCCCCCTCCCAGCAGGTGCCGGAGGAGATCTCCGTAATCCCCCGAGATGGGATTGGCGGCGGCGGCGTCTCTGGAAGGTTTTCCGTATCGTGGCTCTCTGCATCGGGGTTTCGCGACGGAGGCTTTAAGTAGGCTGGAAGGGCAACGTCGAGGGCCGCACGAGGGCCCACACACAGGCGCGGCGCGGCCAAGACCCGGGCCGCGCCGCCCTAGTGTTTGGCGCGCCTCGTGGCCCCACTTCGTCTTCTCCTTCGGTCTTCCGGAAGCTTCGTGGCAAAATAGGACCCCGGGCGTTGATTTCGTCCAATTCCGAGAATATTTCTTTACTAGGATTTCGAAACCAAAAACAGCAGAAAACAAGAATCGGCTCTTCGGCATCTCGTTAATAGGTTAGTGCCGGAAAATGCATAAATACGACATATAATGTGTATAAAACATGTAGATATCATCAATAATGTAGCATGGAACATAAGAAATTATCGATACGTCGGAGACGTATCACACACCATACACGAAAGTCATGAAACAAGAAATCGAACGTTATGTGTGGCTCTGTAATGTATAAAGAGCATTCGAGTACTAAAAAAAAATACACAACACGAGAAAACAATAGACTGGACACAACTCATTGGGTTGGAGCTTCTTTAGAAGTAAGAGCAGTACCAAGTACTATGCTTTCCAAAATAAAGCATCACCATTATTATAAGAAGAGAAGATACAAGCAACCTACAACGTACACCCATGCTAATTCAGCGTCTCAAATCTGCAAAATGATGTACAATGTGACACTCAACCCTAATAGGAGTTTCACTCGGACGCTCACCCATGCCTCATGGCTCGTAGCGTATGGGCGCGCAGTCATGCTGGGCCGTGCTAGCGAGGCCACCGGCCCGTTCTTGTGCGCCGAAACAAGACCGGCATGTTGGCGCGGCACATCCTGTTTTTTCCTGATTTTCCTATATAATTTGTGATGTCTTTGCCTAAGTAGGTCAAAGTTCCGGCATGTTGCTGGCATTTTTCTCCGCCATTTACAGCACAGCGTATTAGGCCGAATAATGGTGACACTCTTCCAGCACTGCACTAACATTTTTTTGCTGAGTAGTTTTGTATTGATACAAAGAATGCCCAGGTCATTTGGATAGCACAATTTAACTACCATAGCATTAACAATTCTTGTCTCTTGAGGACAAAGGCTGAAATGAGTATTTTTGGTTTTTTTTGTTGTCTATAGCAGCCAAATAAAGATTGATACTAGTGAGGTACATAATGTCATCCCACTAAACTAACTGATAGCACAATATAAATCTTGTATTAGGTAGAGGCGAGTATAAGAGTAAACATGAAAGTAGTAATGGCAAATAAGAAATATAAAGAACTGCCAGGACTGCCAGGTGTGGAACGATGTTTATTTTCTATGTAATTTTGACTATTGAGTAAATTTCTATTATCTCCAAGAGAAAATATTATGGAAAACTTTATAGCAATGCAATTTTCAAATAGGCTGTTTTATTCATTATTGAATTTCTCTTGTTTTATTTCTACTAATTTTTGATAAGAGAAAATAAAAAAATGGAGAGAGTAGTAAAAATGGCTTCTCAGTCATTTATATTTATGAGCATTAAATCAGAGACATATCTTGCATAAGCAGTGGTCGCCTTCAGCATGATACTCGGTTACATATGTTTGTCTGTGCATTATTTGATATTAGGGGATTGGTGTAGGCATTGCATTATACGCTGTTAAATTTAATATGTTTTTTGTATTTGGAGAGTAATGCCAGCATCCATTGCTGTAAATAATATGCATTTTGTTCTGCACAATGAATTATAGCATATTGGTCACACGCTGCTATTTTATTTCACCCGCTGTATAAAGAACGCTTACAAGGGTTTGAGTAAATTACCAGAGTATGAGGCAGATGCGCCGTTGGCGGTTGCCCATTGACAATGATTAGTTGGTTGCAAACTCTACCATATGAGCCAAGTGTTGCTATTTCCGCATGTCAGCTATACTTAGATGGTATCTGCATTCGAGAGGTCCACAATTTAAATAAATAAAAAATATGTCATCAACATTATTGATAGAAAGAGATTTGAAAACTTCAAAGTTGCAGGAGGGTGCTACTTGATCTTGTTTCAGTATTGAAAATGGCGGCATAAAGGCGGTGGGATTTTCAGAGCGGGGCTTTATTTGATTGAAGATGACATCGACGGCGTAGCCGACCGCCATGGGGCCAGATGTACGCACAACGTCACGTGAGTGAAGAGGAGGGCGCTGCGCGGGAGGAGGAGCGCCATGGCGATGTCTGGTGGCTGGCGCGTACGGTGTGGTGGAGGGGCGGTGGTTGGACGAGAGAGGGCTGGCAACCGCTGCGCGTGGTACATCGTCAGTTTTGCACAGGCATCATTTATGAAAATATATTGCAAGTTTTTTTAGGAATACGTATTATGTTCACTGTAAGATGTGTTTGATAGTCTCTGGTGATTAATTAATAACTTGCAGGAAATGCATTTCGCATTAATGTACTGACAATTGATACATATACACCAACACACTTAAATAAAGATTCGTGGTGGTATATATATGCTATAAATGTATATACGGTAGCATTAAATGCAAGTCAAGCATGCCATTGGAGTGAATTTCATATAGCACGGTTTTAGTTGTAGCATTCATGGTTTGATTATTATGTAAATGCAATTTATATTTAGTTGCTGCATTGTACAATGCTAGTATAATATCTTCAACATTTAGTAGCTAGCGTTTTCTCGCAGAATATTTATTGCATGTATTATATACAAGCCAAATAAAATAAAATACTTGTGAGAGATCAAGATTTATGATGGCTGCGTGCATGAATTGGAAATTTTCTCCACATGATACACTACTGCCGAGGCTTACTAAGGCTCATGGAATTGTTTCCACCCTGATTTGAAGAGAATCGCATGTGCGAGATGTATCAAGCCATCGGTGGGACAGCTACGTAAGCAACAGCATTTCTTGAGTGGAGACACATGTCCTTTGTTGTTCTTGAACTAAAATGTTGTTTCTGTGACGTAAAATATAATGGTTTGCTCATTAACAAAGTGTAAATGCAAATTTAATATTCTTTGTGGCCTAATTGACACGGTGCAGTTGTTAGTCACTTAGACCCAAGAAATTTAAGAAATTTTAAAACAGAAAATCAATTAAATATTTTGCCTAATCATAAAATGAAGTGAATCATGATTTAATGAGAGTCCAAACAAATTATAAATATTTAAAAATAAACTACTAGAAAAACAGCTCATTCCAGCTTTCCTTTTTTTGATCTTGTAACATTTGGTTGCTTAAAGACACTTTATTACTAGAAGTGACCAATTTTAGAAATGGATTCTTAACATTTTAACTTCTGATTTGTTGATTTCTGTCTTGATGATTTAATACTATTTGTTGGACAAGCTCAGGAGAGCCTGGGTAGGAATGATCATTTTAGTTTATCACTACTATTGCACTGGATGTATGTAGTCAGCTTTTTCTGAAGTAGCTGTTCCAGCACTGCTGTCGTTTCCTAGCGCTGCGAACACATGACAAGATATTTGTCCATTTTCCTATTATGACATATTATCTTCTATCTATGATAAATTGCATTTTCACCACTGGCAAAGGGTAAGATTTTGAGCATGAATTGGTTATGTGTATACCTATACAGGTATGACACCATGGTGGGTGATCTGCATTGCATTAAATCTGACTCAGTAAGACCGAGAATGACAGAATGAAGATTAATTGTTATTGTTAAGGCTTCACTGAAAGGGATGTACAAACACATGTTTACAAATGTTTTAATATGTACTTGCTTTGATATGGGGTATATGCTTAGTATTAATTGACTAAATAACTTACATGGTTTAAAATTTCTTCAGTAATATGGATTCACGCATATTGAAAACAGATATTATATACCCTCTCAAGCTTGATATTAGGTGTATATTTTGAGGAAATTGAAATTAGGTGCAGCAGCTAAAATATTTTCTTGTCATTTTTAGAACTTACAGTTTTCTGTCCTATGCAAACTTCCTATGTTTCTGAGACTATTGCCAGTTTTGTATGCCAAAATCCATATTAACTATATATTTAGAAACGGTGGCTTATTTTTTCACAGAAGTACTTTCCCTTTTTTTGAAAAAGAATAGGTAAAATATTGCACATATTATACTGTATCTTGTAACCAGTGTAACGGGGCATTGCCTTTCTGATTAATTTTCCACAGCAAATACTTCATCATGGTTGATTTCCGGCACGTATTAGCAGTGGGGATGTTCATGTATTTACGTGCTTGCTGCCCAAGATTTTCTGGCCTAGTCGTAGGAAGGAAAATGTCAACTAAATTTAAGTCAAGACCTATCTATGTTGAGATGGAGTGTGTTACCACCAATACAAAGGCAATTTGGGAGTAGAAATTGTGCAATGGTAATTCCATAGAGTAATACAAACCATTCTCACAATTTATACTTGCTGTATATCAAATTTTTCCATGAAATATATCACAGTTTTCAATGCTGCAGAGAAGGCAAGGGTTAAGCTATGGAAATTGTTTTCTTCTGTACATAAATGATCGCTCGGGCCATAGAAGAAAAATCCATTCTAAACCTCTACAAGCCCTAGTCTGTTAATCTAGAGATAAAACAAAAGCCTAAATCTAATAAATTTTTCTTTGTAGTAGGTGAAGTTAAAAATGCTAAATATCAGCCAACAGTTCTACTTTGTATAAAAACTTTTTAGGTTGTCAAAATACCCACTATGCATCCATAATATTTTTAAAATGATTTTTTTGTTGACTACACGTCACAAATCCCATGCCAAATTTTCACTATACTTCTAACATAATCAGCCATGGAATATAGAAATAGAAACAATTTTTAGCAATACAGTAGTAGTGTTATTTGAAGCCCTGATATCCAGCTTCCTGCAGACAGGCAATACTTGTATCTGTTTTAGGCACACTGGCGCATGTGACATAGTTTACCAACCATAACAAAACACAGGATAAAAGACAAATGGTGCCAATGTCCATGCCGATATTTCAGTTCAGAGCAGATGGTTTCAAAACAATGGCCATACTTAGTTAGTTACATCTAGCACACAATACATAAAACAATAAGTAATATCAGTTATTAAATTTTCTGTAATATTAAAAATAAAGAAAGAAAACTGCACTCTCAACCTACCTGAATACTTCAACGATATTAGCAACTGACAACGCCACTGGTCGGCGCATGCCACATTTTATGTCATATTCTGAAAACCAAAAATAGCAGTAAAACAAAGAATCGTTCGGCATCTTGTTAATAGGTTAGTTCCGGAAAATGCACGAATATGACATAAAGTGTGCATAAAACATGTAGATATCATCAATAATGTGGCATGGAACATAAGAAATTATCGATACG
>NC_061511.1:202902662-202932267 GCF_022539505.1 Lolium rigidum | reverse complement strand
GTCAATTACACGCATCAGTCTCCTCTCTCAAAACAATGCCTCCACCAAGGTCATTGCCAGGCACAACCAATTAAGGCCAGACCTTGGGTTTTCACCCTGAAAGGTAGGACTCTGCACTTCACATGTGTTGTCGCCCCCACTTTCATACCGCTGTTGTGAAGCCCGGAACACCAAGCAAGTCCCTCAACAGCGCAGAGACTTGAACCTCCCTTAGCTAGTCCTCCCCTCCGGCCTTCATGAAATTCTCTTCTTCCGACTTTCATCATGGGTCCATAGTTACTTGATGTTGATACGTCTCCAACGTATCGATAATTTCTTGTGTTCCATGCCACATTATTGATGTTATCTACATGTTTTATGCACACTTTATGTCATATTCGTGCATTTTCTGGAACTAACCTATTAACAAGATGCCGAAGTGCCGATTGTTGTTTTCTGCTGTTTTTGGTTTCAGAAATCCTAGTAAAGAAATATTCTCGGAATTGGACGAAATAAAAGCCCAGGGGCCTATTTTCTCACGAAGCTTCCAGAAGTCCGAAGACGAAACGAAGTGGGGCCACAGGGGAGCCAAACCCTAGGGCGGCGCGGCCCCCCTTGGCCGCGCCGCCCTGTCATCTGGGGCCCCTGTGCCCCCTCTCGACTTGCCCTTCCGCCTACTTAAAGCCTCCGTGACGAAACCTCCAGTACCGAGAGCCACGATACGGAAAACCTTGCGAGACGCCGTCGCCGCCGATCCCATCTCGGGGGATCCCGGAGATCGCCTCCGGCACCCTGCCGGAGAGGGGAATCATCTCCCGGAGGACTCTACACCGCCATGGTCGCCTCCGGAGTGATGAGTGAGTAGTCTACCCCTGGACTATGGGTCCATAGCAGTAGCTAGATGGTTGTCTTCTCCCCATTGTGCTATCATTGTCGGATCTTGTGAGCTGCCTATCATGATCAAGATCATCTATATGTAATTCTATATGTTGCGTTTGTTGGGATCCGATGAATAGAGAATACTTGTTATGTTGATTATCAAAGTTATGCTTATGTGTTATTTATGATCTTGCATGCTCTCCGTTACTAGTAGATGCTCCGGCCAAGTAGATGCTTTTAACTCCAAGAGGGAGTACTTATGCTCGATAGTGGGTTCATGCTGCATTGACACCAGGACGATGACGAGAAAGTTCTAAGGTTGTGTTGTGCTTGTTGCCACTAGGGATAAAACATTGATGCTATGTCTAAGGATGTAGTTGTTGATTACATTACGCACCATACTTAATGCAATTGTCCGTTGCTTTGCAACTTAATACTGGAGGGGTTCGGATGATAACCTCGAAGGTGGACTTTTTAGGCATAGATGCGGTTGGATGGCGGTCTATGTACTTTGTCGTAATGCCCAATTAAATCTCACTATACTCATCATGATATGTATGTGCATTGTCATGCTCTCTTTATTTGTCAATTGCCCAAGCTGTAATTTGTTCACCCAACATGCTTGTTCGTCTTATGGGAGAGACACCTCTAGTGAACTGTGGACCCCGGTCCAATTCTCTTTACTTGAAATACAATCTACTTGCAATACTTGTTTTTACTGTTTTCTCTGCAAACAATCATCTTCCACACAATACGGTTAATCCTTTGTTACGGCAAGCCGGTGAGATTGACAACCTCATCTGTTTCGTTGGGGCAAAGTACTTTGGTTGTGTTGTGCGGGTTCCACGTTGGCGCCGGAATCTCCGGTGTTGCGCCGCACTACATCCCGCCGCCATCAACCTTCAACGTGCTTCTTGGCTCCTCCTGGTTCGATAAACCTTGGTTTCTTTCCGAGGGAAAACTTGCTGCTGTGCTCATCATACCTTCCTCTTGGGGTTGCCCAACGAACGTGTGAAATACACGCCATCAAGCATATTTTCACAGGCGCCGTTGCCGGGGAGATCAAGACACGCTGCAAGGGGAGTCTCCACTTCTCAATCTCTTTACTTTGTTTTTGTCTTGCTTTAGTTTTATTTACTACTTTGTTTGCTGCACTAAATCAAAATACAAAAAAATTAGTTGCTAGTTTTACTTTATTTGCTATCTTGTTTGCTATATCAAAAACACAAAAAAAATTAGTTACTTGCATTTACTTTATCTAGTTCGCTTTATTTGCTATTGCTAAAATGAGTAATCCTGAAGTTGAAGTTCGTTCATTTAAGCAACAAGGGGGAGAATGTTTAAAAGATGCTTGGTATAGAATTAGTGATGCCCATAATAGGTGCACTAAGAAACACTCCACCACTATCCTACTCGGGAATTTTTATGTTGGTATCTCTAGCTGGAATAGATATGTTCTTGATTGTCTCGCGGGAGGTAACTTCCTAGGCGCTCCCGCTTTAGAAGCTAGTTGCATTATTGAGAGTTTATTTGGAACACCACCTGTTAATGAAACTAAAATTGAAACCTCCCTTGAGGATGTTATGAAAAAATTGGAAACCATAGAGAAAAATTGTAGCGTTGAAACTAAATTGGAAATATTACTTGATAATACTGATAAACTTGATAAAATCCTAGGAGGAATTAATGAAAGAATTGCTACTCTAGAAACTTGCGCTATCCATGATAATCAAACCCATAGAATTGGTAAACTTGAAGAAGCTATGGGAAAATTGAGTTCAACTTTTTCTTCTTTTAAATTTAATGAGAAAGCTTATGTGGGTAAGGAGCAAAAATTCATGTATGTCTCTAAGGTGCCTAAACCAAAGAATTACTATAGGCCTAAAATTGATAAAACTCCCAACACCCCTGGTAATAACGTTGATGCTTCATCTCTCGATGTTACTTGATACACACTTTACGCGCCTAGGCTGAAAGGCGTTAAAGAAAGCGCTTATGGGAGACAACCCATGTTTTTACCTACAGTACTTTGTTTTTATTTTGTGTCTTGGAAGTTGTTTACTACTGTAGCAACCTCTCCTTATCTTAGTTTTGAGTTTTGTTGTGCCAAGTTAAGCCGTTGATAGAAAAGTAAGTACTAGATTTGGATTACTGCGCAGTTCCAGATTTCTTTGCTGTCACGAATCTGGGTCCACCTCCCTGTAGGTAGCTCAGAAAATTACGCCAATTTACGAGCATGATCCTCAGATATGTACGCAACTTTCATTCAATTTGAGCATTTTCGTTTGAGCAAGTCTGGTGCCATTTTAAAATTCGTCAATACGAACTGTTCTGTTTTGACAGATTCTGCCTTTTATTTCGCATTGCCTCTTTCGCTATGTTGGATGAATTTCTTTGATCCACTAATGTCCAGTAGCATTATGCAATGTCCAGAAGTGTTAAGAATGATTGTGTCACCTCTGAATATGTCAATTTATATTGTGCACTAACCCTCTAATGAGTTGTTTCGAGTTTGGTGTGGAGGAAGTTTTCAAGGATCAAGAGAGGAGTATGATGCAACATGATCAAGGAGAGTGAAAGCTCTAAGCTTGGGGATGCACCCGGTGGTTCACCCCTGCATATATCAAGAAGACTCAAGCGTCTAAGCTTGGGGATGCCCAAGGCATCCCCTTCTTCATCGACAAATTATCGGGTTCCTCCCCTGAAACTATATTTTTATTCGGCCACATCTTATGTGCTTTTTCTTGGAGCGTCGGTTTGTTTTTGTTTTTGTTTTGTTTGAATAAAATGGATCCTAGCATTCACTTTATGGGAGAGATACACGCTCCGCTGTAGCATATGGACAAATATGTCCTTGGTTTCTACTCATAGTATTCATGGCGAAGTTTCTCCTTCGTTAAATTGTTATATGGTTGGAATTGGAAAATGATACATGTAGTAATTGCTATAAATGTCTTGGGTAATGTGATACTTGGCAATTGTTGTGCTCATGTTTAAGCTCTTGCATCATATGCTTTGCACCCATTAATGAAGAAATACATAGAGCATGCTAAAATTTGGTTTGCATATTTGGTTTCTCTGAGGTCTAGATAATTTCTAGTTTTGAGTTTGAACAACAAGGAAGACGGTGTAGAGTCTTATAATGTTTACAATATGTCTTTTATGTGAGTTTTGCTGCACCGGTTCATCCTTGTGTTTGTTTCAAATAAGCCTTGCTAGCCTAAACCTTGTATCGAGAGGGAATACTTCTCATGCATCCAAAATACTTGAGCCAACCACTATGCCATTTGTGTCCACCATACCTACCTACTACATGGTATTTTCCCGCCATTCCAAAGTAAATTGCTTGAGTGCTACCTTTAAAATTCCATCATTCACCTTTGCAATATATAGCTCATGGGACAAATAGCTTAAAAACTATTGTGGTATTGAATATGTAATTATGCACTTTATCTCTTATTAAGTTGCTTGTTGTGCGATAACCATGTTTCTTGGGGAACGCCATCAACTCATTGTTGAATTTCATGTGAGTTGCTATGCATGTTCGTCTTGTCCGAAGTAAGGGCGATCTACACTGAGTTGAATGGTTTGAGCATGCATATTGTGAGAGAAGAACATTGGGCCGCTAACTAAAGCCATGATTCATGGTGGAAGTTTCAGTTTTGGACAAATATCCTCAAATCTCTAATGAGAAAAGAATTAATTGTTGTCAAATGCTTAAAGCATTAAAAGAGGAGTCCATTATCTGTTGTCTATGTTGTCCCGGTATGGATGTCTAAGTTGAGAATAATCAAAAGCGAGAAATCCAAATGCGAGCTTTCTCCTTAGACCTTTGTACGAGGCGGCATAGAGGTACCCCTTTGTGAAACTTGGTTAAAGCATATGTATTGCGGTGATAATCCGGGTAGTCCAAGCTAATTAGGACAAGGTGCGGGCACTATTGGTACACTATGCATGAGGCTTGCAACTTATAAGATATAATTTACATGATGCATATGCTTTATTACTACCGTTGACAAAATTGTTTCATGTTTTCAAAATCAAAGCTCTAGCACAAATATAGCAATCGATGCTTTTCCTCTATGAGGACCATTCTTTTACTTTCAATGTTGAGTCGGTTCACCTATTTCTCTCCACCTCAAGAAGCAAACACTTGTGTGAACTGTGCATTGATTCCTACATACTTGCTTATTGCACTTATTATATTACTCTATGTTGACAATATCCATGAGATATACATGTTACAAGTTGAAAGCAACCGCTGAAACTTAATCTTCTTTTGTGTTGCTTCAATACCTTTACTTTGAATTATTGCTTTATGAGTTAACTCTTATGCAAGACTTATTGATGCTTGTCTTGAAGTGCTATTCATGAAAAGTCTTTGCTTTATGATTCACTTGTTTACTCATGTCATACACATTGTTTTGATCGCTGCATTCTCTACATATGCTTTACAAATAGTATGATCAAGTTTATGATGGCATGTCACTCCAGAAATTATCTTTGTTATCGTTTTACCTGCTCGGAACGAGCAGAACTAAGCTTGGGGATGCTGATACGTCTCCAACGTATCGATAATTTCTTGTGTTCCATGCCACATTATTGATGTTATCTACATGTTTTATGCACACTTTATGTCATATTCGTGCATTTTACGGAACTAACCTATTAACAAGATGCCGAAGTGCCGATTCTTTGTTTTCTGCTGTTTTTGGTTTCAGAAATCCTAGTAAAGAAATATTCTCGGAATTGGACGAAATAAAAGCCCGGGGGCCTATTTTCTCACGAAGCTTCCGGAAGTCCGAAGACGAAACGAAGTGGGGCCACGGGGAGCCAAACCCTAGGGCGGCGCGGCCCCCCCTTGGCCGCGCCGCCCTGTCATCCGGGGCCCCTGTGCCCCCTCTCGACTTGCCCTTCCGCCTACTTAAAGCCTCCGTGACGAAACTTCCGGTGCCGAGAGCCACGATACGGAAAACCTTGCGAGACGCCGTCGCCGCCGATCCCATCTCGGGGGATCCTGGAGATCGCCTCCGGCACCCTGCCGGAGAGGGGAATCATCTCCCGGAGGACTCTACACCGCCATGGTCGCCTCCGGAGTGATGAGTGAGTAGTCTACCCCTGGACTATGGGTCCATAGCGGTAGCTAGATGGTTGTCTTCTCCCCATTGTGCTATCATTGTCGGATCTTGTGAGCTGCCTATCATGATCAAGATCATCTATATGTAATTCTATATGTTGCGTTTGTTGGGATCCGATGAATAGAGAATACTTGTTATGTTGATTATCAAAGTTATGCTTATGTGTTATTTATGATCTTGCATGCTCTCCGTTACTAGTAGATGCTCCGGCCAAGTAGATGCTTTTAACTCCAAGAGGGAGTACTTATGCTCGATAGTGGGTTCATGCTGCATTGACACACGGGACGATGATGAGAAAGTTCTAAGGTTGTGTTGTGCTTGTTGCCACTAGGGATAAAACATTGATGCTATGTCTAAGGATGTAGTTGTTGATTACATTACGCACCATACTTAATGCAATTGTCCGTTGCTTTGCAACTTAATACTGGAGGGGTTCGGATGATAACTCTGAAGGTGGACTTTTTAGGCATAGATGCGGTTGGATGGCGGTCTATGTACTTTGTCGTAATGCCCAATTAAATCTCACTATACTCATCATGATATGTATGTGCATTGTCATGCTCTCTTTATTTGTCAATTGCCCAAGCTGTAATTTGTTCACCCAACATGCTTGTTCGTCTTATGGGAGAGACACCTCTAGTGAGCTGTGGACCCCGGTCCAATTCTCTTTCTTGAAATACAATCTACTTGCAATACTTGTTTTTACTTGTTTTCTCTGCAAACAATCATCTTCCACACAATACGGTTAATCCTTTGTTACGGCAAGCCGGTGAGATTGACAACCTCACTTGTTTCGTTGGGGCAAAGTACTTTGGTTGTGTTGTGCGGGTTCCACGTTGGCGCCGGAATCTACGGTGTTGCGCCGCACTACATCCCGCCGCCATCAACCTTCAACGTGCTTCTTGGCTCCTCCTGGTTCGATAAACCTTGGTTTCTTTACGAGGAAAAACTTGCTGCTTGTGCTCATCATACCTTCCTCTTGGGGTTGCCCAACGAACGTGTGAAATACACGCCATCAAGCATATTTTACGGCGCCGTTGCCGGGGAGATCAAGACACGCTGCAAGGGAGTCTCCACTTCTCAATCTCTTTACTTTGTTTTTGTCTTGCTTTAGTTTTATTTACTACTTTGTTTGCTGCACTAAATCAAAATACAAAAAAATTAGTTGCTAGTTTTACTTTATTTGCTATCTTGTTTGCTATATCAAAAACACAAAAAAATTAGTTACTTGCATTTACTTTATCTAGTTCGCTTTATTTGCTATTGCTAAAATGAGTAATCCTGAAGTTGAAGTTCGTTCATTTAAGCAACAAGGGGGAGAATGTTTAAAAGATGCTTGGTATAGAATTAGTGATGCCCATAATAGGTGCACTAAGAAACACTCCACCACTATCCTACTCGGGAATTTTTATGTTGGTATCTCTAGCTGGAATAGATATGTTCTTGATTGTCTCGCGGGAGGTAACTTCCTAGGCGCTCCCGCTTTAGAAGCTAGTTGCATTATTGAGAGTTTATTTGGAACACCACCTGTTAATGAAACTAAAATTGAAACCTCCCTTGAGGATGTTATGAAAAAATTGGAAACCATAGAGAAAAATTGTAGCGTTGAAACTAAATTGGAAATATTACTTGATAATACTGATAAACTTGATAAAATCCTAGGAGGAATTAATGAAAGAATTGCTACTCTAGAAACTTGCGCTATCCATGATAATCAAACCCATAGAATTGGTAAACTTGAAGAAGCTATGGGAAAATTGAGTTCAACTTTTTCTTCTTTTAAATTTAATGAGAAAGCTTATGTGGGTAAGGAGCAAAAATTCATGTATGTCTCTAAGGTGCCTAAACCAAAGAATTACTATAGGCCTAAAATTGATAAAACTCCCAACACCCCTGGTAATAACGTTGATGCTTCATCTCTCGATGTTACTTGATACACACTTTACGCGCCTAGGCGAAAGGCGTTAAAAAGCGCTTATGGGAGACAACCCATGTTTTTACCTACAGTACTTTGTTTTTATTTTGTGTCTTGGAAGTTGTTTACTACTGTAGCAACCTCTCCTTATCTTAGTTTTGAGTTTTGTTGTGCCAAGTTAAGCCGTTGATAGAAAAGTAAGTACTAGATTTGGATTACTGCGCAGTTCCAGATTTCTTTGCTGTCACGAATCTGGGTCCACCTCCCTGTAGGTAGCTCAGAAAATTACGCCAATTTACGAGCATGATCCTCAGATATGTACGCAACTTTCATTCAATTTGAGCATTTTCGTTTGAGCAAGTCTGGTGCCATTTTAAAATTCGTCAATACGAACTGTTCTGTTTTGACAGATTCTGCCTTTTATTTCGCATTGCCTCTTTCGCTATGTTGGATGAATTTCTTTGATCCACTAATGTCCAGTAGCATTATGCAATGTCCAGAAGTGTTAAGAATGATTGTGTCACCTCTGAATATGTCAATTTATATTGTGCACTAACCCTCTAATGAGTTGTTTCGAGTTTGGTGTGGAGGAAGTTTTCAAGGATCAAGAGAGGAGTATGATGCAACATGATCAAGGAGAGTGAAAGCTCTAAGCTTGGGGATGCACCCGGTGGTTCACCCCTGCATATATCAAGAAGACTCAAGCGTCTAAGCTTGGGGATGCCCAAGGCATCCCCTTCTTCATCGACAAATTATCGGGTTCCTCCCTGAAACTATATTTTTATTCGGCCACATCTTATGTGCTTTTTCTTGGAGCGTCGGTTTGTTTTTGTTTTTGTTTTGTTTGAATAAAATGGATCCTAGCATTCACTTTATGGGAGAGATACACGCTCCGCTGTAGCATATGGACAAATATGTCCTTGGTTTCTACTCATAGTATTCATGGCGAAGTTTCTCCTTCGTTAAATTGTTATATGGTTGGAATTGGAAAATGATACATGTAGTAATTGCTATAAATGTCTTGGGTAATGTGATACTTGGCAATTGTTGTGCTCATGTTTAAGCTCTTGCATCATATGCTTTGCACCCATTAATGAAGAAATACATAGAGCATGCTAAAATTTGGTTTGCATATTTGGTTTCTCCGAGGTCTAGATAATTTCTAGTTTTGAGTTTGAACAACAAGGAAGACGGTGTAGAGTCTTATAATGTTTACAATATGTCTTTTATGTGAGTTTTGCTGCACCGGTTCATCCTTGTGTTTGTTTCAAATAAGCCTTGCTAGCCTAAACCTTGTATCGAGAGGGAATACTTCTCATGCATCCAAAATACTTGAGCCAACCACTATGCCATTTGTGTCCACCATACCTACCTACTACATGGTATTTTCCCGCCATTCCAAAGTAAATTGCTTGAGTGCTACCTTTAAAATTCCATCATTCACCTTTGCAATATATAGCTCATGGGACAAATAGCTTAAAAACTATTGTGGTATTGAATATGTAATTATGCACTTTATCTCTTATTAAGTTGCTTGTTGTGCGATAACCATGTTTGCGGGGAACGCCATCAACTCATTGTTGAATTTCATGTGAGTTGCTATGCATGTTCGTCTTGTCCGAAGTAAGGGCGATCTACACTGAGTTGAATGGTTTGAGCATGCATATTGTGAGAGAAGAACATTGGGCCGCTAACTAAAGCCATGATTCATGGTGGAAGTTTCAGTTTTGGACAAATATCCTCAAATCTCTAATGAGAAAAGAATTAATTGTTGTCAAATGCTTAAAGCATTAAAAGAGGAGTCCATTATCCGTTGTCTATGTTGTCCCGGTATGGATGTCTAAGTTGAGAATAATCAAAAGCGAGAAATCCAAATGCGAGCTTTCTCCTTAGACCTTTGTACGGGCGGCATAGAGGTACCCCTTTGTGAAACTTGGTTAAAGCATATGTATTGCGGTGATAATCCGGGTAGTCCAAGCTAATTAGGACAAGGTGCGGGCACTATTGGTACACTATGCATGAGGCTTGCAACTTATAAGATATAATTTACATGATGCATATGCTTTATTACTACCGTTGACAAAATTGTTTCATGTTTTCAAAATCAAAGCTCTAGCACAAATATAGCAATCGATGCTTTTCCTCTATGAGGACCATTCTTTTACTTTCAATGTTGAGTCAGTTCACCTATTTCTCTCCACCTCAAGAAGCAAACACTTGTGTGAGCTGTGCATTGATTCCTACATACTTGCTTATTGCACTTATTATATTACTCTATGTTGACAATATCCATGAGATATACATGTTACAAGTTGAAAGCAACCGCTGAAACTTAATCTTCTTTTGTGTTGCTTCAATACCTTTACTTTGAATTATTGCTTTATGAGTTAACTCTTATGCAAGACTTATTGATGCTTGTCTTGAAGTGCTATTCATGAAAAGTCTTTGCTTTATGATTCACTTGTTTACTCATGTCATACACATTGTTTTGATCGCTGCATTCTCTACATATGCTTTACAAATAGTATGATCAAGTTTATGATGGCATGTCACTCCAGAAATTATCTTTGTTATCGTTTTACCTGCTCGGGACGAGCAGAACTAAGCTTGGGGATGCTGATACGTCTCCAACGTATCGATAATTTCTTGTGTTCCATGCCACATTATTGATGTTATCTACATGTTTTATGCACACTTTATGTCATATTCGTGCATTTTACGGAACTAACCTATTAACAAGATGCCGAAGTGCCGATTCTTTGTTTTACTGCTGTTTTTGGTTTCAGAAATCCTAGTAAAGAAATATTCTCGGAATTGGACGAAATAAAAGCCCGGGGGCCTATTTTCTCACGAAGCTTCCGGAAGTCCGAAGACGAAACGAAGTGGGGCCACAGGGGAGCCAAACCCTAGGGCGGCGCGGCCCCCCCCCCCTTGGCCGCGCCGCCCTGTCATCTGGGGCCCCTGTGCCCCCTCTCGACTTGCCCTTCCGCCTACTTAAAGCCTCCGTGACGAAACTTCTAGTACCGAGAGCCACGATACGGAAAACCTTGCGAGACGCCGTCGCCGCCGATCCCATCTCGGGGGATCCTGGAGATCGCCTCCGGCACCCTGCCGGAGAGGGGAATCATCTCCCGGAGGACTCTACACCGCCATGGTCGCCTCCGGAGTGATGAGTGAGTAGTCTACCCCTGGACTATGGGTCCATAGCAGTAGCTAGATGGTTGTCTTCTCCCCATTGTGCTATCATTGTCGGATCTTGTGAGCTGCCTATCATGATCAAGATCATCTATATGTAATTCTATATGTTGCGTTTGTTGGGATCCGATGAATAGAGAATACTTGTTATGTTGATTATCAAAGTTATGCTTATGTGTTATTTATGATCTTGCATGCTCTCCGTTACTAGTAGATGCTCCGGCCAAGTAGATGCTTTTAACTCCAAGAGGGAGTACTTATGCTCGATAGTGGGTTCATGCCGCATTGACACACGGGACGATGACAGAAAGTTCTAAGGTTGTGTTGTGCTTGTTGCCACTAGGGATAAAACATTGATGCTATGTCTAAGGATGTAGTTGTTGATTACATTACGCACCATACTTAATGCAATTGTCCGTTGCTTGCAACTTAATACTGGAGGGGTTCGGATGATAACTCTGAAGGTGGACTTTTTAGGCATAGATGCGGTTGGATGGCGGTCTATGTACTTTGTCGTAATGCCCAATTAAATCTCACTATACTCATCATGATATGTATGTGCATTGTCATGCTCTCTTTATTTGTCAATTGCCCAAGCTGTAATTTGTTCACCCAACATGCTGTTCGTCTTATGGGAGAGACACCTCTAGTGAGCTGTGGACCCCGGTCCAATTCTCTTTACTGAAATACAATCTACTTGCAATACTTGTTTTTACTGTTTTCTCTGCAAACAATCATCTTCCACACAATACGGTTAATCCTTTGTTACAGCAAGCCGGTGAGATTGACAACCTCATCTGTTTCGTTGGGGCAAAGTACTTTGGTTGTGTTGTGCAGGTTCCACGTTGGCGCCGGAATCTCCGGTGTTGCGCCGCACTACATCCCGCCGCCATCAACCTTCAACGTGCTTCTTGGCTCCTCCTGGTTCGATAAACCTTGGTTTCTTTCTGAGGGAAAACTTGCTGCTGTGCTCATCATACCTTCCTCTTGGGGTTGCCCAACGAACGTGTGAAATACACGCCATCAGATGTCAACACAGAAAAAGAGCTTCGCGCTGCTCCCTCCAGAACCAATCGGTCGGAATAAAAACATGGGTGCGCACGACCGAATACCTCCGATCCAGCAAACTCCAGGCAAAAGCACTGTTACATTCGCCGGCGGAGCCTTCCGGAACTCAACACTCCAGCCAGATCACGAGTCCAGGCCTCCGGTAGGTCCTCCTCTTCACGCAAGAGAGGCCCTAGGACCGCCGCCTTTATTCAGGTCGGACCCCCACGTCGGCGACCATCCTGGGCTGGCCACTCCAACCCTCCACCGGCGACACCATCGCCGGCTTCCAAGCTCCTCCATCTCGCCGCCGGAACGCGGTGATAGATCAAAAGATCCACCACCACCAACCGCAGGCCGATCCTCTCCGGCGAAGAAGAGGGTCACCTCCACCGTCGAACCCAAGGCTGCTGCCCCGAGCGTCCTCGTATCGCGGGAGAAGCCCAAGATCATCGCCCCTCACCGGCGAGAGGCGGAGGAAAAGGCGCTGTCCGCCTCCACCAGCCACCACCGCCGGCATGCCGCCGATGGGAGGCGGGGAGGCCGCAGCCCGCAGCTGGATCGTCCCCGGGAGGACCGCCGCCGCCCCTCCATCCTTGTCCGACCTCCGCCGCCCCGGGAGGCGGAAGGGCCGCCGCCGCGTGAGAGACTCCTTGGCCGCCGTTCCCGACGCGTCACGAGGGAAGGCCCCCGCCGTCGCCACGCCCCGAGATCTTTGCCCCGGCGGCGCTGCCGGCGGCGGCGGCGGGAGGGTTGGGAGGCTGGGTGCGGAAGGCTAGGGTTGGGGGCTACGACTGCTGATGGCAGGCTTTTCTTTTCGTCATTCATTGGACTAGGATTTTCCGGTTGCTATGTTTTCCATGTCTTGCCATTTTTTCCTTTTTTTTTCTTGACCTATCCTCCTTTGTTTAGTGACTGTTAGCTGCAAGAGCTGTGCGCGACCAACTGCCACACCATTGGTTATGCTGCTTTTCTTTTTTTGAAATTAGAGACCAAATTCGTCCGGTGTTGTCCAAATTCCAAAATTCGACTAATCACCAACAGAGGCACTTGCTTTTACATTATTTCGCTACTACATACATCCGTCACACATAGAGGCACAGACACAGTTTCTCACAGGAAAAAACAATGTAGTCACGCAGACACAGATTTAGCCAGCGAAATTACTGAACGCATAAGCATACGCGCGCACATAAAGTACAATTCCAATGAACGACGAACTTCAAACTAGATATTTGAAAACTTTGCATTGCGAACTGGGACGGAGGGAATACTAGGAGTACTAGTTAATTACGCTGGAGATGGGAGTCGTCCAGTCGATGCGCATCGGTCCACTTTCCACACCGATATGAATGTGAGCGTGCAGTTATCCATGGCCGATGGATGGATGGGTCAGTTCATGTTTCGTGCGCATCGGGTGATGGCGGAGCAGCCTCGGGTGTAGGGGTTCACCGCCTTCCCCTGGGAGCCGCAGTCGTTGTAGTAGGACTGCCCGCGCTTGTTGCACGGGATCTGGTCGGCCCGCAGCGCGGCGTAGCTGATGTACTTGCTGGTCGGCTTCCTGGCCAGCTCGTCGCCCGCCCAGCACTGCCCCAGCGTCGCCGTCCCGTCGCAGCTCTCCAGCAGAGTCACGACGCCATCGACGCTGCCGCCGTCGGCGCACAGAAGCTGGCAGCAGGCCGCGACGGCCACGACCAGCGCAACAGCCACAGCGCGCACGGCGATGCGAGGAGCCATGGCTGCCGATCGGTACGCGCAGATAACTGGCTAAGAGAAAGAGTATGTGCGCGCGCGCGCAGTGGAGGTGGAGAGGAGAATGGTGTCGAGTCGAGATGCCACTTGATGGAGAGACTAGTGTGGTACTTGTATATGGAGCCATGGAGGCTGGTGGAGGGAGGGAGGAAGATGCACGCGCAAGCTACGGCCAAACGTTGAGCACCGTACCGAGATAAAGATGAATGGAATAGAACCACAGTCCACAGATCGGGCGAGACCGGGAGTAAAGAAGATACCCGTACGTGATCATCCCCGGTGCTAGGTCTACGGTAGCATGGTCATCTGCCTATCTAGTAGCTAGTTGCTAATTTACCGCAGAATCAAGAGAGCATAGCAGAGCCCACCGTTTACAGAGAGGAACAAGCAAATTGAAAGCACTGTACTCCCATAACGATATATAAGACTAGTGAACTGAAGAATGGAGTATACCTACCTCTAGATCAGATTAGGGGAGGACGGACATGAATCAAAAATGCTGCAAGGATTGGTAGGATGGGGAGTATGCTATGGATGCAGCCTGCAGGACGCACGGTAGATTACAGCAGTATGCTGCATGGTCACTAAAACTGACGATGGACCCGGCCATCAACATGCTTGCATGTGAAGCTCAAAGTCGATCTGAATCACCCAAGAAAATTTATTCTTAGCTAGAGCTCCAATAACGTGTAGTGCAGGTACTAATAATTTCGTCGCCATAATGTTTATAGCTTTTTTTCGGATCAACATCTAGATTCAGCAGAGAAACTTCCATCAATATTGATCTTTTGTGTGTCAGTAGAAGGAGGTTGCCAGTAGTCTCGACTCTATTAGTCTGTATGTACATGAAAAATTCTCTGAATTCAGCAGCAGACTTGCGAACTTCATCAGCCACCTGCTCATGCTTGTAGGATTTACCCTCTGCATTTAGCTTATTTCGAGTGGTTCACCAATTCCACATGAGTGAGAAGCTTGGTTCACATTGTAGCACAACTTAGATAAAATCTTTTGGATATGGTAAGTGCAGCCCACCTGGTACGCAGGTCCTCTAGTTTCAAATCTCGCCATAGCTTCTTCATCGGCTTGCATTTCAGAAACAAGTGGCCTCCCATCTTCCTCCAGTCTTTTACAAACTGAGCATATTGCATCTATTTCAATCCCACGACAAGCAAGATTACGCCGAAGAGGAAGATTATTGTGTGCAATGTGCCACATAAATTGTTGCACTTTGCAAGGAGATTTCCAGATCGCTAACAAATTGAAGGTCTCCTGATTATTACTTGACCCGATCTTCCCTTTGCTCGCATGGTTTAAATTTCTACATAATTTGTAAGCAGTTTTCTACTAAGAACCTCCCTCGCAAATCGGCAAACCATGCCCATATATGTATCCTCCATATCTTCTTTAAGTGGTAATGCAAGTACCAACTCCACATCCTACTTCCAAAAAATTGCTTCTACGAGTTATTTGTTCCATCCACCTAAGATTGGGTCCATGATTTCTGAAGCATCCTCAATAAGAGTGTGACCTCTTGGGGTTATTGGAGCTCGGGACCGATTGCTTGGTAGCCACGTGTCTTACCATAGCTGGATGGACGAGCCATCGCCAACTCTCTTGATGACACCCCGGTGAAGCACATCAATTTCTTTTAGGATACTCACGACATTCCGGCTTTTTTCTTTCTCATTAAGGATATTCGTATTTGGGAAATATTTCGCCTTAAAAACTCTAGAACAAAGAGAAGAGGATCATTCAGCATGCGCCATGCTTGTTTAGCCAGCATTGCTAGATTGAACACGTGCGGATCATTGTAGCCCATACCCCGTTCCTTCTTCGACCCTGGTTGCCGTATGGTTCCGGCAAAATGAAATTGGTTTCTATGAGAGCATAATTTTTTTTCACAAACTATTATTCCTAGGTGTCTATTATATACTAAAAACAAAATATGGGTGTTTAAAATAGAGGCACTGCACATCATCAGAATTATTTTAACCGCTAGATTTATAATTTTAACGGATGAGATTTAAAGATTTTACGTAACACATACGAGATATGTCACGTGTCATCATCTTCCCTGGGAAAGGAAAATAAAAGGTGTAGTCAGATTTCACGTAACAAGCATTTATTATATAGACATTGTGTACATGTACATCCATCACCTGTTCTCCCAAAACAAAACCCACGTGTACTTTACATAGAAGAAAAATTATCATTAGCTTTTCTGTAAGTATCATCACATAACCTTTATTGAATATGGAAGAAAAAAATTGGCTTTAGGATAATATTTAATTAACTAAATTAATGGCTATAATTTAGAGATAAAAATGTATGGATACTAATCGGAAACGTAGAGGAGCTAAAATATACATAACTAATATCTCTACGGCGGGAATTTCTAAAAAAATGATCCTATCAATATCTAGTTTTTTTTTAGAACGCGGTACAACGCAGACGCTCACAAACACGCACGTACAAACACCCCTATGAACGCACGCACGCACACCCTACCCCTATGAGCACCTCCGAGAAACTGAGCCGGCATATCTTGAGGTTGACGAAGTCACCACTGGCGCCTCGCTGTTGACGGGCACGTCACCTACCGCTGAAAGCATAGCGCCGGTTAAATCCTAAAATAAATCCAGGTAAATGCAAACACCTGGGTGGGCTGGTTCCACCACAAGGGACCTAACCACCAGAGCCAAGCTCTGTTTGCAATCAATATCCTGTTTATGAGGCTACAAAAATTGGATTCAAGCTTTATTTAAACCATAGACATGTGGCATGATATATATATAGAGGCCGTCGGCATACAATCGCACATGCCAAGTGCTCCAAAATAGTCGCCGACAAAACCTGGCCATCAACATATATGTTGGGGGTTTTCTGGCACATACCATCGATAAAATATGACCGTCGACATACATGCCATTATGTCGAGGCTGCCCATCGGCAAAAGCATAGATGTCAGCATATACTCCTACCCCGTGGCCTGCAGTTCCAGCCACCGACGGATGCATAGGTGTGCCTACAGCCACGTTAGAGGCCCTCGACATATAGGGTATGCCAAGGGTGGCTGTCGACATACCTTTTTTATTTTTTATTTTGTTTTTATTTCTGACTACTTAGTTTTGCTTCAAAAAGAAGTGATTCTAACATTCTTCATATCTAATCTAATCATGTGAGACTGTCATGTGGTATTAATACGATGCAAAATAAATTCAGCCAAAGAAAACTGAAATCCATTGCGATTAGAAACCAGTGACTCTACAGCCAGGGCTCGATGGCGATGTAAGATAGAAAGAATGGGGAGTTAGGGCTTCGGTTTCCTCTGTAGCCAGTTCCAATTCCAATTCCAAACATATTATGGACCGTCAAAAATATTTTAGCTGTTAGATCTGTAATTTTAATGGTAACATAGAAATACCACGTTAATCCACAACATCATAATTCAAACAGTTAGATTTATAATTAGTGGCTGAGATTAAAGACAAAATTCTTAAGTAAAACGCTAGCCTGTACAAACGAAGGGAGCAAAAAGAGTAACATGTCATGAGTAAAAATCTAGAGGAAGCTAACCGAAAATTCATTGGTCGTGAAACTGATTAACCATGACAAGTTATGTCTCCACACGATGCCACTACACCCGCTAAGAAATAGGAGCATAACCAAGCGAAACAAACCAATAGTGTTAGGTCATATCTTCAAAAGGACATTACCTGTGCCTGTTAAGAAAACTTCCTATGCTAGCTAGATTGAACGTGGTGCTAGCAAAGTAGTAGGATGTGCCAGAACATGAAGAATAGGATATCATTACCTCTGCCAAGAAAGGCCAACTCTATCATAAGCTTTTTCAAAGTCCAACTTCAGCCAAATTCCTTCAGAGTGAGAGGTTTTCAACTCATGCAAAACTTCATGAAGAATTACACATCCATCCAAAATGTAGTGGTCACTACGTGACAATATTTGAACTTGAAAGTTTTGGTTAAACCTGAAACACGAATAATAATAATGAATATTATACTCTCTCTATCTCAAAATATCTTTATCAACTTTATCTACGGACAAAAGTATATATACACTTATAAATTTTTCAAAGATTTCAAATAAATTTTAACTTACTAAGTGTTTAAAGTGATGTTAAATTCAATGCTGTCTTCTCAACCGATATTTACCGTACATCGCCGGAAATTGGTTATTCCGGTTTATAAGTAAATAATATTGTTTTCACGGATTTAGCGTGGTCCCTCTTTTAAATGACTACTCAAAACATTGGATATCGACATGAAGTTTTTGCACCCATGAGTAGATGCTCCCGTTTTTTTAAATGAGCTTAAACACATTTTAAAATATCAAAAAAAAATCGTTTCAAAATTTATCATGTACATCTCAAGTTTCTATGTTCTCGCAAAGTTGCTTCGCAAAAAATCGATATTGTTTGTGTCGTGCATAAAAAAGGTAAAATATGATTCTAAAAAAAAGCTCTTACTGAGACATTTCTTTATCATTTTTACACATGACACAATGTCGGTTTTCCATGAAAATTGATGTGCACAAATACAATGTCGACATGTGTGGATGAAATTTTTGGTCAATTTTTTAAAAAAACATCTAAAATGTTTTGTCAAGTGGAAATGGGCATATGCTAAGATCAATAGTGTATTTCCGATACTCTACATGTAACTTAAAATATGTGTAATACTTTTTTTTAATATCACCACTTACAAAAGGCACATATATTCAATGATAATTCATTTCTTATGCCAACAAAAAATCTCCAAGAAATTAAAAGTTGTTAAAGATGTCTTCGGAACAAGTGGTATTTTCTGATATAGTATTTGTGGTGAATATAGAATAATCCTAATTCAAATTTCATAATATAAGTTTCTGTAGAGCCATAATTGACAAGTTCTAGCATTTCCCTCGCAAATGCGAGGGCCACCTTGCTAGTGATTATAAAAGTGCATTCTGTTTGTTAGATATATTTTACAATAGTTGTTCCTACATACTAGTATGTTGATGGTTGTAGTTACGCAATGTTGATAACCAACATGTGGTTGGATGGTTAGGAGGGCAGTGACATCCTCAACCCACCTGAATTCAAATCCTAGATTTAACACCTTGATGTCTTATAAAGGCGGAATATTGTTCGGTGTGAGCGATGTTCCCGTTGACAGATGAGGTGTCTAGGGTGACTTAATCAATCTCAAGACCCGCGAGATCTATTCTTTCACACAAGTCTCTCAGATGTGCTCATAGGGGTAGGGTGGTGGAAGGTGCAATGTGGGTTCAACTTGGTTATTCAACCCCTTTGTAGGACGTTGGTTCAATCTATAGTATTATGTATAGTATTGGTGGAATGGTTGGAGAGTGAGCTCATCGATCACCAACTCTAAACTTTAGATATATGAAAGATAAGCTTGGTAAATAATGTTTAACAAGGAACAAAAAAAAAAGGCTGTAATGTTGAATTAATGCCATTAATTAAACCATCGTCGAATGTATTATTATGTTATAGTTATATATGAATTTGCTATTGTAATCTTATGGTTGGTGATTGATTAGGGTTTGAAATTATAACATTTGGCAAGAACTCAACAAAAAAAAATACAGTAATTAATCCTGCGACTGCCCCGGCATGACTCGCCGCATTCGCCCCGTCTGCCGGCGGCCAGAATCCTCCCGTTTCTCTCCGCATCCACCCTCCCGCCCGTGCCCGGTGGCCCCCCACATCCGCCACCATCCCCAGCGATGGCGCGTGCCACGGCGCTCCTCTCAGCGGTCTCCTATGTGCGGGCGCCGCCGCCTCCCCATCCATTACTCCCGTAGGGGCAATCCTACATCCTCCTGCTACTTCTCTCCTCCATTGTACGTGCTCGACCCATCTCGGGCGCACCATGTTATAATCTGAACATATGTGTACAATGGTCAGATTTTGCCGTTGTCTGGGAAATGGGAGGAAGCGTACAAAGGTCAATGCCTCAGATCCAGTGCTCACTTTTTATGTTTCTGTGACTAGTTTTTGCTGTTCATCGCTGGGTTTCTTAAAAATCATGTGCTGCACCATGTTATAATGTGAACATATGCGGATATGATTTATAAATAGCTCTGCACATCCAGCAAGGGCGCACAAAAAAGACACTGAATATGTCCAGGATATATAATCTAGGATCCTTTGATGAAGTTTCTCTCTAGTAATAATGGTATGAAAAGCTCTGTTTCTAAAAAAAGATATGTTCACTGTGTCCTAATAATTTATGCACGTAGCTTCTGTTCTTGGACTTCAAAAAAGAAAGTGAAATCGTGCACAGATCAAATCAAACTGAGAACTACTGTAACAAAGAATTAGCAAAACCGAAAAAATAATGGTATGGAAAGAAAATTATCTCTGTCTATTTTTCCTTTTTAAGGCAAGCTTTCTCACCGTTCAGGTGGAGAAGAGACTCACCACCGAAGTGAGATCATCCATCACCCGTGTCAAATGGTATCCGTCTATTGGGAGGCTCCTAATTTTAGAAGCTTTTCGCCTTGTCTTGGGCCTCCCTTTTGCCTCCACTCCACAGTCTGATTTAGAGACCTTGCATGCATGCCTTGCCTCCTCTCCGCAATTTACTTCCTCTAGCCTGGGAGATAGATCCCTTTCCTCAAAACTTGCTCCATTAGGCTTACGTTTGAAGCCTGAATTTTTCCCAAAAGCTTCGGTGAGACGTTGGTACCCAACTATTTGTGCCTCTCTGATTATTGTCTGAATTGATTCTTGAAAAGCCAGAGATTCATCTATGTTGCATCTGTGTGAACGTATGTTTGTATGGAGCTCACAAAGGTATTTGTGTGATGCAACAGGGTGCTCGTTTCTAACCTGAATGGGAGCAAGATATCCTCTTGCGTTCTTGATCCTCTTACTTCTTCATGGAGCCAATGCTGCTTTAGATCCTCCAGCAGGGGAATGGTTGACACTGAACGGTAAGCATCTCGCCTCTTATTGCTGAGTTGTGAATTTGCAAATTTTTCTTTCTCTCAAATACACGTAAAGCGTGTCTATTGTGCTAGAAGAAGTTGAACATGTTCTTTCAGCTTGCATATTCTGGTCTGTCTGCCATGCTGCTAATCTCTCTAGTACTGCCCTATAGGTCGCCGTCCTCGAGTCATTGCTCGTGGGGGGTTCTCTGGCTTATTTCCCGATTCAAGCGCCATTGCATTCAGCTACGCAGTGGCCTATAGCGTGCCTGACGTGGTCCTGTTCTGCGACCTGCAATTTTCCAGTGATGGTGTGGGCTTCTGCATAAGCAACTTGAAACTTGACAATAGCACAGAGATTGCTAGGATGAAGGACTTCGCTTCCAGGGGCTCGACTTACCAAGTGAACGGACAAGATGTTCAAGGATGGTTCTCTGTGGACTTCAAATCGGAGGAGCTACATCAGATTGGCTGTAAGCAGAAAACAACTTTTGTATATCTTGAAAATTCAGACCGTAACTTTTTTAAAGTAGTACTTTACTGTGCTCCATGATGAAGCTAGCAATTGCAAAAGAGAAATCATAATTTTCTTCCATATTTTTACCATGAGACCATAGGGGAGTCCCATACAGTAGTTTATTCTATATATATGAAGCATCGTGAATTTACTACCTGCGGTGCTATACGAAAACAAGGCACAAAGAATATTTACATGGCTATTTACAAGACCACAGGGAGAAACAACCTCAAAAATGTTAGCCGAAACTTTTAAGAAGAATTTATCCACACGAGGAAGTGAGCCATGGGGTTTAACCCTATGAGAAATCAAGCCAAGAACTTTTTGGCAAATTGCCTTCCACCCCTGTAACAACGGACATCATTTGGAATGAACTATTTTCAAATCAATCTTTGCAACTCATTCATGGTTTTCCATATAGGTTATGTTTTTTTTCATCTTTCTTTTCACTTGCTGCGAAATATTGACCTGTCTGTGGTTTGATCGTCCCTCAGTGATTCAGAATACTCCTTCTCGCAGTCCAATATTTGACGGCGGACCGTATTTGATGTCACTTGACAATGTGGTTAGAACTGTTAAGCCTCATGAAATTTGGGTCAATGTGGAGGTAAGTTGGTTTCACTGACATTCACAGATTCACCAAGGCTCTCTTTGTACCGCTCCATGTTCTCTATCTGATACAAGTTCGTATTTTCTTTAGTATGATTCATTTTTTCGGGAGCACGGATTAAGTAGCGAAGATTACATAGTAGGAATGCCAAAAGAATTTCCTGTCACTTGGGTGTCCTCGCCAGAAGTTGCGTTATTGAAAAGTCTCGCTGGGAAGCTCAGAAACAATACTAAGATAATTTTTCGGTTTCTCACTGAAGACCTTGTTGAGCCTACGACCAAGATAACATATGGAGAACTTCTGAAAGACCTGCAAGCCATCAAGGCCTTTGCATCAGGGATTCTTGTCCCCAAGCAATATATTTGGCCAATGAATAAGAATGGGTACTTGGAGCCGTCTACCAGTTTGGTCAAAGATGCACATGCCCTTGGGCTGGAAGTGTATGCATCTGGATTTGCCAATGATGATGCCTGTATGAGTCACAACTACAGCTATGACCCCAATGCGGAATACTTGAATTTCATAGACAATTCAGACTTCTCAGTCGACGGTTTTTTAACTGACTACCCGCCCACTGCATCAGGAGCCATAGGTAAGAACGAAGAAGCATACATGCCATCTAAAACTGAATGGGTGTCCATGAAAATTGGAAATGTTTCTCTTTACATGATAGCAACATACACATGTGACTTAGCTCTTTTTTTTTAAATTCCTTTATAACATCTTGATAATAATATTTGTTTACAGCATGCCTGGCACATACCAAGGGCAATGCTCTTGCTTCTATTGGAAATGAAACTACAGGTGAGCTATCAATTTTGTTCTGCTTCACATGCCCACTTTGTTATCCTACTATCATCATCCTACAATAATACGCACTGATTATTCATCTACTCAATCAGATGGAAGCAGGCCACTGATCATAACCCACGATGGTGCAAGCGGTGTCTTCCCAGGCAGCACGGACCTTGCCTACCAACAAGCGGTGAAAGATGGTGCGGACATAATAGATTGCTGGGTCCGTATGTCAAAAGATGGAGTCGCCTTCTGCCTGGGCTCTTCAGATCTCAACGGCAGCACAACAGCAGCTACAACTTTCTTGGGGAAAATGACAAATGTGGATGAAATACAGAACAAATCTGGCATTTTCTCATTTGATCTCTCATGGAACGAGATCCAAACCTTAAAACGTGCGGGGGAAAAAAACATATATTCTTTGTTTCTTGCTTCCACGGATTTGCATGAACTAACACATGTTTTTGTCCAGCCAACCTTATCGGTCCATTCTCAGAATCAGCCATGGATAGAAATCCTGCTGCGAAGAACGCTGGCAAATTCATGACATTGGCCGCATTCCTTGATTATGCGAAAGCCAGCAATATTTCTGGTATACTGATCGGCATAGAGGTATTCTACTTTCGACATATCATTTGCTCGCTCGTGTTGCCGTTCTGTTGAACTGAAGAGCGGTGTTGTATAACCGATCGAGTGCAGGGTGCTGCATACCTTGCAACCAGAGGTCTTGATGTGGTAGGTGCAGTCTCAACTGCACTGACCAAGTTTGGCTACGACAAGGAGACCAAACAGGTCGTGCTTATACAGTCAGAGGACCCACCGGTGCTTTCAGCGTTCAAGAAGTTCCCCAAGTTCAAGCGGGTCTACGAGATCGAATTTGACATCACCGATATTTCGAAGCCTTCGGTGGTTGAGATCTCGGAGATGGCGAACGCGGTGAAGCTCAGACGCAGCTCAGCCGTACAAGTCGATGGCTTCTATCTGACAGGGTTCACTCATGCCTTGGTTGATAGGCTGCATGCTGCCAAAATAGAAGTGTACGTCGGCGTTCTCAAAAATGAGTTCATGAGCCTTGCGTTTGACTACTGGGCCGATCCGATGAAGGAGATAGCTACAGACACGTGGGCGGTACCCGCTGACGGGCTTATCACCGACTTCCCTGCCACTGCAGCTGCATACTTCAGTAAGTGGATTGATCAACACTATGATGAAAGGGAAACCACAAATGGAGCTTGGGCTGCATGGATCCTGTTATTTTTCAAAATTCAAAAACTTGAAATCCCTTTCAAACTAAAAGACTATGAAAATGAAATGTTCTGTTAACTGTTTCAGATTGCAGCCACACCAAAGAGCTTCTTAGCATAACCTCCACCAGCCTTATCCACCCACTTGGATCTCCCTCATATATTCTCTCCTATTTTTTCTTCCCATTCTAAAAAGCCGTGAAAATATTTGACATGACTTGCAAAATTTAGTGCTAAAAATAGGAATTTCACAAAGTGTTGGCCAATATTCTGAACTCTTGGGTGGATGAATCGCAGGGAGCCCGTGTAGCGACATGGAGCAGAATATGAGCTACTACACAATTAGCCCCGCGGAGGTCGGTACTTTGGTCAGAATGGCTTCATATGGACTTCCTCCGGCGCCCCCTCCAGCACCCGTGCTCGAACCTGAAGATGTTCATCACCAGCCGCTGCCGCTGTGCCCCAAGGAGCCCATGTTCCGGACCTTCCGCTGCCGAATGCCTCCCAAGGGCGAGTACACCATGGCTACCGACGGGTGAAATGTCAAGAGACCAAGTCTGCAGATACGCTTGCCTCCGTTTGGTAATATCAGTAACACACCTTTTTTTGTGAAATTTACTGCTGGTACTTTGTTGTACATTACATAGCGGAATGCACTAGTTACGCAGCACGAGAAGCAAGTCTGAACAACTATAAATGAGGATTATGTTGTCCACCCAAAAGTTGGGTTGAACATCGCCAGCAGCAATTCACCAGATTCTTACATATATTCAAGGTAGCTTAATTTTGTCAAGCCCTAGCGGAACAGAGTCTACAAAGTGCTGGAACATTTGTAATTCTACTTTGTTTTCGCAAGAAATTCGCAGCTACATCTCGTCCAATATTCATTTGTTTCCGAAAGATTTTTTTTTTCATCCACCAGCATGCTATGCTACTGGTATATTTTCAAACAGATGCTGGTCCCAGGCGGGCAGGTCTCTGGATCTATCGCTGCTGTCATCTCATGGACCATAAGATTTCTTCCTCGGGAATAGTACGACTATGCACACAGCACATGTACAGTTCATAATTTACACCAATTTATGCCAACAACAGTGCACGTGCTACAAACTTATCAGTTTCATCATATCCGTGATAGATGGCCAACGCCTGCTTCTGCCTTTGCGTTCTGTGTGCCTCAGTAGACACCTTAATGTATTGCCAGGCATAGGTCACATTGGCTGCCACCAAGGAAATGTGCGTTAAGAGCATCCAACTTCCTATATGATTCTGATCCCTGATCCTATCAGCAAATGAGCATTTGTAGCCAAGGGCCGGGCCGGGGAGAAGAAGGGCATGTATGTAGGCTTCACGAAACATGCGCTCTCCGTGCTCATCAAGCTGCTGCCCTCGCTCGAGCCGCTGCCTTTTGATAGATGTCTTCGTACTGCGAAGCTGAAGTGTCCCAGCTGAAATCTATCCTCATGTCTTTCTGCACCAACTGTTTCCAGACCTCAGGTTTTCTTGTGTAGCAGTTGAACGCCCTTTCCATCGCGCCGCTTAGTCCCTGTCACAATTAATGAACACCCAAATCAGTGTTCTGCACACCAGGTATCATCAATCACACTTTCCCTTCTTTACGCTATGCACACAGAAACAAGGCCCACCTGCTCGTCGGCCTTGACAAATGTAAAGCCATTTCGCACTTCCATAGGAATTGCTTCATCGTCAAAGTCAAACACACTGAAACCAAAACAAAAAAAAAATCATACTTGTTACTTGATTGATTGAATGAGACCACTATATTTGGAGCAACAGTCGGTTCACTATTTACCTATCATTCAATCCACCAGTTTTTCGAACAATTGGCACGGAACCATATCTCATAGCTATCATCTGTGGAATGTCAGAATTGCTAATCAGAGGCCACACATCAAATATCAAATAGAAGTGAGAGAGGTCAGAATTGCGCTTGCTTAATTACTTCTAGTAAAGTGATCATCTAAGCACAGAAAGAATGCACACCTGAGTGAGGCCACATGGCTCAAATATAGAGGGAACAATGAACATGTCAGATGCAGCATATATACAATGAGACAAAGCATCATCGTACTTCAAAAGCAGCCGGATATTGTTGTTGTTCTGAAAATATTCTGCAATACCTTCAAACTCCCTCTGTGAAGCAAACAAAAAAGCGAATATGTTCACTGTTCCAGCTATAGGCACAGATGTGCTTAACAGAAGTAACCGATAAAAACACTATTTCAGACTCATGTTACTACGGTGATAAATAAATTGTTCATGCGGTAGTGAAGTGTGTTTTCATCTGTTATTTTGGAGAATCAAGTCTGATCAGATTGTCTGCACAGATATCATACTACGAAATAAACTGTGTGACATAAACTGATAAACGCACTTGAATGTCTGGTACTGGACTTGAACCCAGAAGGACAAACTGTCCTCCCAATTCAGCCGTTTTGTATATTGCATGCCTGATGAGATGTACACCCTTCTGAGGAACTAGTCTTGTAATGCAACCAACCTGCTTGAGAAAATTTTAGTTATGCAGTTAACATTCAGTGTCAAGTTTCCCAGACAAATGGAAGGATAGAAATGTACACAGCAGGGTATCAAATAATGACACTGGCTAACTGAAAAAAATAAATCAAAAATAGTATAGAAGTACCTCATTTCAATTTCAGGCTAGATGGGCCATGCCACAAAAATATTAATGATAAATCACAGAACCATATAGCTAACAGACTACTCCATGAAGAAAAGTGACACATGGTGAACCTTTACATATCCAGTTTACCAGGCGTTGAGACCTGGTCTTACAAGGATTGAAAACCGTACCAGCGGTTGTGAAGGATATGCAGAAGCCAGGTTTAGCTGTTTTCTTAGGGCTGCTTTGTTTGCTGCCTTTCCCTTGAGATCGTTAGCATTATACTGGACCTTGAGATACCTATCAGTGGAAGGGTTCCATGTATCTGTGTCAATTCCATTAAGTATCCCAAGAAATTTCCTGGAATGTACTTTAAGTGTATCTTGGAGTCCACGCCCACCCTGGGCAGGAGAAGAGCATCATCAACAAAAACAGGAAACTTTTTACTTGCAAACTGAAACTATTACATTGAACTTGCCCTAGAGAGGCCTATCTGGATATGCATTTCAATATAGCTTAATTTAGGGTATTCTCAGGTATTCAAGATTTTATGAATAATTATCTAGCATCTCTTCAGTGTCTAGTCCATGAAGGGACATCACTATGTCTGGCACTACTGATAAAACAAAGGTAACAGTAAATATGCCTGCTGTGCAACTTCAAGCCTTCGTCTTCCAGAAAAGTTGCCTCCAAACAATAAACCATTTTGAGTGGCATGCTCATGAATTATCCATTCTCCCCCATGAATCTCACAAGCAGAAGGCTACTAGTGGAGCTAAATAGCCAAAGAAATTTACATGCTAAAAGTTCATAAGAACAATTACCTCCGAGCGAACTTCTAGTGCATATGTTGGTGAGACAGTTGTCACGATGTTCGAATACACAATTGCACCCTGAATAATATGAATCCAGACCAGCATCATTGGTACCACAGCAGTAAGTTTGTGTTCCAAATCTATTGCTACAGTTTGCCATAAATGATACCTTAACAACATTTATTCTTCCATGTGAGTTGTCCCGCATCCTGTCTGGTCTATCTAGGTGCTCAACATCAAGGCCACACCATGCTAAATCACAAGCTGGAGCACTTCCTTGATATTCAAAATTGTGACAGGTGAAGCAAATTCTAGCTGAATTGAAGCCTAGAGTTGCATATACATCCCAATAAAGAGGTGCCTGGAGTTCAAAGTTTTAAAGGTAAGTTAGCACATTAAACTTTGTAAATCAGCCAAGGAAAGTAAGATTAATGTTCAGTAGGCAATGAGCCAATGCTGCCAAATGATCTTTGACGATTACCACAAATGCAGTTTGCCAGTCATGGCAGTGGATTATATCAACTTTCTTCCCAGATTGGTAAAGTAATTCCAGTGCCGCACGGCTGAAGTACGAAAAACGTTTAAAGTCATCATGCTCTCCGTAGTACTGAGCCCTCCAAAAGAACTTCGCCGGATGCTCTGGCTCAATAAAGTAAACAGGTAGGCCTGCATATGCTAGTTTTAGTTAGGCCAATGCGGACTAGAAATTGATACAGTGGTACAACTGAGAGCTGATTGTATATAACCTTCAACAGTCCCTGTCCAAACTTTGTTGTTGAACATATTTCCTTCAAAGTAGGACTGCACAAGAACATCTAAAACCTGCACAATCACATGATAGCATTCTTACCCTAACAGATCCACCAGACATATAAATAAGCAACATTGCTACATACCTTAAGATTGCTAACTTGGTCAACCTGCATGCAGTCATATTTGGGAAGAATAATCTCTACTAGATGCCCTTTTTTCTGAAGTGCCTTCCCAAGGCCAGATATCACATCCGCCAGGCCACCAACCTAAGCAATCATGCATATAAGCAAGAGAACATATGTCTAATATGGTTCAAATTAATCAGAATGGAGAAATATAAGATTACAAAACAGTAAGTCATTGTATCAGCACCAGTACTTTCAAATATCCCAAGAAACAACTTTCATAATTCAGTTAGAGATAGATCTAATGAAACTTGTAGGAAAATAATCAATTGACAAATCTGCACTTTTTAGACAGTTTATTTGCATATTGTAACTTTGTCAAAACATTAAGTCAATATTTCATCTCTTTAGTATAACCAAGCTTCATTTTCTGTTCATGGTTGCAGAATCTTAACTGATGATCTAAAAAAAACATACAGGCAGCTTTTTCAACCAGTAAAAAGCTACATATCAGAGCACACATTCAACAGTGTCAGTTTTACGACGGTTTGAATCAGCCCTTGGATCATCATGGCCTATCTGAGAACAACTGAGGAGAACCATATTTGAAAATAGCGATTTACTGTTCACATGTAAGATATGAGGATAGGCTCAAGTTTACGTGCAAAACTGGAAAAATTAGTACTGTACTTTGTTAAGTTGCAGAATATTTGTACTTCAAAAAATTGTTCTCTCTAAGCTCTGTAAATAGTAGTTATACTAGGTGGCGACTTATCCAAAGATAAAGTTCAAAACTTCAAATGCACTTATGAAAGGCTGAATTAACACTATAACTCACCTTTGCGACAGGAGCCATCTCTGCTGCTATGTGGACAATGTGCAAACCAGAACTGCATGAATCATAGAGATTACATACCAAATATTTTCTGTAAACATGTTTTCTCATTTCAGCAAAGAAGAAAGAGTACCTGGTTCCTGGTAGTGCCATCTTCAGAAAATTATCCATAACTTCTCTGCTTTCGGTATCTCTGCAAGACAAGTACGCTTCGCGAAGGCGACTATCCCTTTTCCGAACCATTTCTCGTAATGTATTTGCATCATTGTAAGATATTTTCTTTTCAAGTAACCACCCATCAATCAAAAGGGAAATTCTGCTCCATAATTCCGAAGGCATATTTCCTGTGAAATTCTCCAGTGATCTTTTCTCACTTTCCTCTATTAGTTTGCTAAGAGTACCATGAAA
>NC_061511.1:202845892-202902562 GCF_022539505.1 Lolium rigidum | reverse complement strand
TTGATGGAGTTTATCCGTTGGCTCAAATTGGATGGCACAGATTGTTGGAATCGTGTAGCACAGGAAGACATTGTACCACTAGATATTCCCTCCTCCCCCAACCAATTGAGCTAGGCTTATTTCCATAAAAATATATGGTCGGTTAAAGCAGAGGATATGTGGATGGGATGGTAAAAGATATCTGACACTTCACACGTCCCCGCCGCAACCTCAAGCCCTATTAGGTATGTTTCTCCTTCAATCGATGATGTCACAAACTAAAAACGACATAAACAATCCTAGATTAGTAATAATAAGTAGTAAAAAGTCAAGGTGTAGATATAAAACCAGGCTCGCTAATAACTAATAGCAAGTCCTGTTTTAACGCAGAGTGCCAACTACTACGCAGTCCAGAATGGCCAAAATCAAAGCACCTAGATATGTCTGTGCGCCTTCGTCAGCTTCGGAGACTAGGCAGTGACGATGTACAGTATTTCATCAAAGGTGACAACAATGTCTTTCATGGCCGCAATAGTGCAACTCTGTCCATCCGCAAGAGATTTTATTTTATCTATTCCTTGCAACAAGCACTTCTTCACCCTACGTGTCTACAAGCTATAAAAGTTGCTTTCGAATACCAGCATCATACCACAAAACTGAAACAAGTCTGTGACATGTATGAATTGGTGACAGGTGCAAAACAGGCTACAAAACTCTGACAAGTGACAAGCAACTCTTGATTTACAAAGTCAACTGACGCAAGGGTGAATGATCCACACACAAACACAATTATTTGTTTTAGTCGAGCTCTGAAGCCTCCGCGGCCACCATAGTACATTACTCCTTCAGCAGGTTTCAGGATGATGCTCTCAGACTAAAATGACAGAAAACAACCCCAGATTAGTAATCGTTATGTATCAGAGTTTCTGATATAAAATTGGCCGGGCACACCAATCACGGATGGCAATTGGCGTTTTGACAACAGCACAGAGCAATGACAACTAAAACCAACACAGGCAAAGAAGCACAACTATGCTATCCAGAAAGGCCTCAATCAAGCGTTGCTAAAACAGCCAACTAAGTGGTTGCTCACACAGCTTTTGTAATCGTTCAGAAATACCCAATATGAGCAGCAGAATGCCCGAGTTTCTATCACGGTGACATGCATGGATTGGAGGCCACCAATAAGGCGTCTGTTGAAGAAAGGATGAGATGTGGAGTACGGGATTTTCGGCCAGTCAGTCTTGTTCCTGGGATTTTCAACAGCTGTCAAGTTTCCACCAAGCAGACGTTCAAATCAAAAGCAAATAATCTTCTTCTATCATGACAGCGCCTTCTTTGTTGAAATTTATGCGCAGTTGCTTTCTGAAGCTTTCCACAGTCCGTGTAAGGCCATCGAGTCTCTTTTTTTTGCGAATTAAAGTCATCGAGTCAACAACTGCTTAACTCCTTCGAGCTCAGAGAACCATCTAGCTAGGCTTTGGAGGAGTTCCTACGGGTTAACAGTGTCTTGAGACAACATCACACACAACCATCTGGGGAGTTCAGGCAACCTGTATGCGCGCGCTGCTACAGAGATCAGCGCCACAAGTCACAATCAACACAAATATTTTAGCAAACACAACCACTGCCAGGTATTTAAAAGAACGGGAAGAAATATGATCTTGTTGGCTGTTGATTCCAACGGTGGGGAACATGCAGTATCAAGTTTCCACAACGATCACCTCTAAATAAAAACAAATACTTTTCTTCAGAAACAACAATATGTCGCATTCGTCGGGCGAGTCAACAAAGACTAGGAGAATCCCCCCACACCCACCCACCACCCCCCATTTCAGTGTTTGTTTCAGTGTCCCCCCTTTCTCAAACTTTGGGTGAGCCAACAATTGTCTTCTTAAGCTTTCAGTTGAACGTTCAATGTCTGAAACTGCCTAAATCCTTCAATCTTGGAGCATAGTTTAGCTAGTGAAAAGCCTGGTGGAGTTCTTGTTCCTTCATTCTTAACAATGGATGCCCTCATTTCTGCAGCGTTTAGTGATATTGTGAGCAGAGCCATATCCGTGGTGGTCAAGAAGTGTCGCGAGCAGACGACCGCTAATGAGGAGACAACCATCGAGGATAACCTGCAGAGGCTACACCAACTGCTTCTGAGGATATCAGCGGTCGTCGAGGAGGCTGAGGGGAGGTGCATCAGAAACCAAGGGATGATCTGTCAGGTTAGCATGATGATAAAACAAATGTTCAGAGGGTACTACCTTCTCGACTCCTTCAAGTGCAAAACCAACAAGACCGATGATGAGGAGGTCAGTCTCTCATCGTTTGCTCAATCCAAATTTAATCCGGCTAAGCGCTTTCGCCGCCTATCTAGCAACACTCAAATTGAGAGCATGGAAATTGGTAGAGACAACAGTAAGAAGTTAAAACAGGCTGTTCTTGTCCTAGAAAGCATGGTTGCTGACATGAAGGAGTTTGCTATATTTTTGATGAGCTACCCTCGCATGTACCGCCAACCTTACAGCTCCTATTTATTTTTAGACAACTGTATGTTTGGCCGCCAAATGGAGAGGGAACAAGCCATCAGCTTCTTGCTACAAGCTGAGCCTCTAGTTGGTGGAAATTTGGGTGTCCTACCAATAGTTGGTCCTCGACTTATTGGGAAAAGCACTTTTGTGGAACATGTTTGCAATGATGAGCGTGTGCGCAATCACTTCTCCTTGATCTTGCTCTACAGCAGCAACAACCTTACGGATGAAACGGCAGCTACTTTTAGAGATAATTGCTTGATCAAGCATCAAAATATTCTCTCCGGTGAAGGAAGGTCATTGGTTGTCATTGAGCTGTTAGGGGATGTGGACGGCGGGGCGTGGAAGAGGTTGTTGCAGACTGCTGAAAGATGCATGGCACATGGGAGCAAAATCATAATCACTAGCCGATCAGAGAAGATGGTCAGTGTTGGAACAACAGAAGCCATCAAGCTAGCATGTTTGTCTAAAGAAGCTTACTGGTATTTCTTCAAGATGCTCCTTTTTCGTAGAGCGGATCCAGAGGAGCACCCGAAGTTAGCATCCATAGCCATGGAGCTAGCCATCGAGATGAGTGGGTCTTTCCTATCCGCATATGTTGTTGCCGCCGTACTGAGAAAAAATCTCAGTGCTCAGTTCTGGTCAAGTGTTCTCAGACAGGTTAGTAAGTATATGCAGAATAATACCTTGGTGTTCGGTGAATATCCCGAGGATCATATGACCCAGTACGTTTGGAGCATCCCTGAAAGACTGAGAGGTTCTGAGGATCGTGAGTTGTTTCTGATACATCATGGTCACCAAAAAGGGCCTGCTGCTCACGGCGAAGTTCCGAGGTTAACAGTGGTGGATCTTATGTCTGGGACCTACAGCGCTATGCCGCGCGGCAAATTTGAGGTCTTGGGCTGGAGATCCCCCATACCGCCGTACTACAGCTACATATATTCATGTGAGTTTGTGCAGAACAAGAACACCAGGACATAGAGCGAGAGGTGGTTTTTGGTTTGGTCTGGTTTTAATGGACCGACGATCTTGTATATTGTAATTTTCATTCAGCAAATGCATGATTATTTACCTTAATAGCAGTCAAACAAAAATATGTGATTTTTTATTTACGGAAGGCAGCAGCGCTGCTTCAATATATTAAGAGGAACCGGGACAAATGCTGGTGAAGTACAGAGGATAAACAAAACGAACTAGACTGAAGGAAAGAAAGGAAAGAAAAGATGCCTTAGCTTTGCCAGGCACCCACTTGCAACCATAGCCTCACTCTCCCAATCGCCAGAGCGGCCGGCAGGGCATGATAGTTCCCACCAAATCCACCTCTGAAGCCTCTGCGGTCACCGCGCCCCCTGCCGCCGCGTCCTCGGCCACCATAGTAACTTACTCCAGCAGGTTTCAGGAACTGGTTGATGCTTGCAGACTAAAACGATAGAAAACAACCCAGATTAGTAGTCGTTATGTATTAGAGTTGTTGATATAAAATTGGGCACACCAAGCACAAATGACAATCGGTGTTTTAACAACAACACAGAGGAATGACAACTAGAACCAAAAAAGGCAAAGGAGCGCAACTATGCTGTCCAGAAAGGCCTAAATCAAGCATGCTAATGTTATGGTCGGTTTGACCTATACACGCAGGAAGTCCACTAATGGCTAGTTATGGGCTTAGCCCAAATAAATTAGGGGCTTAGCCTAAGTAAATTAGGGTTTAGAGGAGGCCGTCCTCCTATATAAACACTTGTATCCCTTCGAGATTAATCAGACAATATTCAGTATCATTACAGGAGACGGGAGACCCCTGTGCGGCTGTGCCCCCGCCGCACCAACCCTAGCCGCCGCCTCTTTCCTCCGCGACGGCGCCCAGCCGCCGGCGCCGAGCTCTCCAGCCTCTCCGCCCTCACTTCCACCCTTACAATCTCCGCCCTAGATCCGGTAGAACCCTAGTCTCTACCACTTTGGTATCAGATTGCCTAGGTCTCATGGGCTCCAACAGTCCCCCCGTCGACCCCATCGCCGCCACGTCCGCCGCCGCCACCAACACCACCACCGCCACCGCCGCCGCCATGACAGGCGCCCACGCGCTGCAGGGAGCCGCCGCCGCCGCCAATGGAGACCAGGCCGCCGCCGCCCCCACGGGCCTCGACCTCCTGCCCGCTACTTTGGCGGACCTCGCCGACAGTCTCCGCGCCATCCGTTTCGAGCTCGCGGAGATCAAGGCCGGCCAGCACCCGCCGCCCCCACCGGCCGCCGTTCCGCCGCCGCCCCCACCGGCCGCCGTTCCGCCGCCGCCCCCACCGCCCGCCTCCACCGCCAGCAACGGTCGCCCCGCGTGGTGGCCGCCATCGCCCTCGCCAATTCCCACATGGATCGACGCGTCGCCCGTCTACACTCAGACTGCGGCGCGGACGACGGTTAAGCAGCCCGCCCACCCCTTTGGCGGTCCTGGCGGGTTTGCGGGCCCCTTCGCCGTGAGCACGTCCATCAACCCGGGCCGCCAGGAGGGCGCCCCCGAGGTTCCGCCTCTGGCACAGCAGCCGCCCCGCTTCACCAAGCTGGAGTTTGCCACCTACGACGGCGCCACCGATCCTCCGAGCTCGGGCTGAACCAGGTGTGAGCGGTTTTCGGGGACAGCGGACGCTCGGCGCCGACCGCATGTGGATCGCCTCCTATCACCTACGGGCGCCGCGCGGACTTGGTACTACGCCCTCGAGCGGGACGAGGCGGGATGCCGTCCCGGGAGCGCTTCCGCGACCTGTGCCTCCAGCGGTTTGGGCCGACCCTACGCGGAAGCCGCCTCGCCGAGCTGGGACGCCTCGCCTTCACCACCACGGTCCAGGACTTCGCCGACCGGCTTTCAGGCGCTCGCGTGCCATGCCCCGGGCGTCTCGGCGCGGCAGCGCGCCGATCTCTTCGTCGGCGGCCTCCCCGACTACATCCGCGTCGACGTCGAGATGCGCGAGCCTGCGGAATTGCAGACGGCCATGTACTACGCACGGGCCTACGAGCAGCGCGCCATCGCCATGCAGCAGGTCTACGCGCAACGTGGCAGCGCTCGTCCTGCGCTCCGACCCGCCCCGACGCCCACTGCCCCGCCGCGCCCCGCTCCGGCCGCTGCGCCCGCGGGCCCTCCTGCGCCGACTCGCCCCTTCAAGCGGTTGACGGTTGCGGAGCAGCTCGAGCGGCGCCGCCAGGGGCTGTGCTTCAACTGCGACGAGAAGTACGCGCCAGGCCACACGTGCGCCCGCCTCTTCTACCTGGAGACCGTCGACGACGCCGACGTGGAGGCCCTCACCGCCGAGCTCGCGGCCGCCACCGTCACTAAGGCGGGTGTCACGACCTACGCGCCGGTCGACGCGTCCGCCTTCGTCGTCTCTCTTCATGCTATGGCGGGCATCAAGACGGCCAAGACGATGCTGCTCCCGGTGACGATCAATGGGGAGCGTCTCACTGCGCTGGTGGACACGGGCTCGACGCACAACTTCCTGTCCAACACCGCCATGCGCCGCCTCGCTCTCCAGCCGGCGGGATCGGAGAAGTACAGCGTCACCGTCGCCAACGGGGACCGTCTTACGTGCCAGGGCGTGGCGCGACAGGTTCCCGTGCTCGTAGGCGACGAGCCATTCTCTATCGACTGCGTCGGCATCGACTTGAGCTGCTACGACTTCATCCTCGGCCTCGACTTCCTGAGCACCTTAGGCCCCATCCTGTGGGACCTCGACGTGTTGTCCCTCATCTTCTGGCGCGAGGGCGGCCGCCGTGTTCACTGGACGGGCTTGGGCAGCACTGGCGCATCCCCGCAGCTACACCGGATGGCCGCCGCGCTTGACGAGGCGCATCCGCTCTCCGGCCGACTTACCTCCAGCAGCACGGCGACCTCTTCGATGAGCCGCAGGGCCTCCCTCCCTCGCGGCCCTGTGACCACCGCATACACCTGCTGCCGAACACGGCGCCCGTCGCTGTGCGGCCGTACCGGTACCCCCAGCTGCAGAAGGACGAGCTCGAGCGCCAGGTGGCAGTCATGCTCGCATAGGGCATCATTCGGATTTCGACGTCGCCGTTCTGCGCTCTCGTGCTCCTTGTGCGCAAGGCCGACGGCACGTGGCGCTTCTGCATCGACTTCCGCGCCCTCAACACCGTCACATCCAAGGACAAGTTCCCCATCCCCGTCGTGGATGAGCTCCTGGACGAGCTGCATGGCGCGCGCTTCTTCACCAAGCTCGACTTGCGCTCGGGCTATCATCAGGTGCGCATGCACCCGGACGACATCGCCAAGACGGTGTTCCGCACTCACCATGGCCACTACGAGTTTTTGGTGATGCCGTTCGGCCTCTCCAATGCGCCGGCGACCTTCCAGGCCCTGATGAACAACGTGCTCAGCCCCTACTTACGCCACTTTGTGCTTGTTTTCTTTGATGATATTTTGATCTACAGCGCATCCTGGGCGGAGCACTGCGGCACGTGGCCATCATCTTCAACGAGCTTCGAGCGCATCGTCTTCATCTCAAGCGCTCGAAGTGCTCGTTTGGCACGACCTCCGTCGCGTACTTGGGCCACGTCATCTCCGCCGACGGTGTCGCGATGGACGCGGACAAGGTCGCCGCCGTCGCCGCTGGCCGACGCCCCAGTCGCCGCGAGCTCTTCGCGGATTTTTGGGCCTCGCGGGATACTACCGGCGGTACATCCAGGACTTCGGCCTCATCGCCGCGCCTCTCACGCGCCTGCTTCGCCGCGACGCCTTCTCCTGGGACGAGGAGGTGGCCACGGCCTTCGCCGCCCTGCAGCGGGCACTCACGACGGGTCCCGTTCTTCAGATGCCGGACTTCGACGAGCCGTTTGTGGTGGACTGCGACGCCTCCGGCATCGGTTTCGGCGCCGTCCTTCACCAGGGCGAGGGGCCACTCGCTTTCTTCAGCCGCCCTTTTGCCGCGCGCCACCACAAGCTCGCCGCATATGAGCGCGAGCTGATCGGGATGGTTCAGGCGGTGCGCCACTGGTGGGCGTATCTTTGGGGCCGGACGTTCCGTGTGCGCACGGACCACTACAGCCTGAAGTTCTTGCTGGATCAGCGCCTCTCCATAGTGCCGCAGCATCAGTGGATCAGCAAGCTCTTCGGCTTCGACTTGACCGTCGAGTACCGCCCCGGCCGCCTCAACACAGTCGCTGACGCCCTGTCCCGCCGCGACATCGACGACGCCGTGGACGCGCCCACGGTCGGTGCGGCCCTCTGCATCCACTCCGGGCCATCTTTCGCCTTCATCGACGAGGTTCGCCACGCTACTGCCAAGGCCGCGGATGCGCAGCAGCTGCGCCAGCGCCTGGCCGACGGCGAGCTGGCCGCACCATGGCGCCCGGACGAGGGACTACTCCTCCATGGGCGCCGCATCTTCGTGCCGGATCATGGAGACCTGCGCCACCGGGCCTTGTCCTTGGCGCATTCTCGCGAGTCACGAGGGCGTCCGGAAGACCCCTGCACCGTCTCCGCGCTGATTTTTACATTCCGGGGGATGGCATCCCGGTGCGAGGCCGGGTGCGGGCGTGTGTCACATGCCAGCGGAACAAGACGGATACGCTCTGTCCGGCGGGCTTACTGCAACCGCTGGACGTGCCGTCCCAGGTGTGGGCGGACATCTCCATGGACTTCATCGAGGGGCTGCCGAAGGTTGGCGGCAAGTCCGTTATCCTCACGGTGGTCGACCGTTTCTCCAAGTACGCGCACTTAATCGCCCTCGGCCATCCCTATACGGCGGCGTCCGTGGCACGCGCCTTCTTCGACGGCATCGTTCGCCTACACGGGTTTCCGTCCTCCATCGTCAGTGATCGTGATCCTGTGTTCACGGGTCACGTCTGGAGGGACCTCTTTGGGTTGGCGGGCGTGAAGCTCCGCATGAGCACGGCGTTTCATCCTCAGACGGACGGCCAGTCCGAGGTCGTCAACAAGATCATCGCCATGTACCTGCGCTGCATCACCGGGGATCGTCCACGAGCTTGGGTGGACTGGCTCGCGTGGGCCGAGTACTGCTACAACACGTCTTACCACTCCGCGCTGCACACTACTCCTTTTGAGGTGGTCTACGGGAGGACACCACCGACGATGCTTCCCTATGCGTCTGGCACGGCCCGTACTGAGACGGCGGATGACCTGCTGCGTACTCGCGACGAGATATTGGCTGAGGCGCGCCAGCGACTTCTTCAGGCTCAGCAGCTAGCTAGGAGGTACTATGATGCACATCATCGCGAGGCGGAGTTTGCAGTGGGCGACTGGGTCTGGCTCCGACTTCTTCACCGAACGACCCAGTCCTTGGACCCGCGCTCCCGGCGCAAGTCGGGCCCTCGTTACGCCGGACCTTTCTGTGTGCTGGAGCGCATCGGCAAGCTCGCCTACCGCCTTGAGTTTCCTGCGGGCTCGCGCCTCCACGACGTCTTCAACGTCGGTCTCCTGAAGGCCTACCGGGGCGACCCTCCTTCTGCACCACCAGCTCTTCCACCTACTTCGGATGGGCGTTGTTGTGGGTATACTTTATGGGTATATCAACGACATGGCCTGGATCTGGCAAGCCCGGGTGGCCCCAGATGGTGATGGTGGCATACGGCCCATCGGGCGGCCCAGTTGCTGTTGATCATTAAGGATGAAGTCCAGCCCAGGAACGAGGAGCCGGATCCCAACCGACCTACGAAGGAGGCCGGATCCGTGGAGGCCCATAAAGTATCCGGATCCAGCACGACCAGGAGGAAGGCGGATCCTTGACGTACACGGCAAGATATTGTACCGTAGTTAGGCAACTTGTATTTCGGCTAGGACTCTCCATGTAAACCCTAGATCCGTGCGTCTATATAAGCCGGATCCCGGGAGCCCTAGAGGCACAACCACAACCATTGTAACAACGCGCAAGCGCCCAGATAATTCCAGACAAGCAGCAGTAGGCCCTGTCATCGTGCAGGTGTTCCGAAGCTGGGTAACTCGCGTACCACCGTCCCGTGTGCACTCCGCCCTATGGCCCCTTACTTCTTCTCTCCTCGTGAGGATCCCTCCTCCGAGGTATTGTCGATTAGGCAACGACAGTTGGCGCCCACCGTGGGGCCTGAGGCGTCTGGAGGCCGGAACCGGGAGGGCTCCGCCATGGGAAGCTACGACGACTCGATCGCTGTGGGGCGTGTACTCTACGCCGGGAATTTTCCGATCGTCCCTCCGGACGAATTCTGGATTCCGGCTAGGTCAAACCCCGTCAAGCTTTCCATCGTCCCAATCGGCGGCATCCACATCTTCATCGGCGATACCGTAGATTCCAACGGAAACGCACTGGTAAGTAACGCTGACGCGTCCGCCGCTGAGCTAGACGCCGTCGGGAAGATCCGATCTGAGTCGCAGGAGCTTCTTAAGGAAGGTTCCGCCTTAGATCAGGAAAAATCAAAGCCCACCCAATCCGCCCCTGAGCAGGAGAAAACGGTGGAAGACCAATGCAGATTCGTCTCGGGTCTCCCGAGTGTTAGAGAAGCAAAGGTGTCACTTCGTGCACTTCTTGGCCCATACCGCGGGAGACGCCCTCCACCAGACGAGGCCGATCCTTTGCAGGTTGAGGCACCCGGAAACAACGTCGCTCCGGATCTGCAAGAAGCAGTCGGAGACAGCGACGCTCCGGAACAAGAGGAAGCCGGAAACCCTGAGGAATCAATCCTCGGTAACTTGAGCCCAAATTCCGACGATGCCTCCTCAATAGGCACAGAAGAATACAATCGCTTGACGAAGGAGCTCGAGATCGGGGAAGAAGCTGACGGCGCCTCATCCATGAATACAGAAGAATTCAACCGCAAGCTCGAGGAACTCGGAGGCGGTGAGCAAGCTGACGTAGAATCCGCCCAACCCGATGCAGTTCTAGCAACCGTAGCACCGCCTGGATCAGCAGGAAACGGAAGACGAAGACTCCACTCTCCGACCCAGGACCATCCAATGTAAGGTCTCCCTTAGATCGGGCACGACCACAAAAGGATGTCCTCGTCACCGAAGAGATGGTCGAGCAAGCGCGCATGGATTTAGTCGCGCAGCCTCGATATTCTCAACAAACCAATAACTCCCGAGGAGGCTGCGTGACCCGGAGGCCTTAGAAGCCAAAAGGCGGGGAGATGCCTGGCAACAGCTCGAAGTTTGCCAGACCGCAGCTGCAATGCTGGAAGAAAGAACCTTAGCTGCAAACTTTGTGGACCACTCCCTAAAAAAGGATCGTGAAGTCGACGAAATGCTGGCGACAGTCAAGAGCCTCCGAAAGGAATGGGAGGAAAGGGTAGCCTCTGCGCAAGCGGATATTGATAGGATCGCTCGAGAAGCCATCCCTCCCCGCAAGATTACCTTTGCAACACCCACAGAACAACAGCCGCTCGCAACTCCAAAGGATAACATGAAGAAGGCTGCGGAGCTCCTGAAGAAGAAGGACGAGGAGATTGACATCAACTACGTCTGGAAGCTCGTTGCCTCAGACAATGCAGCGAAGAGAGCAAGGCGGACACTCGCGCAGGTTAGAATCCAATCCGGAACATTGCATATCCACCGCGCAGAAGGACGCCATAGCAAGTCAGAACCGTGATGGCGAATCGTGCACCGGATCCACGGAGCGCAGGAGGAAAGTCAGAGAACATCCGAATCCAATCCCGGTGCCCTCGGATTCAACCCCGAAAAATCCGGCAAAAGGAAAGGATCCGATGTATACTGGCAGAGACAAGTACCGTGTTCCATCAGCACCACCCCGAGCTTCACGTCCTCCTCTACCCCCTCGACGTCGCAGTCCTGCCGGAAACACCAGGCCCCATGGGCCAGGTGGAATCAACATCCGCGACAACATGCCGCCTCCTAGGGACAGGAGCAGGGAGCGTACGCCGGAACCACGCAGGAGCCGGAACCAAGACCGCGAGCCTGAGCCTCGTCGGAATCAAGAACGCGAGCCCGAGCCTCGCAGAAGCCAAGGGCGCGACCCTGAACCAAGGAGGAGCCAGAACGAAGAGCGCGCACCTCAGCCTCGCAGGAGCCGGAACGACGGAGGCGACCACCACCAAGAGGAAAGGAGCCACCGAAGCCGGAGCCAGCCGCGGGAGCAGCGCCGAGAGTCCGAAGGCGGAAGATCATCTTGCAGTGCCCCCTCGCAGATCTCCCTTGCCACCACCCGGAGTGGAGGCGGAGGCGGAGGCCGGAGATCCCGTTCCCGCCTCAAAGTCACCCGGTGGCGGTCCCCGCGATGCTCGGAGCGCTCAATGAGTACAGCATCCGACTACATTGGTCCAAGGTGCTTTGGCCGGATGATCCGAGAGGAACCAAAGCCAAGAAGCTTGAACCTTAAGCTACCTGGAAACCTGAAGCATTATGATGGAAGCGAGAGGCCGGATACCTGGATTGAGGATTACTACAATGCGGTAACCATTGCCGGAGGAACCCCGAATATAGCCTGCCGCATGCTCCAGTTGTACCTTATTGGTCCAGCTCGAGTTTGGCTCAGCGACCTCGAGGAAAACACCATCTTTTGCTGGTTTGACCTGAAGAAGGCTTTCGAGAACCACTTCAGGGGCACCTACAAGAGACCGGCCACCACCAGCGATCTTCAAGCTTGCATCCAGAAGAAGGGTGAGACATCCGTGAAGTTTCCTTACCCGATGGTTAGCGACCGTAAACGAGTGCGAGAACGTAGATAACCGCACAAAGAATGCACGCCTTCATTGGTGGTTTGCAGCGTGGGGGGCTGCTGCGCCACAAGCTTACTTGCCTGGTGAATGCAAACAAGCTCACTCTTGACGAGATGATAAATATCGCCAGCGATCACACCGCCGCCGATGACGACGCAGGCGGAGATCTCGCAGCTACAGCCATACCCCTGCACCAACAGAAGAAAAACCATGATAATGGCGTCAGCAACAGCAACAAGCGGAAGAACCCCCTGAAGACCAGAAAGGCGGAGGATCCGGCATGGTCGCCATGACGTTCCAACGCGGAGGTTCAGGAGGCGGAAGAGGCTGCGGACGTGGAGGCGGAGCAGTAGCGGGGCCAGCAGCCGCAGCCGACGAGGTCACCGCAGCTGGATCCCGCGCCCCCAAACGTACGAAGAATACAGTGGATATGCCGTGCCTGGCCTCATCCGGATCCGGCTACGGGCAAATCCACTCACACCAATCGCAACTGCAAGTGGGTCAACGATCTGAAGAACGACCCGGAGGCAGGATACAAGCGAGCCCGGAAGCACCGCCCACGCGGCAAAGGAGGCAAGGGCAAGAACAAGGACAAAGAGGAGGACAGTTTCGAGGCCATGGATGAGAACGACGCTTCGCCGGAACCCAAGGAGGGTACCGCAGCCAACAAATCCAATCCCTTCGGCAAAAAGAGTGTCGGAACCTACCACACCTTCCTCGGAACCCCAACTGTCCGCGCGAAAAATCGGGCGCTCCGGATCTTGAACGCCACGCTTCCGGCCGTGCCGCAGATGTCAAGTGGTCGGAGAAAGTCTCGTACTTTTGACAGGTCGATCACCCGGCCGTCATCCCCAAAGAGTGCTACGCCTCGGTTGTAAGTCCCCGCATAGACGGGTATGACTTCTCCAAGTGCCTTATGGATGGAGGAGCTAACTCGAACATCATGTACCCGGAGACCCCGGAGAAGATGAACCTCACCAAGGAACAGCTCAAGCACAGACACCACTGAATTTCATGGTGTGGTTCCGGTAAGAAGGCAAACTCCTCGGGCAGCATCAAACTTCCCGTGGCCTTCGGCGATGTGAACAACTACCGCGAAGAGATGATCACGTTTGAAGTAGTGCCCTTCAAAAGCTCCTACCACGTGATCTTCGAGCAGCCCACCTACCACAAGTTTCACGCCAGGGCATGCTACATCTACAACAAGCTCAAGATTCCGGGTCCTAACGGCATGATCACCGTGTCCGGAGACTACAAAAAGCAAGGGATCGCGAGGAGGGCGAAGCCGCCTTGCAGAATCCGTCATATCCGGAGAAGAGCCGCAAGGCTACGCAGCCGCGGTGGATCCGACCGAGATGCGACCACCAAGAAGCAGATCTCCGAACGAAGTCCTCGTTCAAGGCCGCGATAGAAACCAAGAAGCATGACCTCGTTGAAGGCGACGGCTCCAAGCAGTGTTTCGATCGGAGCCAACATGGACCCCAAATAGGAAAGCGCGCTCGCCGAGTTCCTCGTAGCTAACATGGATATCTTTGCATGGCAACCTTCCGACATGTCCGGAGTACCAAGGGAACTCGCCGAGCACTACCTCAATATAAATCCGGGTGCAAAACCGAGTGAAGCAAGCTATGCGACGCTTTGGAGACAAGAAGCGCCGCGCCATAGGAATGGAATTAGCAAAGTTACTAGAGGCGGGTTTTGTAGTAGAAGTTATCCATACTCGATTGGGTCGCAAACCCCGTCCTTGTACCCAAAAAGAATTCTGAAATACTAAGAATGTGCATCGATTACTCCGGCGTGAATAAGCATTGTCCGAAAGATCCGTTCCCTTTGCCGCGCATTGACCAAGTCATTGATTCGACGGTAGGGGCGGAACTTCTGTGTTTTCTTGACGCATATTCCGGTATCATCGATCCTCGATGAAGGAGTCTCGACCAAAAGGCGACCTCTTTTATCACACCCTTTGGCACATACCGCTATGTTACCATGCCCTTTGGCTTGAAAACGCAGGTGCCACATACCAACGTACGATGCGAGCGGGTGCTCGAAGGACCAGATTGGCCGGAACGTACACGCCTACGTCGACGACATCGCGGTCATGACCCGAAAGGGATCCGACCTGCTCAGCGACCTTAAGGAAACCTTTGATAATCTCCGATGGTACAAGATGATGTTAAATCCGCTGAAGTGCGTCTTTGGCGTACCAGCAGGAAAACTCCTTGGCTTCATTGTTTCTCACAGGGGCATCGAAGTTAACCCGGAAAAAATCAAGGCTATCCTGAACATCAAAAGGCCAACTTGTCTCAAAGATGTGCAACGATTAACTCGGTTGCGTTGTGGCAATCGCAGATTTGTTAGCCGTCTTGGCGAGAAAGCCCTACCTCTATACAAGCTCGTCGAAGAAAACAGCACAAATTTGTCCGGGATGAGGCAGCAGACGAAGCACTTCGAGAGTTGAAGAACATACTCTCCTCCCCACCTATACCGGCAGCTCCAACTGAGTCGAGCCTATGCTCCTCTACATGGCGGCTACCAACGAAGTTATCAGCCTCGTAATTGTGGTGGTGCGAAAGGAAGAAGGATATGAGCACGGAGTCCAAAGGCCTCGTCTATTACATTAGCGAAGTCTTGACGGAATCCAAGCAGAGGTACCCTCACTTTCAGAAGCTCGCCTACGGAGTTTTCCTGGGCAGTCGGAAGCTGAGACACTACTTCCAGGAGCACCCAATAACAGTGGTGAGCAAGGTTCCCCTAGCAAAAATCATCAACAACTCCGACGCAACAGGGCGCGTAGCAAAATGGGGCATCGAATTATCTGCCTTTGACATCAACTACAAAGCCCGAACTGCAATCAAGTCTCAAGTTCTAGCGGATTTCATCGCGGATTGGACTGAAGCACCGGAGGGCACACCTGTGCCGGAACCTGAAGCCTCGGGTCATGCATTTTGACGGATCCAAGCAACATCAAGGCTCGGGGCTGGAGTTACCCCGAAGTCACCTACCGGAGAAGAACCGCGAGATGTTCTGCAGATTCACTTCGAAGCTACCAACAATATGGCGGAATACGAGGCTCTACTACATGGTCTCGCGCATCGCTAAGGAAATTGGGATCAAGCACATCATATGTCGCGGAGATTCCGACCTGGTGGCACAACAAGTAGCCGGAACTCCGGAACGCCGTAAACTCCGTCATGGCGGCTTACAGAGACGAAGTTGACGAGATCGCCAAATGCTTCCTCGGATACGAAGTCAAGTACGTCAGGAGAGACGATAACACGGCAGCCAGACATGCCTGTCTAAGCTCGGATCCGGCAGAAGCAAATTCCGCCCGGAATTTTCCTTGAGCATCTACGAGTACCCTCAGTGAAGGGCGCAAACCCGGAAAATCCCGATCTGGCAGTTTCTCCGGCTAAGGAAGTGATGGCAATCATTCCGGCCTGGACTCAGCCGTTTCTGGATTACCTCATTGATCGAAAGTTGCCGGAGGACGAGGTCCACGCAAGACAGATCATCAGGCGAGCAAGATCCTACACAGTTGTTGATGGACAGCTCTACAAACGAAGTGCAAACGGGGTGTTTCTCAAATGCGTCTCTAATCAAGATGGCATTGAAATCCTCCGAGAGATCCACGCAGGGGATTGCGGCCATCATGCCGCCCCTGCATCCCTCGTTGCAAAAGCTTTTCGGTTAGGATTTTACTGGCTAACAGCTAAAGAAGACGCTGAGAAGCTAGTGAAAACTTGCCGAGGTTGTCAGTATTACGCTACTCAACCAAACGCTCCATCCCAAGAGCTGAGGACCATACCTATCACCTGGCCGTTTGCGGTCTGGGGGCTCGATATGGTTGGTAAGTTAAAGAAATCATCTCCTGGTGGTCATGAATACCTCTTGGTCGCTATTGACAAGTTCAGTAAGTGGATTGAGGCAAAACCAGTGAGAAAAGCCGATGGTGCTACGGCACTAAAATTTGTTTGCAGCCTCGTGACGAGATTCGGCATCCCACACAGCATAATCACAGATAATGGCACAAACTTCGCGCAAGGAGAACTCAAGGATTACTGCGATGAAGTTGGGATCCGTCTTGACCTTGCGTCTGTGGCCCATCCACAATCCAACGGTCAGGTCGAACGAGCCAACGGTCTTATACTAGCCGGAATCAAACCTCGCCTTGAAGAACCGCTGCGTCGCGCAGCCGGAGCTTGGGCCGATGAACTAGACTCTGTTCTGTGGAGTTTACGAACTACCCCTAACAGGTCAACCGGATTTACTCCTTTCTTCCTGGTATATGGATCCGAAGCTGTGCTCCCCACTGACATCATCCATGATTCACCGCGAGTTTCCGTCTACAATGAAGAAACTGCTGACGAGGCTCGACAGTTATCTGTGGACCTGATCGAAGAAGCTCGGAATTTAGCTGACCAACGCTCCACCATCTATCAGCAGAAGCTCCGACGCTATCATAGCCGTCGAGTTCGGAATCGCTCGTTCATGGTCGGAGACTTAGTCCTCCGCCTTCGCCAGGTGAAAGACCACAAGTTGCAATCTCCATGGGAAGGACCTTTTGTCATCAGCAAAGTACTACACAACGGATCTTATTATCTTGTTGATTTCCGGGAATTAAAGGATAGACCTGCCAACTGGCACCGGAAACGAAAACGAGAGGATCCGGGTGACATATATGATGAAACAGATCGTCCCTGGAACATAGCACAGCTACGTCCTTTCCACACTTAGCGCTTTACGCATTACATACCTTGTAATATATATTATACATGATCAATGAAATAAAGCTTTTGGTTCACTCTTAGAGTCTTTTACCTCCTTTAATTTTTCATTTTTGGATCGTGTATGTTTTCCGACTAAAACCGCAGAGCTGGATCTTTCCGCCTAGGCGTGTATGAAAGTTGTGATTTTCAAAATCGTCCCATAGGACGTAAGCTTTAGTTTTCTGGTGAAAGTATCTTCTGTTGCAAACTCATGGATTCCTGGTAGCGACTTCCGGCACTTGGGCTGGGGGCTTGTTTCCGCGGTTATTGATGGATTGCCATTGGGCTTCGTCGCCGCTAGCGAGCGTTTCCGGTCACAGGTTTTCCGGCTCGTGGAAGGTCAAATGGGCAAGCCGGAACATATAACATCAGCACTTGCTTTCAACAAACGAAACATGCAAATAATTTAAACGGATCGCAGGATAAGTTTTTTCCGCCCACATGCATAATTGTTTCGTCCCTAACTATTTAAGAATTTAAGTTATATTACAAACCCTCGCTGGGGCCAAAATGATGCACTGTTTTTTCCCGCAGGACATAAAAAGTTTTCACTCCTCCTTGGACGGAGAAGCATTGCCCTCTGGATCCTTTTCCTTGGCGCCCTCGGCCGGAGACGAGACATCCTCTTCACTTTCTTCGTCTTCGTCGGAAGCTGCAGCGCTGTCCTTGGGTTCCTCTTGGGGAGCATCCTTGGAGCTGGTCCAGGTAAACTGAGTCCCGGATTCCGCAGGTCGGGTTTCCGCGTCGCGCTCTTTCTGAAGTTCGGCTTCAAGGGGCTCGTCCGCAGGAAGAACCACCTTGTCGTAGAATTCTTCGTGACGGATCCTCCGCGCGATGCGGGTATCATAGCCACTTACTGCGTCTAAAAGCGCATCGACATCTGCGGCCGGAGGAACACCAGTAGTTACCCGGTCAAGATCCATCTCCGGGTTATGCGCCAGGCACATAGTCAAGGTCATTGCAGCTGCACCTCGGGCTGATGAAGCTTGCAGATCCGTCACCAACTCCGGAAGAATATCCATTTTCTTAACAAGTTTGCGCAGACCGCAGGTGCGGCTATTCTTCAGCGACAAATTGTGGCATATTTTCCGGGAGGCGGAGATGAGATCCTTGCAATCATCACCGGCGAGAGTAAGGAGATCGTCCCGGGGAATAGATTCCGGCGTCTTTCAGGATATCCAAGCGGCTCTGCACAAAAATACAAGAATAAATATACAAGTTGAGCACAAGAAATTATACATCAAGATAAGAAACTCCGAGTACAAGTACCCAGGATGTTTTCGGTCAGCAAGTCCCAATGGTGCTCCGCGGTCTCCATGTATTTCCGGAGTCCGTTGAGTTCTTTCTGCTGCCTCTTGATGGTCTCGCTATCAGCATTTCGCTTTAACAAGAATTCTCCCTTTTCCCTGATGAGCTCGGAGTTTTTCTCCGCCAGTTGCTTCTCGGCCTGCTCCTTCTTTTGCTCCGCCTCCATCAGTTTCGTCTCCAATTCTTGGTATGTGGAGCGCAGGTTCTCAAGTTCGGAGGAGGTCGTAGCCAGGGAAGAAGATGCGCCTATAAGGATTCAAGTCAAAAACAAGTTCAAAGTCGGAACGTGAATTAATAACAAGAAAGGGCGGAAACCAACCTTGGGCGTCCGCCAGTTGTTTGTTCAGTTCTGCATTTTCACTCTTCAGGGTCCGGATACTTTCCGCTTGACCCAAGGTAACGCGGAGCTGAAGGGCAATGTTTTTGTGCAGCTCATAGTGCAGCGCCTGCTGTTCCTGTAAAATACGATCAGAGCAGGAGTAAAAATTCCGCCTACAATAGTGGGGTCCTTTGAAGCATCACTACCGGAATCCTTCCGATATAATGCTTGGGGGCTACTACGACAATTTAAACAAATCTCTCCAGAAGTGACTTTATTCTCCAGAAGCGCTAACTAGTATCTAGTTTCCGCATACATGCTTGGGGGCTACTGGGGAGTACCTTTTGCTTGCAGATAAGCTTGTCGAAGAACTGGCCGACGTCCTTCTTGAAGTCTTGGATCTCCGACGTCGCGGCATCCGGCTTCCCCCAGGCATTGTTCAGCATGGCGTTGAGCAGATCTTGTTCAAGCTCCCATTTCTCCGCCTCAGTCAGCTTGTTGAAAAACTTAGTTGCATATGCCTTGGGGGTGGAAGTGAGGTCAGCCGGATCTCCAAAGTTTTCGGAAAAACGACGACGTCGCCAGCGCCGGCTCCGACCTTCTCGGAAGAAGTAACCTCAGCCTCTCCTTGGCCTTGTACTTCTATTTCGTCCTGGGCAGGGCCTTTGGCTTTGGGATCTTCTCCGCCCGCCTTCTCGCTGCTAACCGGAATTATTTCCGGTGGAGTATTTGCGGCAGGAGGGGGAGATTGATCAGCCCGAGGGGGAGATGGTTGAGGAGCAGTGTGTGAAGTGCTTGGCGGAGCAGGAGTCGGAGGGCCAACAGCCGGAGATTTTGTCATGTATTTGGTGATGGGCTCTTGGCTGGTGGTCCGGGTGGCAGCAGTAGTCGGAATTCTGCAAACAAGTAAAAGAGGATCACATAAGAAACAACTACATCAAAGTAGAGACGTGCCATACTCGGAAACTTACGGGGCGCCGGGGATGATGGGGCGAGAGCGTTTGCCTGCAGTTGCAAGCATCTTCAAACGTTCACGCTCCGCTTTCTTCGAGTTCAGCGGAGGTGGCTTGGTGATCTTGGGCTTCTTGGCGGAGGCCTCGCCGCTGGCTCCGGCTCGCAGCCGGAAGCTTTGGCGCGGGGACGCTTCGAAGGTTGAGGGGCCGCCTTGCGGGGTGCCTGCTCCTCTTCCTCCTCTTCGTCATCCGGAACCTCCTCCGCCGCGTCGCTGCTAACGGGGACACGAAGTATGGTGCGAAAGTTTTCCTCCGCCAAAGTATCGAGCTGGAAGGAAAGCTATTATAAGTTAGTCAACATCCAAAAGATTGTGAAGTTTGAAGTAACGAAGGGATCAGAGCTTACCAGAGGGCACTGGTTGTTTGTATGGATGTCCTTGATCAATTCCGGGATCGGTTGGCCCCGCCTATCTTCACGAGCGTTTTGAATCTCCTTTTGAGGGAATCAGCCGGAAGGTCGTGGCGGGTAGCTCGGAGCTGGTCGTCCGCCCCGGTGTATGCGCAGATTAACCGCGCATTGTACCGCAGTGGGCTGGATCCGCCGGGTGAACCGGCTAAGTGTGAGCTGAGTTCCGGTTAGCCCATCGTGGACTAGCCCAGGAGATTCTCCGCGCCGCCTTTTCCAAGATAGGAGTTTGGGCGAGCGAGGGGACGAAGCTCCAGCTCGCGAGCTCTTCCGGAGGCTCGTTGTTGAACTTGGGCAAACCATTGTGAATGTCCGGAACCGAGGCGTTCTTTTCATAGAACCATCCAGCGTTCCAGTACCGGACGGATTCGTGCGAGTCATGCGGTGGATACATGCGGCCAGGTCGGAGCATGAACGTCATGCTCCCGCAGTTCAGCATAGCTTTGTCCTTCGTTTCCTTCTTCACTCGGAAGAAAAACTGCCATAACTTGACATCTGGTCGGATTCCGAGATGCCCTTCGCAAAGTGTCGCGAAGTTGGAGAGCAGAAGGTATGAGTTGGGGCAGATGTTGTGGGGCTGAAGCCCGTATGTGTTGAGGATGGAGAGGAAAAATTCCGAACAGGGGAGCGATAATCCGCGTTCCACCCAAGCTTTGGTCATGACAACTTCTCCGGCTCCGGGCTTGGGGACGACGGTGTCGCGTATGAAGCTCCAGTGAGCGGAGATCATACCCTCGTTTTGGAGCTCTCTAAGCTCCACGTCGGTAGTTTCGCAAGGCCACCATTGACCCCGTTCTCCTTCGCGGATCCGAGCCTTGGAGGCCTTCTTGTTTTCCGTCTCCTGAACCTTGGCTGCCATTCTAGCTTGCCCTTGGAGTTCTTCTTCGAGCTCTTGAGCGGTTGGGATCCGGCCTAGTTTGGTGCCTGGAAGATGCGGAAAAAGGTTGAGCTAGCCGGATGTCGGAAACATATGGTGGAAGGTATGCGATGGGATCCGGGCAGATTGGTTCTAGCAAACTGGGTTCCGGGCTATTCGGAGAACTACCAATACAGTGTGAATCATGCGGCATGCTTCCGGCTGCACCCATGCAAAGTATTTGAGTAACCGGAAACTACTCTAGTCTACTTATTCTTCTACAAGTCCGGTGCACGTACCGTTGATGGCGCGGCGGACCGGCGATGCTCCGGTGAGGATGAAGGTCGCCGAACTAGCTACGAAACGACCCGCGCGACCACGAATCGGCGGCGGGAGAAATTTCCCGATCAACCGAAACAATCTTGGCGTGAGGGGAAGCTTGGAGCGACGGTGCGCGAAGTTCTCTGTGGCGGGGCTCGCCGGAGCCGAGATCTGATGGGCGGCGCGGCGCGAGGAAGAAGATGAAGTGGTGAGGAGGTGAAAAGAATGGGAAGTTACCGCGCGTGGGGGTATTTATAGACCTCGCGCGGAGATTCGCGTTTCGGATCCGACGGCAGAAACTGAACGGTCTCACCGTTGGATGCATGACGCGTGTCTTAGGTTAAAAGCGGTAAAATGACGTGGAGGTAACTTAACCGTGCGCTCCCGAAAATTCCGGCTGAAGATTCGCATCTGAAAATTTAGCGCGGGAAATTAGGAGGTTCTGCGCAGGAAAGAAGGAAACTTCGTTACATTATCGTTACTGAAGGACATATGATTTCCGAGAAGATGATGTAGGAAACAAGAAAGTTTGGAAGCTCTTCAAGATTCTCTTTGGTTCCGAGTTATTTGAAGACGGAAGAATGATGAATCTCGGAGAACTTCGGGGGCTACTGTTGTGGGTATACTTTATGGGTATATCAATGACATGGCCTGGATCCGGCAAGCCCGGGTGGCCCCAGATGGTGATGGTGGCATACGGCCCATCGGGCGGCCCAGTTGTTGTTGATCATTAAGGATGAAGTCCAGCCCAGGAACGAGGAGCCGGATCCCAACCGACCTACGAAGGAGGCCGGATCCGTGGAGGCCCATAAAGTATCCGGATCCAGCACGACCAGGAGGAAGGCGGATCCTTGACGTACACGGCAAGATATTGTACCGTAGTTAGGCAACTTGTATTCCGGCTAGGACTCTCCATGTAAACCCTAGATCCGTGCGTCTATATAAGCCGGATCCCGGGAGCCCTAGAGGCACAACCACAACCATTGTAACAACGCGCAAGCGCCCAGATAATTCCAGACAAGCAGCAGTAGGCCCTTTCATCGTGCAGGTGTTCCGAAGCTGGGTAACTCGCGTACCACCGTCCCGTGTGCACTCCGCCCTATGGCCCCTACTTCTTCTCTCCCTCGTGAGGATCCCTCCTCCGAGGTATTGTCGATTAGGCAACGACAGGCGTCTCGAGCCTGCCCCTGCGAGTGTGGCTCGCGTGTTGAAGGCCCAGCAGCGCCGTGGTGTTTGGCACGTCTTGGTGCATTGGACAGGCCTGCCAGAGGACGAGGCGGCTTGGGAGAAGCTTGAAGATCTCCGCCAGCAGTTTCCGAAGTTCAGCTCGAGGACGAGCTGTTTGAGAAGGCGGGAGAGATGTTATGGTCGGTTTGACCTATACACGCAGGAAGCCCACTAGTGGCTAGTTATGGGCTTAGCCCAAGTAAATTAGGGGCTTAGCCCAAGTAAATTAGGGTTTAGAGGAGGCCGTCCTCCTATATAAACACTTGTATCCCTTCGAGATTAATCAGACAATATTCAGTATCATTACTGTCTCGTCTCCTGAAGGGAGACGGGAGACCCCTGTGCCCCCGCCGCACCAACCCTAGCCGCCGCCTCTTTCCTCCGCGACGGTGCCCAGCCGCCGACGCCGAGCTCCCCAGCCTCTCCGCCCTCACTTCCACCCTTACAATCTCCGTCCTAGATCCGGTAGAACCCTAGTCTCTACCAACTAAAACAGCCAATTAAGTGGTGGTTGACACTATTTTTAGTACCATCACGTTCAGAAATACCCAATATATATGAGCAGCAGAAATGCAGAATGCCCCGAGTTGCTATGACGGTGACTGGGATTGCAGGCCACCAATAAGGCGTCGGTATCCATTCTGGGTAAGAAAGAAGGAGATGTGGAGTATGTGATTTCGGCCAGTCACTCTTGCTCCTGGGATTTTCGACAGCTGTCAAAGTTTCCACCAAGCTGACGTTCAAATCAAAAGCAAACAATTTTCTTCCGTCATAACAGCGCCTTCTTTGTTGAAATTTATGCACGTTTTTCTTTTTTGAAGCTTTCCACAGACCGTTTAAGGTCATGAGTCTTCTTTTTTTGGGCAAATTAAGGTCATCGAGTGAACAACTGCCTAAGCCGAACTCCTTCGAGCACAGAGTACCATCTAGCTAGTCAGGGGCTTTGGAGGAGTTCCTACTGGTTAATAGTATCTTGTAGCAGACAACAACCATCTGGGGAGTTCAGGCAACCTGTATATGCGCGCTGCTACAGAGATCAGCACCAGAAGTCAAAATCAACACATATATCTGACCAAAGAAAAAGAAGGAAAATATGATCTGATTGGCTGTTGATTCCGACGTATCAAGTTTCCACAATGATGACCTCTAAGTTAGAAAAACACATGTTTTTCTTCAGGCACAACAATATGTCGCATTCATTGGGTGAGTCAGCGAAGACTAGGAGAATCACCATTTTCTGGAACATATAGCACAATTGTCTTCTTAAGCTTTCCGCTGAACATTCAATGTCAGAAACTGCCTAAATCCTTCAAGCTCGGAGCACCATTTAGCTACTGAAAAGCCTGGAGGGGTTCTTGTTCCTTCATGCTTTACAATGGAGGCCCTCATTTCCGCAGTGCTTGGTGATATTGTGAGCAGAGCCATATCCGTGGTGGTCGAGAAGTGCCGCGAGCAGACGACCGCTAATGAGGAGACAACCATCGAGGATAACCTGCAGAGGCTACACCAACTGCTTCTGAGGATATCAGCGGCCGTCGAGGAGGCTGAGGGGCGGTGCATCACAAACCAAGGGATGATCCGTCAGGTTAGCATGATGATAAAACAAATGTTCAGAGGGTACTACCTTCTCGACTCCTTCAAGTGCAGAAACAACAAGACCGATGATGAGGAGGTGAGTCTCTCCTCGTTTGCTCAATCCAAATTTAATCCGGCTAAGCGCTTTCGCCGCCTATCTAGTAACACTCAAATTGAGAGCATGGAAATTGGTAGAGACAGCAGCAAGGAGTTAAAACAGGTTGTTCTTGTCCTAGAAAGCATGGTTGCTGACATGAAGGAGTTTGCTATATTTCTGATGAACTACCCTCGCATGTACCGCCAACCTTATGGCTCATATTTATTTTTGGATAACTGTATGTTCGGCCGCCAAATGGAGAAGGAACAGGCCATCAGCTTCTTGCTACAAGCTGAGCCTCTAGTGGGTGGAAATTTGGGTGTCCTACCAATAGTTGGTCCTCGACTTATTGGGAAGAGCACTCTTGTGGAACATGTTTACGATGATGAGCGTGTGCGCAATCACTTCTCCTTGATCTTGCGCTACAGAGGAAATGACCTTACGCATGAAACCGCAACAACTTTCAGAGATCATTGTGTGATCAAGCATCAAAATATTGCCTTCGGTAAAGAAAGGTTGTTGGTTGTCATTGAGCTCTTAGGGGACGTGGTCGAAGGGGCCTGGAAGAGGTTGCTGCAGACTTCTGAAAGATGCATGGCACATGGGAGCAAAATCATAATCACTAGCCGTTCAGAGAAGATGGTCAGTGTTGGAACAACACAAGCCATCATGCTAAGATGTTTGTCTAAAGAAGCTTACTGGTATTTCTTCAAGATGCTCGTGTTCGGTAGCACGGATCCGGAGGAGCACCCAAAGTTAACATCCATTGCCATGGAGCTAGCCCTCGTGATGCGCGGATCTTTCGTACATGCATGTGTTGTTGCCGCCGTACTGAGAGCAGCAAATCTCAGTGCTGGGTTCTGGTCCAGTGTTCTCAGAGAGGTTAGGAAGTACACACAGAATAATACCTTGGTGTTCGGTGAATATCCCGAGGATCATATGACCCGGTTCATTTGGAGCATTCCTGAAAGACTGCGAAGTTCCGAGGATCGTGGGCTGTTTCTGATACATCATAGTCACCAAAAAGGGCCTGCCACTCACGGCGAAGTTCCAAGGATAACATTGGTGGATCTTATATCTGGAACCTGGAGCACTTTGCCGAGGGGAAAATTTGAGGTCTTGCGCTGGAGATCTCTCATACCGCCATACTATACGTACGTGTATTCTTGTGAGCTTGTGCAGAACAAGAACACTAGGACAGAGCCATAGAGGTGGTTTTTGGTTTGAGTTGGTCTGGTTGTAATGGACCGATGATCTTGTATACTGTTGCTGTCATTCAGCCAGTCTATGGATCTTAGTCAGCGATGGTTTTTGTAATCGCTACTCTTTATCTCAATGAAGCCTTGAGGTCAAAGCTAGTAGAACTTTCTCCAGACTATTTTTAATTAAATGAACACCTATTTGATTAGTCAGATACAAAAATTACAATTCAATTATCTTTCTTGGCTGGTGAAATGTGGAAGTAAAGGTATGATGGAGTCAGCACCTTCTCATCCTTGGGTTCCTTATCCTCTGCGTTTTGACTTTTGATGCGTCTGCATGACATAGAAAACCTACGAATTAACAGCAACTAGAGCCGAAAATCCAATGGTAAAACAATGGCTGCAACATGTAAGAAATGCAAAATGCTAATTTGGTAGACAAAATGCTGTGAAAATCTGACAATAAGCTAACAGATCAGTTACAGACACCACAACGAATAATCCAGCCAATGCTTGATTATTTATTTTAATAGCAGTCGGGCAAAAATGTGTGGTAAAAGATACTTCCCACGTCTCCTCCTGCTACCCCAGTCACCATGGAATATTTCTCCATCATCAAGTTACAAGAAATCGATGATAGTTCAGAGGAATCCAATTGACAGCCTCAATTCGTAAGAGCGAGCTTCGCTTCAACCAATTCTTTCATCTAAAAACGACATAGGACTATCCCAGATTAGTATTTGTTATGTAGTAGAAACATCACAATTGATGTAAAGTCAGGCACGCCAATAACGAAGGGCAGCTGTTGTCTTGCAACAAGACATGAGTGCCAACTAAAACAGGCAAGTAAGTGCAACTATGCTGTCCAGAGAGGCATTAATCAAGAACCTAGATAACTATGCATGCACGCCGTGTCTTGTGGAGTTATTCACGAATTACCAACATATCTGCTGCATCATCATATCCACAACGAAAACAAAGGCTATGACATGTATGAAATGGTGAGGGACTCAAAACAGCCTACAAAACTCTGACACGTAACAAACAACTCTGGATTTACAAAGACCAGTTGACTGCAAGGGTGAATGATCCACACACAAACACAATTATTTGTTTTAACTGAAGTTGAAGAGAAACATATGGTAACAACAAAATTCAAGGTTGACAACGACAATGACACGATAACATGAGATTTTTCACTTCCCACCGAGAGTTGGTTACTGGTTCTGGTCTTGAATTGCTGGAGCGGCCAGCGGGGCATGATAGCCTCCACCAAATCTCCCTCTGAAGCCTCCACGGTCCCCACGCCCCCTGCCGCCACGTCCTCGGCCACCATAGTACCTTTCTCCTTCAGCAGGTTTCAGGAACTCGTTTATGCTCACAGACTACAAACGACAAAAAACAATCCTAGATTAGCTATCATTATGTATTAGAGAGGTGAGTGAAGTACTCCCTCCGTCCTAAAATAAGTGTCAACGTTTTCTAGATACATGAGAAACTTATTTTTGGACGGAGGTAGAATATAAAGTTGGGCACACCAAGCAGGAACGACAGTTGGTGTTTTAACAACAGCAGGGGAATACCAACTAAAACCAAAACAGATATGCAGTCCAGAAAGGGCTAAATCAAGCATCCTAATCAGCAAACTAATTGGCTGTTGACACTATTTTTAGTACTATTGCATTTAATAGAAATACCCAAATGGGCAGCAGAATGCACAATTGGTAATTAATGCACCAGAATAACAACATTATTGTTCGAAAACGGTAAGGGTAAACAATATTTCTAAGCATAGCAATAGATTTAATGTCTAACCTTCTTAGCACGCTCATCACGTTCAGCGGTTTCTTTCTTCTTTAAAGCATCCTTATCAGCACCCTGCAGAAAAGATAGATCAACCACACATCTCCAGTGGAGTTATGGGACATGGAGCACAAGGAACAATGGGCTAACATACCAGCTTGATGAAAACTTCATCATTTCCTTTCTTAGTGGAAAGCAGTTGCATAGCCTGCATGTACTTATCAATTTCAACCTTCCTCTCCTCAGACTTCAAAGCAAGAAGTGCTTTCCGCTTCTCCTCCATTACTTTCTCAAATTCATCAGGAGTCATCTCCTAAGGTCACAAAACATTTGATTTGAATGATTGCACCACATACAGATAGATAACAGATATAAAATACAATAAAACAAGGAAATGTTCAAATACATTGTAAAATGGTTGCATATATAGTGTCTGCAAGCAGCTGACAAGAGTTACAGCTTGAGTCATAAACACTCAAGACATCAGGAACAGAAATGGAATAAGTAACCATAATCAACCTAAATATGGGTTCAGGAGGGTTGTATTGCCTATCATGACCATGTTTACAAGCTTGTAACTACCACTAATCATCTGTAGTTCCCTATGAATCAAAACAAGCTATGGAAATCAGTGAGCCCACCCAAAATAGATATTTACATAATTAGAAAGGGGTTGTAGTTCCCTATGAATCAAAACAAGCTATGGAAATCAGTGAGCCCACCCAAAATAGATATTTACATAATTAGAAAGGGGGCAGAGCAAAAGTTTCAGGTGAAGTGTTACTCTCATTTTTCCGCTGAGTCCTGACTACAAGTACATACAAATGCAAGTCATAAAGCAAATGGCAACACTGAGGCTGCTGTGATTCCAAGCAAATGAAATTAGAAAAGCATGCAACTGTGGTTGCACTAGTAGAATAACGAGAAACACAGCAAAATTTCGCTGGTTCACAGGAGACAAAAAGACTTAAAAATTAACATACCTGGCTACAAAAATATGTAGACACAATAATGTGTGTGAATAGCTAATCACCCAATAACAATGTAACTACAAATGGGTAGCATTCAAGATGAAAAGAAATAATGAAGCAAAACTATTTTGGAGGTCCTTTGCGTTTTCTCGAAAAAAAAAATAATGAAGCAAAACATTAAAAATGATGGAGTAAGCTAAGTAAAACACTGAACTGATAACTATTTTGCCATGAGGTTGGAAGTTGCGAACAGAAATCCACACTTTCATCAAGTTGACAAGAGAACTGTAGGTGCATGTTATATTGCCTCAGAAATGTAACTCTAGACAAACTTGCTCACAAATCAGCATTAATTGTGCACTATAGCATGAAGTATACCTTATCTTCTTCTTCCTTTTCTTCTTCGACATTTGCAGTGGCATCTTTGCTGACCTTGTTCTCCTCTGCCTGTGGTGCATCCTCCTGTGCACCCTGCTTCTCAGGGACAGGGGCCTTCTCCTCCAGCTTGAGGGCCTCAGTTTTGCTGGTCCCCAAAACATAAACAAAAGGTTCGCTCTCGTTTCACCACGCTGCATATAAATAGCCTGCAGGGTAGAGCACTAGAGCAGACAACTCACTGGGCAAGAAGTTCATCAGAGGTAGTTCCCCAGTTCCCACGGCCAGCACCATCACGCTTCATCACATACCCATGGCTTGTACCGCTGTGGCGCTCATAGTTCCTTCGAGGCGGCCTCTCATTATCATCACCAAACTCGCCTTCCATATACCCACCTCGGCGGGCTCCCTGGTAGGGTGGACGACGGCCCATCTCTCCACCTTATTTACCTCCAGTTCTGTTACCATATCCTCCTCCCCTGTAGCCATTCATATTTTCATTGCCAAATTCGCGGTTCTGACCATACCCTCCTCGGCCACCTCTGCCATAGCCACGTTCACCTTGCCTGAATCCTCCGCATGAACCACCTCGAGACTCCTGGACTGAAATACTCATAGCATCAGGAGCTAAACCCTAAAAATTAGTAGTAGTAGTAGTAGTAATAGTACTATATATCATGGCAGAAATGTCTAAAATTGGATCAAAATTCGCCAATTTTACAACCATGTTTTTTGCTCCGTTTCAGATACTAGTCACTAGACTATCATATAGCAGATGCCGGAAGGCAAATCATTCCGGGAAAAACCCCAATCCCCCATACACCCTAAACCCCAGATCCGGCATACTCGCAACTCGCAAATAAACCTGAAACTTCGCCTTACCAGCCTGCGCAGGTGGGGCCGGGTTGGTGGGCAGCTTGGCGGTCGGCTTTTAAACATAAGGCTCGAAAGCCCGACTTTGAATTAACAAAGCCCTCAACCAGCCAAGATTACACAATACCCTCCGTACAACACAACACCACACCACACCACACCGGCCGAAGGATACAAGAGCACACTCTGAGAAGCTTACAACACTACGCTAGAGCGCAAGCACTAAGACTTGCATAAGCGAAGACCGCAGCTCGTCGGCACCAAGGACACCAACCAGCGGGGCACGACGAAGCACTGACAGAAGCAGAGAGGAGGTCTTGAACGAGGAGAATCCGGGACTGAGCGCCAAAACCACCTTCCTGCTCTCATGCCGAAGAGGGCCCCTACCCTCTCGCCATGGCTCGAAGGCGTCGAACCATCGGACATGAGAGAAGCTCACCCGAGAGCTGGAGAGGTGTTGGGCTCGAGAACCGAAGGCGTCCTGGATCACGGCCACCATGACAAGAGCACACCACACCGGCCACACTGCCGCCGCCCTTGAACAGCCAAGAGCAACAGGAAAGCCACCGGGCACAACAGGCGATCAAGGGCAGTGACCAGCAGGCCCAAAGCTCCCACCTTCGACTCCCCACCATAACCCCGAATCTCCCCAGGCGACGCCTCCAAGAAGGTCACGGCGCAACGCGTCGACGCCGCCCAATCGAAGAGATTTTGGACTTTCGTCTGGAAGATGGGTCGGGGGTGGAAAGAGGGGGTCACAGTGGCGCCTCCAAGGAAGAACCCGGCACCCGAGGGCGTCGACGTCGCTGGGCCGGACCAGCCAGCCTAGGGTTTCCCCTGCGCCGAACATCCCACCAGCACCCCTTGCCCCAGAGATCCGGCGGCGGCACCACCTTCAGCCGGAGTGGGCGGGGGGGAGAGAGAGGAGAGTAGCTACCTCAGATCTTGATGCGAAGAAGCTCCACGCCGCCGTCGACGCCCGCCGCCGCCTCACCTCCCGCGAGGTCGAGAACGACCACCAGAGCCGGCCGCCACGACGCCCGCCGCAGGGCGCCGCCGCCAAGCCAGGGCCGCCGCCCAGATCCTGGTCCCCCACCACGAGACGGGGCGACAGGAGCCTCGCCGCCAAGCTTGGCGGCCGGGTTCCCGGCTGCGGCGGCGGCCGGCGCCGACTTCTTGGCCTCAGCACCCCCTGCCGTATGCACCTCTGAAGGCTCCACGGTCACAGCACCCCCTGCCGCCGCGTCCTTGGCTTCTGCCATGGTACCTTTCTCCTTGAGCAGGTTTCAGAAACTCGTTAATGCTCACAGACTAAAACGACAGAATACAACCACAGATTAGTAATGGTTATGTTTATATGCACATCAAACACGAATGGCAATTGTTGTTTTAACAACAGTGCAGTGCAGAGGAATGACAACTAAAACCAAAACAGCAAAAGAAGCGCATTTATGCTGTCCAAAAATGCACACTAAAACAACCAACTAAGTGGTAGTTCACACTATATTTAGTACTACCATCGCATTCAAAAATACCCAGATATGAGCTGCAGAATGCCCGAGTTGCTATCACGGTGACATGCATAGATAAAGCGTTGGTATACCTTCTTAAGAAAGAAGAAACTGTGGAACCACGCAAATTTCGGCCACTCTGCTTGTTCCCCGGATTTTCGATAGCTCTCAAGTTTCCACCAAGCTGACCTCAAATCAAGAGAAAATTATTTTCTTGTGCCATAAGAATGCCTTGTTTGTTGAAATTTATGCACGGCTGCTTTCTGAAGCTTCCCACAGACCGTTTAGTCATCGAGACTCCTTTTTCTTTGCGAAATTAAAGTTATCGACTTCAGACAGCAGGGTGAAAACGTGGAATTAAACTAGCACAATATAGCAGAAACAAACATGATCTTAAGAATGAGCGAGGATTTGGAATTTGGTGCGATTATTCCCACTAATCCCATAAAAAGTTAGTACCAAACAGCGGCTAATTGTCCCTTTTGTTTTGTTATGGTTTCTGACGACCAGCCGCGGCAACAGTCCACGTCTGCACTGGGGCACGTGGTAAGAGTATCTCCAACAGGCTGTAAAAGGCGCGCGGGCAAAAAAAAACCGCCAGTTTGGCGAAGCTCCAGCAGACGCGGGAAAAGGGCGCGCGGGGTAAAAAAATTGCCGCGCCCGCGCGTTTGCGCCATCCCGCGCGGGAAAGTTGCCGCGTGCGCTGCCGCACGCGCTATAAACGCGACACGCGAACGCGCCAACCGTCTGAAGCTTCCACGTGTCGCTCCGCTTCGCTCTCTCTCCCCTACCGCTCTGCCTCCGCGCCGACGTTCCGCCTCCGTCTCCGGCACCATGCCTCCGCGCCGCCGCTCCGCCTCCGGCTACTTCGGCGTCCGGGCGCGGCCAAGCGGCCGCTCTGACGCGGAGATCCGCTCCGGCGACGAGCGGATCCGCCTCGGGACATTCGACACGGCGCACGAGGCGGCGGGGGCGTACAACGCCGTCGCCTGGCGCCTCGGCCGCTCCCGCCGGACGATGAACTTCCACGACTTCTGGACGCGGGAGCAGGCGGAGGCGTCGCGCCGCCATCGCCGGCCATCACGAGCGAGCAGCAGCGCCGCCGACGGGAGCTCGAGCAGCGGCTTCTCATCGCCGAGCGCGACGAACGCCTCCGCCTCGAGTGGGCGCGACAATTTCCCGAAGACGTCGCGGCGATGGAGGCGTTTTACAATCAGAAGGATGAGGAAAAGGCGGCGGCGGCGGCGAAGAAGTTGAGCCGCGAGAAGCGCCGGGCGGAGTCCGTGGCGAGGAAGGCGGCGAGGAAGGAGGAGGAGAGGAAAAACGGCGCCGGGCCGTCCACCATCGTTCTCTCCTCCTCCTCATCCTTCGAGTGGACTTCGACGCCGGTGTTCGAGACGACTCCGAGCAGCCACTCGTCCGACTTCACGTGGGATTCGGAGTAGGATAGACTAGTTTCAAATAAAATGTATTTCATATTGTCGAACTTTTAATATATTTCGTATTTTCAAATAAATTTTGTGTTTTATTTGAATTGTTTGAATTATTTTGAATTGAGAACGGTCGCAGTAGCCGTTCGCGCCGCGCCGCCGCTGCAAAATGGCGCGCCCGGCGGAGGAGCACTTTTCCCGCCCGAGAACGCGCGGTAAAATGCCGCTTCCGGCGGGGCACTTTTCACCGCTACACGCGCTATGTGTTTACAGCGCGCTGAAACCTGCGTATAGCGCGCCGATTTTTCCAGCGCCTGTTGGAGATGCTCTAAGCTTGACAGTGTCTTGTAGCAGACAACATCACTCGCACCCATCTCGGGGGTTGAGAACATATCTAATGATCAGCACCACAAGTCAAAATCTGTATGCGCGCGCTGCTACAGGGATCAACACCACAAGTCAAAATCAACACAAATGTTTGAGCAAACACAACCACTGCCAGATTGTGCAGGTATTTTAAAGAACGGAAGGAAAATGTGATCGGGTTGGCTGCTGATTCCAACGGTGGAAACCAGCATCACGTTTCCACCATGATGACCTCTAAAGAAAAAACAGTTATGGAGAGTACTTTTCTTTGGACACAAACATTATGTCACATTCGTTGTGTGAGTCAACAAAGGATGGGAGAATCGCCATTTTCTGAAACGTGTAGCACAATTGTCTTCTTAGCTTTCCCCGTGCATTCAATGTCAGAAACTGCCTAAATCCTTCAAGCTCGGAGCACCATTTAGCTACTGAAAAGCCTGGAGGGGTTCTTGTTCCTTCATGCTTTACAATGGAGGCCCTCATTTCTGCAGTGCTTGGTGATATTGTGAGCAGAGCCATATCCGTGGTGGTCGAGAAGTGCCGCGAGCAGACGACCGCTAATGAGGAGACAACCATCGAGGATAACCAGCAGAGGCTACACCAACTGCTTCTGAGGATATCAGCGGTCATCGAGGAGGCTGAGGGGCGGTGTATCACAAACCAAGGGATGATCCGTCAGGTTAGCATGATGATAAAACAAATGTTCAGAGGGTACTACCTTCTCGACTCCTTCAAGTGCAGAAACAACAAGACCGATGATGAGGAGGTGAGTCTCTCCTCGTTTGCTCAATCCAAATTTAATCCGGCTAAGCGCTTTCGCCGCCTATCTAGTAACACTCAAATTGAGAGCATGGAAATTGGTAGAGACAGCAGCAAGGAGTTAAAACAGGTTGTTCTTGTCCTAGAAAGCATGGTTGCTGACATGAAGGAGTTTGCTATATTTCTGATGAACTACCCTCGCATGTACCGCCAACCTTATGGCTCATATTTATTTTTGGATAACTGTATGTTCGGCCGCCAAATGGAGAAGGAACAGGCCATCAGCTTCTTGCTACAAGCTGAGCCTCTAGTGGGTGGAAATTTGGGTGTCCTACCAATAGTTGGTCCTCGACTTATTGGGAAGAGCACTCTTGTGGAACATGTTTACGATGATGAGCGTGTGCGCAATCACTTCTCCTTGATCTTGCGCTACAGAGGAAACGACCTTACGCATGAAACCGCAACAACTTTCAGAGATCATTGTGTGATCAAGCATCAAAATATTGCCTTCGGTAAAGAAAGGTCGTTGGTTGTCATTGAGTTCTTAGGGGACGTGGACGAAGGGGCCTGGAAGAGGTTGCTGCAGACTTCTGAAAGATGCATGGCACATGGGAGCAAAATCATAATCACTAGCCGTTCAGAGAAGATGGTCAGTGTTGGAACAACACAAGCCATCATGCTAAGATGTTTGTCTAAAGAAGCTTACTGGTATTTCTTCAAGATGCTCGTGTTCGGTAGCACGGATCCGGAGGAGCACCCAAAGTTAACATCCATTGCCATGAAGCTAGCCCTCTTGATGCGCGGATCTTTTCTACACGCATGTGTTATTGCCGCCGTACTGAGAGCAAATCTCAGTGCTGGGATCTGGTGCAGTGTTCTCATAGAGGTTAGGAAGTACATACAGAATAATACCTTGGTGTTCGGTGAATATCCCGAGGATCATATGACCCGGTACATTTGGAGCATTCCTGAAAGACTGCGAAGTTCCGAGGAGCGTGGGCTGTTTCTGATACATCATAGTCACCAAAAAGGGTCTGCCACTCACGGCGAAGTTCCAAGGATAACAGTGGTGGATATTATATCTGGGACCTGGAGCACTTTGCCGAGGGGCAAATTTGAGGTCTTGCGCTGGAGATCTCTCATACCGCCATACTATAACTACGTGTATTCTTGTGAGCTTGTGCAGAACAAGAACACTAGGATAGAGCCATAGAGGTGGTTTTTGGTTTGAGTTGGTCTGGTTGTAATGGACCGATGATCTTGTATACTGTTGCTGTCATTCAGCCAGTCTATGGATCTTAGTCAGCGATGGTTTTTGTAATCGGTACTCTTTAGTCTTTATCTCAATGAAGCCTTGAGATCAAAGCTAGTTGAACTTTCTCTAGACTATTTTTAATCAAATGAACACCTATTTGATTAGTCAAATACAAAAATTACAATTCAATTATCTTTCTTGGTTGGTGAAATGTGGAAGTAAAGGTGTGATGGAGTGAGCACCTTCTCATCCTTGGGTTCCTTATCCTCTGCGTTTTGACTTTTGATGCGTCTGCATGACATAGAAAACCTACGAATTAACAGCAACTAGAGCCGAAAATCCAATCTGGTAAAACAATGGCTGCAACATGTAAGAAATGCAAAATGCTAATTTGGTAGACAAAATGCTGTGAAAAACTGACAATAAGCTAACAGATCAGTTATGCGTGATTATTTATTTTAATAGCAGTCGGGCAAAAATGTATGGTAAAAGATACTTCCCACGTCTCCTCCTGCTACCCCAGTCACCATGGAATATTTCTCCATCATCAAGTTACAAGAAATTTTTAGATAAAATCAGGCACACCAATAACGAAGGGCAGCTGTTGTCTTGCAACAAGACATGAGTGCCAACTAAAACAGGCAAATAAGTGCAACTATGCTGTCCAGAGATGCATTAATCAAGAACCTAGATAACTATGCATGCACGCCGTGTCTTGTGGAGTTATTCACGAATTACCAACATATCTGCTGCATCATCATATCCACAACGAAAACAAAGGCTATGACATGTATGAAATGGTGAGGGATTCAAAACAGCCTACAAAACTCTGACAAGTAACAAACAACTCTAGATTTACAAAGACCAGTTGACTGCAAGGGTGAATGATCCACACACAAACACAAATATTTGTTTTAACTGAAGTTGAAGAGAAACATATGGTAACAACAAAATTCAAGGTTGACAATGACAAGGACACGATAACATGAGATTTTTCACTTCCCACCGAGAGTTGGGAACAGGTTCTGGTCTTGAATTGTTGGAGCGGCCGGCGGGGCATGATAGCCTCCACCAAATCCCCCTCTGAAGCCTCCACGGTCCCCACGCCCCCTGCCGCCACGTCCTCGGCCACCATAGTACCTTTCTCCTTCAGCAGGTTTCAGGAACTCGTTTATGCTCACAGACTACAAACGACAAAAAACAATCCTAGATTAGCTATCATTATGTATTAGAGAGGTGAGTGAAGTACTCCCTCCGTCCTAAAATAAGTGTCAACGTTTTCTAGATACATGAGAAACTTATTTTTGGACGGAGGTAGAATATAAAGTTGGGCACACCAAGCAGGAACGACAGTTGGTGTTTTAACAACAGCAGGGGAATACCAACTAAAACCAAAACAGATATGCAGTCCAGAAAGGGCTAAATCAAGCATCCTAATCAGCAAACTAATTGGCTGTTGACACTATTTTTAGTACTATTGCATTTAATAGAAATACCCAAATGGGCAGCAGAATGCACAATTGGTAATTAATGCACCAGAATAACAACATTATTGTTCGAAAACGGTAAGGGTAAACAATATTTCTAAGCATAGCAATAGATTTAATGTCTAACCTTCTTAGCACGCTCATCACGTTCAGCGGTTTCTTTCTTCTTTAAAGCATCCTTATCAGCACCCTGCAGAAAAGATAGATCAACCACACATCTCCAGTGGAGTTATGGGACATGGAGCACAAGGAACAATGGGCTAACATACCAGCTTGATGAAAACTTCATCATTTCCTTTCTTAGTGGAAAGCAGTTGCATAGCCTGCATGTACTTATCAATTTCAACCTTCCTCTCCTCAGACTTCAAAGCAAGAAGTGCTTTCCGCTTCTCCTCCATTACTTTCTCAAATTCATCAGGAGTCATCTCCTAAGGTCACAAAACATTTGATTTGAATGATTGCACCACATACAGATAGATAACAGATATAAAATACAATAAAACAAGGAAATGTTCAAATACATTGTAAAATGGTTGCATATATAGTGTCTGCAAGCAGCTGACAAGAGTTACAGCTTGAGTCATAAACACTCAAGACATCAGGAACAGAAATGGAATAAGTAACCATAATCAACCTAAATATGGGTTCAGGAGGGTTGTATTGCCTATCATGACCATGTTGACAAGCTTGTAACTACACTAATCATCTGTAGTTTCCTATGAATCAAAACAAGCTATGGAAATCAGTGAGCCCACCCAAAATAGATATTTACATAATTAGAAAGGGGTTGTAGTTCCCTATGAATCAAAACAAGCTATGGAAATCAGTGAGCCCACCCAAAATAGATATTTACAGAATTAGAATGGGGGCAGAGCAAAAGTTTCAGGTGAAGTGTTACTCTCATTTTTCTGCTGAGTCCTGACTACAAGTACATACCAAATGCAAGTCATAAAGCAAATGGCAACACTGAGGCTGCTGTGATTCCAAGCAAATGAAATTAGAAAAGCATGCAGTTGTGGTTGCACTAGTAGAATAACGAGAAACACAGCAAAATTTCGCTGGTTCACAGGAGACAAAAAGACTTAAAAATTAACATACCCAGCTACAAAAATATGTAGACACAATAATGTGTGTGAATAGCTAATCACCCAATAACAATGTAACTACAAATGGGTAGCATTCAAGATGAAAAGAAATAATGAAGCAAAACATTAAAAATGATGGAGCAAGCTAAGTAAAACACTGAACTGATAACTATTTTTCCATGAGGTTGGAAGTTGCGAACAGAAATCCAGACTTTCATCAAGTTAACAAGAGAACTGTAGGTGCATATTATCAAACTTGCTCACAATTCAGCATTAATTGTGCACTATAGCATGAAGTATACCTTATCTTCTTCTTCCTTTTCTTCTTCAACATTTGCAGTGGCATCTTTGCTGACCTTGTTCTCCTCTGCCTGTGGTGCATCCTCCTGTGCACCCTGCTTCTCAGGGACAGGGGCCTTCTCCTCCAGCTTGAGGGCCTCAGTTTCCCTGGTCCCCAAAACATAAACAAAAGGTTAGCTCTCGTTTCACCACGCTGCATATAAATAGCCTGCAGGGTAGAGCACTAGAGCAGACAACTCACTGGGCAAGAAGTTCATCAGAGGTAGTTCCCCAGTTCCCACGGCCAGCACCGTCACGCTTCATCACATACCCATGGCCTGTACCGCTGTGGCGCTCATAGTTCCTTCGAGGCGGCCTCTCAGAATCATCACCAAACTCGCCTTCGCCATACCCACCTCGGCGGGCTCCCTGGTAGGGTGGACGAGGGGCCCTCTCTCCGCCTTCCTCGCCTCCAGTTCTGGCACCATATCCTCCTCCCCTCCGGTAGTAGTAGAAATGGCAGAAATGTCTAAAATTGGATCAAAATTCGCCAATTTTACAACCATGTTTTTTGCTCCGTTTCAGATACTAGTCACTAGACTATCATATAGCAGATGCCGGAAGGCAAATCATTCCGGGAAAAAACCCAATCCCCCATACACCCTAAACCCCAGATGCGGCATACTCGCAACTCGCAAATAAACCTGAAACCTCGACTTACCAGCCTGCGCAGGTGGGGCCGGCTTGGTGGGCGGCGCCGACTTCTTGGCCTCGGCACCCCCTTCCGTATGCACCTCTGAAGGCTCCACGGTCACAGCACCCCCCTGCCGCCGCGTCCTCGGCTTCTGCCATGGTACCTTTCTCCTTGAGCAGGTTTCAGAAACTCGTTAATGCTCACAGACTAAAACAACAGAAAACAACCCCAGATTAGTAATGGTTATGTATTAGAGTTGTTTATATAAAATTGGGCACATCAAACACGAATGGCAATTGTTGTTTTAACAACAGTGCAGTGCAGAGGAATGACAACTAAAACCAAAACAGCAAAAGAATCGCATTTATGCTGTCCAGAAAGGCCTAAACCAAGCATGCTAAGGGCCTGTTTGTTTGGGTTGTGATTGGCTGGCTGTGCAGGGAAAGCTGCTGTGTAGAAAAAGCTGCTGTGCAGGGAAGCCGCTTTTTCAAGTTTCACTGTTTGACAAATTTGCTGGCTGTCTGGCTATGAAGAGATGAATCGTCTGAAATACCCTTAAATTTTGAGAACATGTATTTGTTTGTTGATTAAGTGTATAAGTGTTTCTGTAACTACTGAAAATGTATAAAATTAAATGTATATCGTGATTGCGTCTATAAAATTAATGTATAGCTTGGCTAATCCCAATCAGCTCCGGTAGCGTTTGAATCAATGGATTGGAATCGTGCACAGCTTTGGTAGTATTGATTCTAGTGGAGACTGGAGACAACACTCTTCCGGCACGTTTGCTTTTTTCGCTCGCGTGAAGGGAATCTGGTGCGTGGTGCGGGAAGCGGTCGGCCGGTGCAAAGAATGGCAGTTTTCCGTAAATATGAGAAATAGCAATGGCAGAGCAACGTACCGGTTCAGATTTAAGTGCCAAAGCTGCGGGAAGCACGTCCTGAGGTGCTTCGCTCGCGCGGGGAATTTTATTTTTTGCCCCGTTTTACTTGGGACTTCTATTATTTGCCCTCTTTTACTTTGGTCTAACTTTTTTGCCATCTTTTACTTCGCCAATTGATACTTTGCCCCTTAACACGCCAGTCCCACACCTAAAGACTATAATGCCCTGTACCTGTGTGACAAATCGAGTCGAGCTCGCTTGTGAACCATGTCGCCGCCGTCGCTGGTCGCGTGACTCGCGTGGACCGCCGCTGCGCCGCCGGTCTGCTCGCCATCCACCGCGCCACCAGTATCCTCGCAGTCCGCTGCTCCAAAGCCGCAACCCCTTCGCCCCCTTCTTCCAGAGCGAGGCAGATGCGGTGGTAGACGACGCACATGACGCGTGTGAGCAGGAGCACGACCCAGTCGTCGTAGGTCCAGTTCTAGAGCGAGTCGGCGTCCCCACGAGAGCTTCTCCTGAGTGCGGCGGGCCCCATCGTTTGGGAGCTTCCGCGCATACTGCTCGAGGTCGGCAAGCACATCGAACTCCGGCTGGCGGCGGCTAGGTGGTCGAGCTGTCGACGAGCGCATCGAAGGAGGAGGACGAGGAGGCGAAGGGGCTGCCGCGGAAGAGCAGCGGCCGGCGGGGAGGTCCGCGCGAAGCAGCAGCGGCCGAGACGCTCAGCGGCGGCGCGGTTGAGGAAGTCAAGCTCGAGTCTATGTCACACAGATCGGGGCATTCTGGTCTTTAGGCATGGGCCAAACCTGTTAAGGGGCAAATGATAGATTGACAAAGTAAAGTGTGGCAAAATAGTAAGGCCAAAGTAAAAGAGGGCAAATAGTAGAAGCCCCAGGTAAAACGTGGCAAAAAATAAAATTCCCCCGCTCGCGCAGTGTATTCTCTGCTTTGGCTTTTGGAAAGCCAGCGAGGAAGCAGGCTGTTTGTTTCGACCATCTAGCTTATTTCAATGGAAAGCCAAAATAAGCCCAAACAAACACCCCCTAAAACAACCCACTAAGTGGTAGTTCACACTATATTTAGTACCATCGCATTGAAAAATACCCAAATATGAGCTGCAGAATGCCCGAGTTGCTATCACGGTGACATGCATAGACTGCAGGCCACCAATAAAGCGTTGGTATACCTTCTTCTGCCCAAGAAAGAAGAAACTGTGAAAGCACGCAAATTTCGGCCACTCTGCTAGCTTGTTCCCCGGATTTTCGATAGCTGTCAAGTTTCCACCAAGCTGACGCCAAATCAAGAGAAAATTATTTTCTTGTGCCATAAGAATGCCTTCTTTGTTGAAATTTATGCACGGCTGCTCTCTGAAGCTTCCCACAGACCGTTTAAAGTCATCGAGACTCTTTTTTCTTTGCGAAATTAAAGTTATCGAGTTCAGACAGCAGGGTAAAAACGTGGAATTAAACTAGCACAATATACCAGAAACAAACATGATCTTAAGAATGAGTGAGGATTTAGAATTTGGTGCGATTATTCCCACTAATCCCATATAAAGTCTAGTACCAAACAGCGGCTAATTGTCCCTCTTGTTTTGTTTTGGTTTCTGACGACCAGCCGCGGCAACAGTCCACGCCTGCACTGCACGTGGTAAGCTTGACAGTGTCTTGTAGCAGACAACATCACTCGCACCCATCTCAGGGGTTGAGAACATATCTAGTGATCAGCACCACAAGTCAAAATCTGTATGCGCTCGCTGCTACAGGGATCAACACAACAAGTCAAAATCAACACAAATGTTTGAGCAAACACAACCACTGCCAGATTGTGCAGGTATTTTAAAGAACGGAAGGAAAATGTGATCGGGTTGGCTGCTGATTCCAACGGTGGGAAACCAGCATCACGTTTCCAGTTTCCACCATGATGACCTCTAAAGAAAAAACAGTTATGGAGTACTTTTCTTTGGACAAAAACATTATGTCACATTCGTTGTGTGAGTCAACAAAGGATGGGAGAATCGCCATTTTCTGAAACGTGTAGCACAATTGTCTTCTTAGCTTTCCCTGTGCATTCAATGTCAGAAACTATCTATTCCCTTCAAGTTCAGGGCACCATTTAGCTAGTGATAAGCCTGGAGGGGTTCTTGTTCCTTCATGCTTTAGAATGGAGGTCCTCGTTTCTGCAGTAATTGGTGAAATTGTCAGCAGAACTATATCTGTGGTGATCGAGAAGTGCCGCGAGCAGATGACCGCCAAGGAGCAGACAACCACCGAGGAGGATCTGCAGAGGCTGCACCAACTGCTTCTGAGGATATCGGCAATCATCGAGGAGGCTGAGGGGCGGTGCATCAGAAACCGAGGGATGATCCATCAGGTTAGCATGATGATAGTACAATTGTTCAGAGGGTACTACCTTCTCGACTCCTTCAAGTCCACACAGAAGAAGACAGATGATGAGGAGGTGAGTGGCTCCTTGTTTGCCCAATCTAAATTTAATCCGGCTAAGAGATTTCGCCGGTTATCTAGCTACACTCAAAATTATAGCATGGTAGTTGGTAGAGGCAGCAGTAAGGAGTTGAAACAGTTTATTCTTGTCCTAGAAAGCATGGTTGCTGATTTGAAGGAGTTCCCTATATTTCTGATGAGCTACCCTCGCATGTATCGCCAACCTTATGGCTCATATTTAATTTTAGACAAATTTATGTTCGGCCGACAAATGGAGAGGGAACAAGCCATCGGTTTCTTACTACAACCTGAGCCTCCAAGTGGTGGAAATTTGGGTGTCCTACCAATTGTTGGTCCTGGACTTATTGGGAAGAGCACATTTGTGGAACATGTTTGTGATGATGAGCGTGTGCGCAATCACTTCTCCTTGATCTTACGCTATAGAGAAAATGATCTAAAGGATGAAATTCCAACAACTTTTAGAGATCATTGTGTGATCAAGCATCAAAATAGTGCCTCCAATGAAGAAAGGTCGTTGCTTGTGATTGAGCTCTTAGGGGACGTGGACGAAGGGGCGTGGAAGAGGTTGTTGCAGACTTCTGAAAGATGCATGGGAAATGGGAGCAAAATCATTATCACTAGCCGTTCAGAGAAGATGGTCAGTGTTGGGACAACACAGGCCATCAAGCTAAGCTGTTTGTCTAAAGAAGCTTTCTGGTATTTCTTCAAGATGCTTGTGTTTGGTAGCACGGATCCAGAGGAGCACCCGAAGTTAACATCCATTGCCATGGAGCTAGCCGTCGAGACGTGTGGATCTTTCATGTTCGCATATGTTGGTGCCACCTTACTTAGAGCAAATACAAGTGTTCGGTTCTGGTGCAGGTTTCTTAGACAGGCTAGGGAATTCAGACAGAAGAACAACTTTGTGCTTGGTGAATATCATGAGGATCGTATGTCCCGGTACGGTTGGAGCATTGCTGAAACACAGCAAGGTTACGAGGATCGTAAGCTATTTCTAATACATCATAGTCACCAAAAAGGGCCAGCTGCTCACAGCGAAGTTCCGAGAATAACAATTGTGGATCTTCTCTCCGGGGCCTGTAGCCCTATGCAGCGGGGGAAGTTTGAGGTTTTGTCCTGGAGATCCCTCATACCGCCATACTACAACTATGTGTATTCTTGTGAGCTTGTGCAGAACAAGAACGTCAGGCTATAGAGCCAGAGGTGGTTTCTGATTCTACTTAGACCGATGGATCTTGTATATTGTAATTGTCATTCAGCCAGACTATGGATCCTTAGTTAACGATTGTGTTTGTAATCACTGGCATATTTTTCATCTCAATAGAGCCTTCAAGTCAAAGCTAGTTGATCTTTCTCCGGAATATTTATTAAATGAACACCTACTTAATTAATTAAGTACAGCACAATTCAATGAGCTTTTCGTGGTTTGTGAAATGTTGAACGGAGTAGCTTCTCATCCGGGTTATTGTTCCTCCGTGTGTTTGATGCATCCTGATGATATAGGACACCTACAAATTACCAGCATCCAGATCCACATAATCATACCACAACAAAAACAGAGGCAACATTTAAGAATGACAATTGCTAATTGCCAAACTGGTGTACGGATCGTAAAACGGACCGATAATCGAAGAGGTTCCACGATATCTACAATGTAGTATCGAAAAACTATGTTCGTACTACGCCATTTCTTCAATGCCTCCAGGATGGCAAGGGCTTCCTTTTCAAGACACTTCATCCTCTATATATAGAAGTTACTTTCAAATAACCAGCATATCTGCTGATGTATCACATTGACAAGGCTGCACCATGTATGAATTGGTGAGGGGCACAAAACAGCCTACAAAACTCTGACAAGTGACAAACAACTCTGGATTTACAAAGTCGACTGACGCAAGGGTGAATGATCCACACACACAAACACAATTATTTGTTTTAATAGAAGTCGAACAAAAACATAAGGTAACCAACAAAATTTAAGGTTGGCAGCAACAACGACAAGATAACATGAGATTTCACTTCCCACCAAGAGTTGGGAACTGGTTCTGGTCTTGAATAGCTGGAGCGGCCGGCGGGCCATGATAGCCCCCACCGAATCCACCTCGGAAGCCTCCACGGTCACCACGCCCCCTGCTGCCACGTCCTCGGCCGCCATAGTACCTTTCTCCCTCAGCAGGTTTCAGGAACTCATTGATGCTCACAGACTAACAGGAACAGAAAAAAGGCCCAGATAAGTAATCGTTGTGTATTAGTGGAAATGAATTAGTTGATATAAATTGGGCACACCAAGCAAGAATGTCAATTGGTGTTTTATTAATAGCAGAGGCCAACTAAACCAAATTAGGCAAATAAGTGGAACTATGCTTGTCAAGAAAGGCCTAAATCAAGCATCAGAAAACTAAGTGTTTGTTCACTCTTTTTAGTACCACCGCATTCAGAAATACCGAAAAGAAGCAGCAGAATGCCGAGGTGGTAATGATAACACCAGAATCACAACATTTCTGTTAGTATTGCAGCAACTTAAAGGGAAATAGTATTTGAAAATATAGCAATAGATGTAATGCCTGACCTTCTTGGCACGCTCCTCGCGTTCAGCATTTTCTTTCTTCTTCAAAGCATCCTTATCAGCACCCTACGGAATACAGAAAGAAAGAGAAAGATCAACCACACATCTCTAGCGAGTTAAAGAAACATGGGGAACAAGGCATAATGGGATAACATACCAGTTTGATGAAAACTTCATCATTTCCCTTCTTAGTGCAAAGCAGTTGCATAGCCTGCAGATCCTTATCAATTTCAACTTTCCTCTCCTCAGACCTCTTCAAAGCAAGAAGTGCTTTCCGCTTCTCCTCCATTACTTTCTCAAATTCCTCAAGAGTCATCTCCTAAGGTCACCGAACATTTGATTTAAATTATTGCAACACATATAGATAGATAGCCACAGATACATGATACGATAAAACAACAAGCAAATGATAAAATACATTGTAAACATAGATAACATGAAGCTGGCAAGAGATAAGTGTGAGTCATAGTCACACAACCATCAAGAACAAAAATGGAACCAACCATATATAATCTATAGTCCTCTATGACCAAAAATGGAACCAACCATATATAATCTATAGTCCTCTATGACAAAAATGGAACCTCTATATTTATTTAGGAGGGTGGTATTGCATATCATGACCAAATTGACAACCATGTAAATACCAGTAATTATCTATAGTCCTCTATGAATGAAAAGCAAGGTATAGAAATCAGTGAGCCTTTCCAACATAGATATTGTACATAATCAGAAAGGAGGGCAGAGAAAAAGCTTCACGAAAATTATTATTCTCATTTTTGTGTGAGTCCTGACTGTAAGTACATACAAAATGCAAGTCATAAAGCAAATGGCAACATCGAGGCTGTTGTGATTACAAACAAATCAACTGGATACAAGTGCTGTTGTGGTTGCACTAGTAGAATATTTAAAGAGAAACATTGAAAAATTGATTGGTTCTAAGTAAACAACAAGACTACTAAAAATGAACATCCCCAGCTACCAAAAGTCCAAAACATTTACTCCAGTTGTCTAGCAAAATGAACAATGCCCAGCTACCAAAATATTTAGATAACGTATATGACTAGCTAATCACCAAATAACAACGTAACTATAAATGGATAACATTTAAGACGAAAAAAGAAATAATGAAGCAAAAGATTAAACTGATTACTATTTAGCCTTGAGATTGAAAGTTGCAAACAGAAATCCACACTTCTTATCAAGTTGCAAGAGAACTGTAGGTGCATGTTACATTGCCTCAGAACAAAAAAAAAAGTTGCTCACAAATAATCATTCATTGTGCACTAGAGCATAAAGAAGTACGGAGTAGAGCATAAAGTATACCTTGTCTTCTTCCTTTTCCTCTTCGACATTTGTAGTGGCATCTTTGCTGACCTTGTTCTCCTCTGCCTGTGGTGCATCCTCCGGTGCACCCAGCTTCTCAGCAACAGGTGCCTTCTCCTCCAGCTTGAAGGCCTCAGTTTCCCTGGTCACCAGATCAACACACAGGTTAGCTCTCGTTTCACCACTCCGCATATAAACAGCCTACAGGATAGCTCAGTAGAGAAGACAACTCACTGGGCAAGTTCATCAGAGGCAGTTCCCCAGTTCCCACGGCCAGCACCGTCACGCTTCATCTCATACCCACGGCCTGTGCCGCTGTGGCGCTCATAGTTCCTTCGAGGCGGCCTCTCGGAATCATCACCAAACTCGCCTTCGCGATACCCACCTCGGCGGGCTCCCTGGTAGGGTGGGCGAGGGCCCCTCTCTCCGCCTTCCTCGCCTCCAGTTCTGGCACCATATCCTCCTCCCCTGTAGCCATTCGTGTCTTCACCGCCAAATTCGCGGTTTTGGCCATACCCTCCTCGGCCACCTCTGCCGTAGCCCCGTTCACCTTGCCTGAATCCTCCGCGTGAACCACCTCGTGACTCCTGGACTGAAATATTCATAGCATCAGGAGCTAAACCCTAAAAAATAGTACTAGTAGTGCTATATCATGGCAGAAATGTCTAAAATTGGATCAAAATTCCCCAATTTTACAACCATGTTTTTTGTTCCGTTTCAGATACTAGTCACTGGATAATTATATAGCAGACGCCGGAAGGTAAATCATTCCGGGGGAATACCCGTTCCCGCAAACACCCTAAACCCCAGATCCGGCATACTCGCAACCCGCACATAAACCTGAAACCTCGACTTACCAGCCTGCGCAGGTGGGGCCGGCTTGGTGGGCAGCTTGGCGGCCGGCTTCCCGGCGGCGGCGGCCGGCGCCGACTTCTTGGCCTCGGCCTTCTGCGCCAAGGCGGCGGCTTTGGCCAGCAGCTGCGCGGGGTCCTCGCCCTCGTCGTCGCCGAGGAGGTCAAAGGGGTTGAGGGTCGTCGCCATGGATGACGGCGAAAGGTCAGGTCACGCTGCGCTCGCTCGGTTGCGGTGTGCTGTGGGGGACTGGGGAACTGACCCTTGTCGCTACAAATCTCTCCTGCCGGACTGCTGCATCCCCATGGCTCTACCCGAGGTGGCGGCGTACGGGTTCGGCTGCGGCGGCTGGCGGCGGCGGCGGCGAGCGGAGGGAGACCGAGCGGGTTTGGGGAGAGGAGTGTGCGTGAGAAGACGAAGAAACCCTAGCCGCACTCTTTCTGTACTACTAGTGCCGCGAGCGAGTCCCTATCCTCTCTCGCGGTTGGAAATTACTGCTGTACCCTCGAGGCTGATGGGACGTTTTGCCATGATTACAGGGGATTTGGTGGGCAATTACGGGATTTTAGTGCTTAGTGGATCCTTCTGCGCTCGTGAGGTTGTTGAGCCGATGGATTCTAATCGAGCGGCTAGGATTGCACGTTGGGGCTCGGCTGTCGGTGTTAGGGAATTCTCCGTGGTGACTTGTCACGGGCGAGTGTTGCCTGCTGAATCGTGACAGTTTTTTCATTGAGGCGGGCAATGTTGCATTTTTATTTTATTTCCAAAAATCCACCGATCTATTAATAATTATTCAGCAACTCAACGCTGAATTTGATCTTCCCTGAATTATGATAGGAGACTTCAACAAAAATATGTATGCACGGGAGAAGGAAGGAGGCAATATGAGTCCTCTAGGTATGATGGAAAAAAATCGCGATCGCCTATCTAGTTGTGAACTTAAAGATCTTAGGTACATTGGAGATATTTTCACTCGGCATCCAGGATAGGTAAGGGAGAGACTAGATAGATCGGTGGGCAATGATAGATGGTCGGTGATTTCTCCATTTGCAGTAGTGATAAACGAGGAACATTCTCGGTCGGACCATAGATCAATTGTGGTTCACACAGAGTATTATGCGGGCATGTGTCTACCTAGGAGATCTTCTCACGGATTGCGGCAATATGGTTAAAGAAAAAATAGTGAAGATGGCTTAGCCAAATGCAAAAGAAATTCCAAAAGAAGCTTGAAGAACAACCAATGGGGATTATGTCGGTTGAATCAATTGCACGTCAGAAAGAAGTGCAGCTGTTGATTGAAAATCTTCTTGAATAGGAGGAAAATTCTTGGTTACAGAGGGGGTAGACGGGTAGTAAACTGGCTAAGACACAAAGACCATCCATGTTGTGACCGTATTGAATAGTTATTCTTGAAGAAAATGGTACTTAAGATAGGGTTTTAGCATAGATGGGTAAAAATGATTATATCTTGTGTTTTTTTATGGTGGAATACCTTTGTAATATCCCAGGTATTGGGGTTACAAAAATAGAGGAAACAGATGTGTGCATTGCATTCATGCATAGAAAATCTGAGGAATTTTCGCGCTTTAAAGTAAAACGATCCACGATGAATCGAAGTTTCACTTGACCTTGGTGGAATTGAAGTAGCTCATCAAGTCAAGCGCTATAAACCTCAATGTGACTCTGTTTAAAACCTTGTTTTGGGTAGAGATGATTTGATCTAAGGGGTTAGATCAAATAGAATTAAAACCAACACAAGAACATATGAATCAAGGATCAACTACTTGATCTTATTAAAGATTATAACCTGGTATTCCTTGCCATAATATATGAACATCCATTTAATAGGAAACCAAGTAACAATAAAATGGAGAAACCATTCTTGACTATCTTCTCCATGTCTTAAAAATTAATCCATGATCCTACCATGAAACCTCATGGTATTCATTCCACTTCAACATTGGAATTATAACAAGGAGATCCACTCAAAAAGTATATATTCTTCTCTATTCCAAATTATTAAGTATCAAACCTAGAGAGGTGAGAGTTCTATAGTATTTATTAGAGAAGCAATGGTAAACCTTAAGCTAAAACCTTGGATATACATCCATGTATTCCAACCATCATTCCTTGAGTAAAACCCTAAGTAATTATCTCAGGCAATCTCCTGGGATATAAATTATTTAGACAACCATAACTATGTCTATTCAAGAAACTATAAAAGAAAGTCTATATTTAGTTGATCAAGACAACACTTAATATTGGGAGTGAGAAACCAAATTCATAAGAGATACCTTAGGAAGTCCAACCTTGATTATTATAAAATGAGTATTGATCATAAACCCTAAGAACTTGAGGTAATGATATCAAGAACAAGTTGATCATGTCTAACCATGATCATGCTCTTGAGTTATGTGAGGATAAGTTAAATCCTAATAGGATAAATAGATATCATCCACCACATGAAATTATAGGGAGATCACTAGTAATCAAATCCATGCTATTATCTCAATCTTTACTTGTGAACCACTTAGTGACCACAATTAGAATCCTACCATATCTATATATCATAAAATAAAGAACCTAAGAAAACTTTAGAGTAAAACTCCATACTTAATGTGGTGAGAAACCATCCATCCAAATGACCAAAGTTAACTATAAAAAAAACTATAACCAAGGTAGTTACTTTAATGATAAAATTGAGGATAATAATAGAAGTTAATTGGTAAAAGATAAAACTAATTCTCAATATCTTAGTAACTAGAGGAGAACATAAAATGTTAAGTAAGCCACCACCTTATCATGGTTAGGGGAGATTAACCCTAGCACATGCAATATGGTGTCATTTCATCTTTATACCCTAGAATTATATCTCAACCCTAGTCAATGCATCACTATGATGATCCTAATATAAACCCAGGCCATAATTGAGATTGAAACCAATTGCCATTAGGTAAACATAATTAAAACCCCAGAATTGCACTCTAGTTAAAACCTATACTTAATTATGGAGCATAAGATAAACCAAATTTAAACCCTTTAGTTAAACCATGTGTGGTGATCAACCACTTATCTTTATAATTAGAACCAAACCAAGATGAGAATAGTACTTACTCTAAGTATTTTAAGGTGTTACTAAACTACCATATAAATACTACACTTGGAAGTAATTCAAGTAGAATTTCCAATTCATTATAACCTAGTTATGCACATAAAATAATAGACAAGTGATAGCATTCTCAAATAATAGATAAAGACCTTAGAGATATTTTAGTACATGAAATCATATGTACATGACTAAATTCTCAAATAAGAACCAAGTCATAATAATAACCTATAAAACACTTGGTGTACAAATTATCAACTCCAATCATTCAAAAGGGAGTTGTGTTCTAAATATAAAAAAGGGGAAAATTAAAATAAATACCTAAATTATTGCCTAATTTAAACATTGTCATAAGGCTCACCTACATTGAATGTGATTCAAAAACAATGCAATAATGCATGTATCCTTTTCTTATTCCTAAAGAAATTCAAATTATAAAATACCTGCATGGTATAAAATTATTTAAGTTTGAATTAAAAACATAATGTAAAATAGAAAAGGAAAACAGAAAATAAAAATAGAAAGGAAAAGAGAGGAGTAGCTCACCTGGACTTACCTGGCCGCAGCAGCCCAGCTGCAGAGCCCAACATCAAGCCCAGCAACGCAGCCCAACGAGCAGCCCAGGACCAACCCAATGCCACCAAACCAGCCCAGCCCAAATACCGCTTCGTTTAATCTCCACGCGAGGTGGACGAACTCGTCTTCGTCTCCGTCTTCGTCGCCACGGGCATGCTCGACAGCACGACGCCGACAGAGCTCCACGTCCCGGCCGCCGATGTGGACCTCCGCGACCATCGACGACCACCGAAGATCGTATAAATACGGGAGAGGAACCCTAGCGCTCACATTTTCTCCATTTTCGTCGCCGTGACCGAAACCCTAGCCGCCGGTCACCCCGCCGCCCTACCGTTTCCGACCACCCCCGAGCCAACCAATAGGCCCAGGAGGAGCGCCTCGTCGCCCTCGTCCTCCTGGTGGAGTCCTGCGTCAAGGGGAGCTCGGAGGAGGAAGAAATCGACCGTTCCCTTTCGCAGTTCTGCGAGGGAAACGACGACCACCTCGTCGCCTCCGTCTCCTATTCACGCCGGCGACAACTCAGGGAGCATCAGGGTGAGCATGCGCTTCTCTAGAGCCCCCTATTGCATCCTGGTTCGCGCCGTAGCTCGCTCGCGCCATAGGTCGCCGTGCGCCGCCGCTGTTCGCGCTTGCCGAAGCTACTCCGGCGACCATTAGGGAGCGGCGCCGCCACCAATAGCTTCGCCTCGATTCGCTGGTTCCAACGAGTATACACACAGCCCCGCGGGAGCACCCTAGCGCCGGCGAGCATCGCCCACTGCCGCCGGCCAGCATCCCCGACGCCACGGTGGCAATTTGGACTCGGTCAAAGCCCCCGTGGCGGAGGAGGTGGACACGGCCCCACCAGTCATAGACTGTGTGGGTGTTCTGTCCGGGTAACTTTAGTTAATTTCCGTTTTAATTCAAATCCAATTATTGCTGCAACTTCAAATAATTATAGAAAATCCAATTTAAGTCAGAAAAATATAAATGAGATATTAAAATTCTTAGAAAAGAAAACTCTATCCAATAAAAATATAATATGAAATTTTTATTTTTAATAAAAATTTAATTATTTTAAAATTATTAATTAAGCCTTATTTATTAATTCTAAATTCAATTAAACTTCAATAATTAGGAAAACTGTCTAAAATAACTAAAAAACCAGTAAAGTAAATAAAGAAAACATCTATTATATACTAAAAGCAAAATAAGAGGTTTTAAATAGAGACACGAGGTTAATCCACATCATCTAAATTATTTTTAATCATTGGATCTGGAATTTGTGACTAGGATTTAATAAGAGATGGATATTTGCGTAAACATAAATGTACACATGTGTGATGCAGTCGTGAACTTGACACGATCTATTTTTTATTGGACATAATATCTAGACCACCATGGTTGGGTCTGTACGTTACGGCTGGGATGTTATGACAAAAATAGTAGTGTGATTTTTTTTATTTGACACAGGAAACTCTACGTCAAGTAAAAGTGTAGTTTAGGAAAAACAAGTCTCTTCCCCATACAAGAAGCGGATTTTTTTTTTTGGTTAACCGTAGGATTCCTATTTGATCACGTCTAACTTAGCTCTAGATTGAGCCATATATGTACGTGCAGGTTGCCTATCCTGTCATGTTTAAAACAGTTTTGTAAAGAGTTTAGGTGAGTTATCTGTGTATACTACGCTAGCATCCGGCTGTGTCGTGGGCGAACATTTTCTAAACCACACATGCATGGCAAGATCTCCAGACTAGAACGTGAAATATATTAAAATTACAATTTATTTTTTTAGTAACCACATGCGCCATAGGTCATGCTGGTATGAAATGAGCGAGAGTACCGGCGAGGAGGACATGTTGTGGGTCGAGCTGATGCTGTCATCCTGCCGTCGAGTTGGGCAGCCAAGAAGATGATGGTGGACATTAGGCTAAATAATGTGAAGTGATTTATACTATACATGAATTGAGTATATTTAAACAATCGGAAGAAAAAATATTAACCCTCCCTCTCGAGAAGGATGTAGTAGATTTGTCTAAATTGGGATGTATCTTTACACTTACACTATATAGTGTAGAGATACATCTGAATTTCGAAAAATTGCGACATCCTTTTCTGGACGGAGGTATTACAAAGTAGAGCACGTGTATGTATGATATAAAAAAATATTATCAAAAAATACTGAGAGCACGTCTTGATCCACAATTCTTTTGCTCGATAGTTGGATACAAGTCTTTATCCACAACTTCAGTTGTAGGTAATGCGGTCGGTCATTTCTCTAATCATATACACTCATGGTGACGACATGCTAAAATGTGTTCGTCACACACATATATGCCATCGGGTCTATCCCAATACATTGTAAATCAGTTATTATGAGAAAATGGTGTAATTGGTCTCGAAGGGTGAATAAGCTCCATGCTAGACAAATTATTTTCGATAGAGTGCTATGTTTCAAAGAAACATGTTAGAAAAAGCTCCATAGATGATTATCAATACATTATTATATGATTTTGGATTTGAAGCTCACCGTGTTTGGCTACGTTTATTTACGAATTTTTTACAAATGGTAATTTCAAGATAGACATGTCCCACTTCTAAGTCCGTTAACACAAGTTTATGGTTATACTAATTCGTACTCCGGGTGAGAGGGTACGATGCGGTAAATAAACAACAATTATAATCGTATTGCTAATTTATTCTAATTTTAATACTATTTTGTGTGGATTTAAGTGGTTTTATCAAAATTTCCACATTGGCGCAAGGATACAAAATTAGGACAAGATTGCTCCATTGTACCTTAAGAGTTATTTTTAGAAAGATCATGTCAACAACATTGGATTTCTTATTTGAAATCGAACTCACTCAGTGACACATAAGTAATCCGCTAGCATAGTTGGACTAAATAGAAAAGATGGTAAGAACAATATGTACATGGAGGTAGTTCATTGGTCTATTATTAGAGAGAATAATGATGTAAATGTAAGAGTAGCAATAACAATATGATGGATTGTCACGATAAAAATCCACTAATGCAATCTTACACCTTCAATATCGAGTCAACAAATTAGTGGACTTTTATTCAAAAAAAAACTAAATATAAATTATAGAATATGTGACATGGTATTCTTTGAAATGTCATAGTAACTATTCTTGATAAATCAAAATTATTCAAAATATATGACAAATGTGATGTTTTACCTCATATAATTTTTGGGGAGAATTTCAAAAATTTGTAATCTATGACACCATATATACATATATAAATCATCAAGAGCTTTGACCTGTTAAAGATAATGCCCTCGCATTGGCGAGGGCCACCTTGCTAGTTAACACTAATTTTATTTAGTTATAACTTATTTAATCCTTAATATTGGAATCTAAACCCTAATTAATAATTGTCCTAATTATTAATTCTTGAAAATTAATAAAATACCAAATCCAATATTATTATTTCAAAGTTATTAATAACTTCAACTTTATTAATGAAGTTATTAACTTATGAACTAAATAGTAATATTGCAACCCTAGTTCCATATGGTAGAAAAACAGGAATTCATCATTTCATGTGTAAACCCAAAACCCTAATTCAACTAGAAACCTAGTTCCATTATTACATGTGAACCCTAAATTGCTTCTAACCTAAACCCTAGGTTAGGACAGGTGATCATGATATTTTCCTTTTGATCCATAGAACCATAATTGGCAATCAAATATTTTCCAAGTCCACATCAAAGGTAGGAGCCCTATTATCCATAATTCAGTATTCCATGTATGCACACCTATCTTACCTAGATGATCAAATAGAACCAACCATAGTTCCTATCCTTAGAGTCAACAACCTTAATTATCAATATTTAGCATCACACCCCTGTGATGAACCATAACAGCAACCATGCCTATTAATTGTGCATCATACATCATACACACTAAACCCTGCTAGTGTTAGATAATTATCAAACATCCTATTTAGGAACCAACCAATCTTTACTTAGGGAATTAAATAGCAAACCTAAACAACCTCAACCTAATTATTATACTTCTTATTATTTAAGAAGTATGTTCTTCAAAAGTTATTCTTTTGAAGAAAATAGAGAGTATCCTCAGCCCTATCTAATAGAACCTATAACCCTAATTGCAATACTTCTTATTACTTAAGAAGTATGTTCTTCTAAAGTTATTCTTTTGAAGAAAATAGGGAGTAGCCACCAAACCTGCTTAATAGGATTGATAAACCTATCCAGTTATCAACAACAAGGTATACCAACCTTGATTACACCTATATATAATGATTTTATTATAATATGACTCACTAAAACCATATAAGCCCTAGTAGCTGATGAATCCAACATTGTTGGGATCCAACTAATACTTACCCTAGAAACTAGTTAAAACACATAATAAACCATAGAACTCCACAACCCTGATTATTATACTTGTTCTTTATTAAAGAACATGTTCTTCAAAAGTTATTCTTTTGAAGTATATAATAATCAATCATTAACCATGACATATAGTACTAAAACCACCCACTATTCATTACATGTTAAGATTACACCAAACCCTATTGTTGTGTGCTATTATTGTTGTTCTTATGATTTATTACAAAGACCTGCTTATGATAACAAGCAACCAATTCTTAATAAGAACCTTGTATGTGAATCACTCTAAAAGTGCAACACACCCTAAACCAATCATTACAACTCACTGATCCTAAATCATCGGGGTTAGGTCACGCTTAGAGCGATTGCATCTCATACTTATGCATTATTGCATCCTTTCCAATCTTTTAAACATCGTCCTTCACGGACGATGATGCTATTTCAGAATTTGGAGTTATTGCGTATCGAAGACCTTGCCTGCATAATCTTGCAGTCAAGAAAGGCAAGTTCATCACTTGCTCATGTCATTTGAGTATTTTTATCAAATTACTTGCAAAGTACTATGTTTATCACTATCGCATGAAAAGCAAAACCACTATTTTCATAACTATGAATATGACTATGTGGTGGGCAATGGAACCATGGATTGTGTTGATATGGTGGAGGTTCCATTGCAAGGGTTTATATCCATCTAGGATTAAACAACAAATGTCGTCCAGTGATTCTCGTGCCGTAATACCCGTGTTAACCATAAGATCCGGAGTGGGACGGAGTAGTCAAAAGTGTTTCCACCCCTCGTTCATCAACGGATGCGCTTTACCGTAGTACACTTGTAATCCAAGGGGGCAAGCGGTGAGGCTGGGGAGTCCTAAGTCCCCACGGCATTGTCCGTAGTACACTTGTCGCCCGAAGGAGCAAGCGGTGAGGCTGGGGAGTCCTAAGTCCCCACGGTATTGCGGTCTATGATGGGTTGCAGCTGCCGGCGTAGGAATGTATGGTAGAGCCCCGCATTGACGTCGTGGTCGGGGTCCACCCTGAAATCTATGGGAATAATGGGACCGGCGTGGACCCAGGGTCGGAGTTTGCAACAAAGGGTGGGTGTTCGAGGTAGCGGAGGAACATGATTGGCTAGACCTTATACCGGGCCTCACACCATAGGAAGTGTGGACGGGAAGATCACCCGGTTGGCACCAAGGTTAAGATCTCTTATGGGTAAAGCAACACACCTCTGCGAGTGTAATGAATCGTGACTCGTCACTCCCTGTTCGGGATATGGAATCTGCGAACGCTGCCGGAAAGGAACTCCATGAAGTTCTAGTAAACCGGTGAAGGCCGACGGACATAGTTCTTCTGAATAAAAGCAACCTTTTGAAGAAATGGTTATGAAGAAATGGGAAGATGCATGAATACCGGGTAGTAGGAAGGTTCCGACTCCTAGAGGTAACTGTCTATTATGGCATGTGAATGAGTTTATTGATCCTATATCATTTCAATGGGATGAGGATCTATTGAGAGAAAACTTTTGCGCTATTGACAGGGCAAAGATAGCCTTAGAGAAAGTTATGGCGGCTACCCTACCTTGATTTTTGGTGAATATAGTAAGATACACATGTTTTTTGTGAATAATTTGAGTGCTCATACATCGAAAATGGATTAAAGTTACGCTTGAAAATGATTTCAAACCAAAAACAAAGACTACGTACAAAGATTTATCATATCTACTACGCTACATAAAAGATAACCTTGAGATATTCATTATTCATACACTGAGAATTAGAGACTTAACATTCAGCTGGTATTATTGGTATGTTTGTAGGTTCTTCTTATAATCAAATATGTTTCTATTTTTATTGTATATGTGATTGTGTTTGACTAATATATATCATTAATGTCTCCGGAGTCCGAACTATTATGTTCTTTGCATCACTTTTTTAGAGTTGCCCTACCTTAAATTATTTTGTCCTTCACCACTGGCTATTGATGTTAACAGAGTTGTTATCACCAGAATTTGACCGGATCAGAGGTGGGCCGCGATTAAGATGGTCTCCAACGTATCTATAATTTCTGATGTTCCATGCTTGTTTCATGACAATACCAACATGTTTTGTTCACACTTTATATCGTTTTTATGCATTTTCTGGAACTAACCTATTAACAAGATGCCACAGTGCCAGTTCCTGTTTTCTGCTGTTTTTGGTTCCAGAAAGGCTGTTCGGGCAATATTCTCGGAATTCGACGAAACGAAGACCAAACCTCCTATTTTTCCCGGAAGGCTCCGGAACACCGAAGAAGAGTCGGAGAGGGGCCAGAGGGCCACCACACCATAAGGCGGCGCGCGCCCGGCCTCGGGCCCGCGCCAGCCTATGGTGGGAGCCCCCGTGCACCCTCCCCGCGCC